>NW_022900923.1:10817989-10863950 GCF_012274545.1 Fukomys damarensis
AAAATGTAAAAATGGAATTAAAGTGTTTGAAGGTGGGGAGGGTAGAAGGGGGTGAGGGGAGGGTGGGGACAAGGGGGAAAAATGAGAACCAAGACCTGGCGTGTAGAGGTACAAGATCCCAGTAATGAATGTAACTGTACCATCTACCTAGAATGTACCAATAAATTCAATTTAAATTTTAAAAAAAGAAAATATGCATTCTGGAGCTTGGCTATAACTTGATGATAGAACAGATGCTGAGATGTGCAAGGACCTGGGTTCAAGTCTCAGCAGCAGCAATAGCAGCTGAAGGAACAGAAGGAAGAAGAAGAGGAGGAGGAGGAGGAGGAGGAGGAGGGAGGAGGAGAGAGAGAGGAAGGAAGAAGAAGAAGAAGGAGAAGGAGAAGGAGAAGGAGAAGGAGAAGAAGAAGGAGAAGGAGAAGAAGAAGAGAGGAGAGAGGAGAGAGGAAGAAGGGGAGGGAGGAAGGAAAGAAGCAAGAAAAGATGAGAATTAGCCATTCTAACACATAGGAGGGGCTGAGAATAACATGTAGAATAAAACCACTCTTCGCTAATGTTTTCCATTACTATTCACCAGCATTATTTTATTGAAAAGCTCATCACACTCTCTCTGGTATTCCTCCCTTCTCCCTTCCACCTTACGAACCCCATACATCAGCTACGAGATGCCCTACACGTAGTGTTGGGGTGAAGTTGTGCTCCCCAATCTAAATATTGAAACCCTAACCTCCAATACTTCAAAATGTGATTTTCATTTGGAAATGGGGTTGTTGCAGATGGGACTGGTTAAGATGAGTATAATCTTAATCCACATCCAGTATAATCGGTGTCCTTCCGATACCATGTGTGATGCATCTGAGAGGCAGATTCCATGTTCCTGTGTACAGCGAGCAAAGAATTTCAGGTGTATATTCAATGACAACAGAAAAAGCAGCTGCACTTATTGAAGGTAACAGGAGAGGTGTCCACAGATTCATGCCAGGAGAAAGAAAAATGTGGCACAATCGGGAAAAGTGGTGCCAGATTGTTTTCCAGTTTTAAAAGATGTGCACTCCACCCCGGGGCAGATCCCATCGGACCTCTCTGGATGTGATTGACAGAAATGATTGGCAAGGCGCTGAGTCATCTCAGGGGCACCTAGTACACATGACCCAGAATTCACTCTGTTTTAATCATGTGCATGACATGCAGTTCCTATGTGTGACCCTTGAGTGAAGTTCTCAGGGGAAAGTTTACGGAAGGTCAGGCCTTGGGATCTAACAGGTATGTATCCTGTCCTGGAGTGCTAGAGATTTTCTGGGTCTTGGTTATTATTTCTGCTTCTCTTGGGACTCTGCAAGCAAGATTTGCCCTGCGATGTTGCTGAAATTTGGGTGTTTAAGGGAGGAGTGTCTGCCCAGCCCCGATTGTGCTACTTTCTAAAATGTGTTTTATTATTTTGTACTATTTTTTATTTTTGCTAGTCATTTTAAAATTTTATTTACTGAAACTCCAAGTCAAAATATGCAGGGTCAAGAAATAAATTCTTTCATTTACCTGGACTACTTCTTAAAAGGGGAAATTTGGACACAAAGAGAGAAACCATAAGTGACAAAGGAAAAGTACCACGTGAAGATGAAGGCGGAGTGCAGGGTGATGGTCTCTACAGGCTCAGGGTACCAAAGCGTGCCAGGAGACCGAGGGAACCTAAGGGACAGCCTGGGACAGCTTCCCCTCACGCCCTTGGGAAGGACCGACCCTGTTACCTACCACCTTCCCCTCAAACTCGGGCCTCCGGAACCTTGGGACAATACCTGTGCCTCGTCTAAGCCAGAGGGGTTCCCGAGTGGGTTGCTGATTCCCTCCTTTATAGAGGTGTTTCTCATCTAAATTATGTGTCTGTGTTTTTCAGAATCGTAACAGGAAGTGAAGAAGACATGCAGTGAAATGCTGTGATTCTCTTTCGGGGTGAAGTTAGTCCTTCATTTTACCTCTTCGGTTGGGGGTGGCAGCGCTGAGGGTTGAGTCCAGGCCTTCGAGCACGCACGGTAAGGACGCACTGCACCCCCGAGGCCTTCCCAGCCCCTTCACGCTGCATCTTCTTTGCTCTCACTTCTCCTTTTCTGTGTCCACCCGGAAATCCTGCCTCTTCCAGACCTGGTGATACTTTTCTTGCAATTATATGCATACCATGGACTTCCATTCAGCAAGAAAATGGAACAAAATATTAATTCATGTGGAAATATAGATGAATTTCAGGGACATGAAGCTCGGTGAAAGAAGGAAGTCAAAGGTTAAAAAACAAAACAAAACGCTACATGCTATGAACTTGCTGTAGTGACAGAAATCAGACCAGCGTTTTGGAGAAGATTTCAACTATGAAAGAGGCACAAGGAAACTTTTAGAATTATATACTTTAATGGTGGCGATGACTATACAATTACCAAAATTTATCAAGCTTTACACTTAAAATAGGTAAATTATTTTGCATATAATACCTGTAGGGGCAAAAGGGAAGTCTTGCCCTTATCTTCCAGAATTTCCCTGAAATGAACGGACAATAGAAGAAAATAATATATAAATGTATAAGCACGTGTGGAGGGGAATCCACCAGGACAGTCATTCGCAAAGTATTTGGTTTCCCCCAGAAACAAATGGCATAAATAACTTCCCGAACTATAGAAAGGAATAAGGGTAGAAGGAGAGCGGGCCCTGGGCTAGTCTGGGGCAAACTACGGGAGTGATGGACAGAGGAATGCATGGGAGAAAGAAGGCTGCTTTGGTATGGAGGTTAAGTACCTTGGGTAATCTTTTGAAGCAGCCCTCTGAAAAATCTGTCCTGCTGTTATGCTCTAGATATGAGGACTCAGTCTCCTTTTTCTCCTTGGTAATCTTTCCTGGTTATTTGATGAAACTCCCAGGGAAGGAGTTTAAGCCAATTGCCTTTCTTTTAGAAGTTTTCTTTGGTCCACTTAGGGAATTCCAAGAAGCCCATCCCTGTGTGCTTGGTGGGGAGAAATAAAACAAGATTAGTGGGATTTTGACTGGGAGGCAGCTTTTAAGACTTCTCAGCATGTCAAACTGCCAATCTTTGGAGCATCCTTTTCTGAGCTCCAACATACTTTAATTTTTTAAAAAAAAATTTTTTTAACTGATGAGGCAAAAGCATAGTCACAACGAACCTGGTTTTGCTTACCCCTAAGTAGATAATTTAACTTTTCAAGGCTTTTCCACTTCTATGAAATAGAGATGAGAGTATTCATTTTATAAAGCAATGATGATGAAGAAATAGGAGGATTAATGTCCTGACACCAAATATACACTCAACACACATAAGCCGTGTGGATAAAAAGAGGCAGGCAGGCGAGATAGAATGCACATTGCAGAGACAGCAAGCAGCACATGCAGAGGCACGAGGGTGAGTGATCACAAACAGAAGTTGCTTGGTCTTGTTGGAGTATAAAAAGGGACAAAAGGAGAGCTCAGCCACCTGGAGAAGACCCCTGCCTGCCACGTAAGTGAGTTTAGAGTTTAATTTGAAATCCCTGGGGAATTAAGAACAGGTAGCACAATGTGGTGTTTCACTGGGTTTTGGAGAAAGGCTGGTTTTGAATCTTGGTCTTACAACTGAAGGCGATAAGGACCTGGCACGTGCATCCTGGCTTGGGACTTTGGGCATTCTGAGGCAGGCTAGGGGGTCTTTGTTTTTCTTATCTCTGCCTCCAGGTAGGAGGCCCTAAGACAAAGTTCAGGTGGTTGGCCCTGTGGTGTTGACCAGGTTCATGTGAGTGGAAAGAAATGATCCTGTAGCCCCACTTGTCCAACCTGTATTAGATGGGGGAGGGAGGAAAGGGTTAGGGGATAAAAAAGGAATTAAGATGTACCATATACATGTACCAACTCTGCACAAGAAATGTAAACATGTGCTGCAAACACGTACTGCTAAACAAAAGATCTGACAAAAATGTATAAGCAGAATGGAATTGTTCATAAAACAAGGGTTTGACTATATCATGATATGCATTTTGAGCCTCTGGTAGAACTTATCCTATGAATTTAGTTCCCTTGGGTTTCAAGGAGTGGATGAGCTGAGTTCACATTCCTAGGGAGTAACTGGAGTTCTGCTTAACTCCTTTCCTTTTAATGGCCTCCGATTCCATTCTTAAAAGTTCTTCCAAGGTTGTTTTCAATGTAACTTCCCCTTTTTTGTCACAATGACGACTCCTTACTTGTGAATGGTGCCCGAAGTGGGAGTGGGGTGGGGAGTGTTGGGTGTTGGTCATCTTGTGAAGCCCTCATACTCCAGGATCTGATACTGTGTCCAAGCAGATGGTGTCAGAACTGAATTAAGTTAAAGGATTCCCAGCTGATATCCACTCAAGAATTCAGCACGGAATTGGTTCTGGTGGGGATAAATCTATATACACAATTTTGTGACCCAAGCTCGTAAGAATGATCTGCATTGTGAGAGGATAGGAAAAAAAAAAAAAAAAAAACAGTTGTTTTCCCTGACTCTTCCATTAAGACTTGAAGAACTGCCTCAATTCCATTACTCGGCCCTTAGAATATGACCCACGAGAACCCTGCAAAGACCATGCCCATCATGGATGAAACTTCCCCCTCCAGTTTCATGGAGTGGTTACAAGTCCATTTTCCCATTCATTATATAATTCAGAGTACAATGCAAACAGGCCTTTCGGCATGTATTTCCGTTATCAACAGGTACCGTTTCCACTTGATTAGTGATAAGCTTGAACTGGCCGGTGTCTCTGTTGATGTTACCGCTACTGTACACTTTGTGAAGGTAATCAGTAGAAGCACTCAGGTCCCTCTTACTTCAGCTCCGAGAATCTCTTAGGTTGGTTCTCAGTGTACAGAGAGGATGTAGTTATGACCCCCCAAAACGCTTCCACTCAACGCCTAAGGAAAACCACTTGTTAGCATTTAATGAATTTATTATGTAATGTATTTATTATTTATTATTTAATGTATTTATTATTTAATGTATTTATTATTTAATGAATCGGGGCTATAGCTTCAATCCACCAGGACACAGCCTCGCCCACCCCAAACCTTAGCCTCTTCAGACTGCTGACGAATTTGGCTTTCACCGTAACATGCTGCTGTGAGAACTTTCCTCTCCCCAGAACGATTGCAACACATCGGTGACAGGAGCAGCTCCGGTCTTATTTTCGGCAGCATTGATCTGTGTGTACTGACAGACTTACCTCCCTAACCTAGCAAGGCTGACGTCTGAGCAATAGCTCAAGTTTCCGCTTTAGCATAATACCACACACCGGGTTCCTTGAAGTAACCTAGGTGATACTAATGGAGCAGACCCTCGGGTGGTGTGTACTGCACCACGGCCCCAACCTCCCGTGTGCTTCTCGTGGCCCTGAACTTGGCTTGCAAGGACCCTGAAGTTTCTAGGTCTTCCTCGGTCTGGATGGCATGTTGGACCCAGGAGGAAAGAGCTCTGTATCTATATTAAACGCCAAAACACAGTGTGAGATAATCAGTCATAATTGTTTGTACAGCTTATAAATAAAGAGGAAAAAATAGGGTGTTTTTGTTTGTTTGTTTGTTTTCATCTTCCAATTATTTATCATTTCCAAAGCCCCCTTTTCATACCTAAAGATTCACATTTTCCTCTGGTGTGATTTGCCATCAGACTGGAGAAAGCTCATTAGCGTTTCTTGGAGAGAATGTCTACTGCTCATGAAGTCTCAGTCTTTTTTCTTTTTGTTTTTAATCTTTATTTCACTTTAATTCTTGAAGAATCATTTTGCTGGGTATAAAACTCTTGGTTGACAGTTTTTATTTCAGCACTTTAATAATATTGTTCTATTCCATTCTATCCTTCAGAGTTTACGATGATAACTCTGCTATTAACTGGACCATTCTTTTGCTGTAATCATTTTTATTTTTCTCTTGCTATTCTGAAGGTTTTTTGCTCTTACCTTTGGCTTTCAGCAGTTTGGCTGTGATGTGTGTTGGTGTGGACTTCTTTGTGCACACCTGTTAGTGTTTTTTGTTTTGTTTTGTTTTGTTTTATTGGCTTTGGTGTTGGAACATGTAAAAGGGAAGCTCGTGGGAGATCTTCTCATCACTGGAGGTAGGCACTTGAAAAGTTACCCAGGCCCCAGCCCTTCCTTCCTCCTCACTTTTTTACATTCCACTCATGAGGGAAGTGGTTTTGCCACACTCTCCCCAGCATGATGGCCATCTCGCTACAAACCCAAAAGCAACAGGGGCCAACCCAATCATGGACTGAACCGCTGAGACTGTGAATCCATATAAACCTGTCTATATCAGCTGATTGTCTCTGGTGTTTATTATGGTAAAGGAAAGTTTCCTAATACAGGGCTTAAATAATGTCTTTATTTAACTAAATGGTGGCCAAGTTTTGTTCAGCTCTACCTTCTAGGAACCTGTGGGCAAGAGAGCTTTCCTGGTGGCTTAATATGACCCAATGAGAGAATACTCGACGGGGACCCTAACCTGCCCAGTGTTGTTCCAGTTGTCTATACTTTGTATTTGCTGCATCGATGCTCAGTCTGGGTACTCAGGAATTTACAAGACGTGGAGTCTGCCTTCCCCACGTGTACAGTCTTCTCCAGCAAATGATAAATAAGGAAGCTACTTGTTTTAGGACAGTGGATGTTCTGTGTCATCCCCCTGCCTCATCTTCCATCCTCGAAGCCATCACCACCTTGTGCTCTTTGTCTTCTGTGCTCCTCTTCTGAGGAACCACTGACAACTCCGAGACAGACCTCCGCATCACGATGTCACCTGACGGGCACTCCTGCTGCTGCTCGTCAGCGGAGTGGACCCTTTAGATGATGTTGGTCACAGAAGTGTTAAAATCCTTGCTCCCCTGGGAAAGGCCGCCCAAGGCTCAGAGTTAGATTTAGATGACTAACATCAGTGTCCTTCCGGGGTGCCGACTTTGGTGAGCAGGATGAAGAGGAGAGAGAGGGACAGCAGTGTGGTGCTAGTGCCTGCTGAGGTCCTTCCCAGGCTCATGTGGGAATTTGATCACCCATAACAGTGCTGGGGGCTGGGGCCTTTGGGATGCAGTTGAGTCATGAGGGCTTTACCCAGGAATGGGATTAACTGTTCTTAAATGGCTTAACCTATGTTGGAAATTGTCACAGATAAGTCACAAGAAGGATCCCAGTTTGTGACAGGATTTGGTGGAACTGGAGGTATCTTGCGGTACCGAGTAGATTTCCAGGGAAAGGAATACCAGGGAGGAGGTGAGGAATTTTTTGACCTTGATGACATACGTTGTCAACACGCGTCTGGCAAAACATGACTCGCCCTCCAGCATCCAACCCAAGGAGCACACCCGCGGTGGAATCCAAACAGATCCCTGCCTTACAACTGGAACATTTCCAGAACTTTCTGTATGCACTGCATACCGAAAAGAAAACCGATGCAAAACCAGACCCAGCTCTACACTTTGGTTTGTCCTGGTGTCAGCACAGCAGCCTACAGCTGAGTTCCTAAATGCCACTTAGGACTACTTTAAAAAGGAATCCCAGATTTTACTTTTTCTCGATGGTGAAGTTGGTTGCTTTTATATTTTATGAAAAAAAATTATTTTTTAACCTTCATACATAGAAGCAAAAATACTTTAACTGCTATAAATCTTCAAAGGTTGATAGAAGTGAGATCATACCAGTTTGTTTCTGATTTTGATTGGAGAAAAATTAAATTGCTGCATTTCGCAGTGACTCATTTACGTGGCATTCTCAGCTTAGACTGCATAAGAAGAAACATATGTACTGAAATGTCAGGAAAAAATGGCTTAACAGAGGGCTTTGTCCCTTTTTTGCCTTTCTGCCTTTTGCTATGTGAGGACAGAGCTCTCCTCCCTCCAGTGGATGCCATCTTGGAAGAAGAGAGCAGCCCTCACCAGAGGCCAGTGCTTTGACTTTGTACTTCCCAGTATCTAGGACTGTGAGAAGTATCTATTCTTTAAAAATTCCCCAGTCTCAAGGGCCAGGGATTTAGCTCAGCAGTTCCGTGGCCTGCTTTGCAAGCACAAGGACCCAAGTTCAATCCCCGGTACCAAAAAAAAAAAAAAAAAATTAAATTCCCCAGTCTCAGATGTTCTGTTACTAGCATCACAAAAAAGATTAAGACGAGGCCCAAAGTAGGGAAGGGGAGGAAGACTCTACTTCTCTGACCTGGCTCTTTATTATACACATTAACAGACAACTTTCAGGTTAGATTCAACTCTCCAGTGAACACATTTATAAGCATCAACTTCACTTTTATGCAATTTTACGTCTAATTAGTATATTTCGTCAGAAATCCCAATACCTTCTTGGAAGAAAGCTCCAAGTTCACATTGTCCAGTGGACCATCCTAAGTGGAGTGCCCCGCAGGTGCAGAGCTGCACCCCTCACTTAGTGCTCTTGTCAGGCAGCTGCAGTCTGCAGGTTGCCAGAGCCAGGAGTCCAAGGACTACAAAATGAGGGCTCGCCCAGGCCAAGCCCACTCTGGAACCAGCCTGCCCAGCCCCTCCGCTCAGAGTCTCTCCGCTCTCTGCAGCTGAGTCATTCAGTCTTACACACAGGTCCTGGGGCTCATTCTCCTCTGAAGCAGGAGATCTTCAACAGCCCCAAGCTCCTCTCGAGGGATGCTCCAGGACCTGGTTCTCCTGCGCGATGCTGATGATAAAAGCCACCCTTCTGTTCCTAAGACTGCAGGTCACTCTCATAACACATGCATTTGTTCTTACGCAAAAATCCCTGGCTTTTCTGGTTTTTTCGGTAACTGCTCTGCACGTTCCATGCCTCCCAGAGCTGAGGCCCAGCCCAGTTATCTTCTGGGGAGGATGAGGATGTGTGCTAACGTATGCCGAGGGGCTTTCATGTGCCAGCCCCTGTTCCAGGGCCTGGGCCATGTGTTAGCCCTTTATGTCTTCACAGGTAGTTGTGCAGAGTAGATGCAGTCTCCCAGTATACAGATGGAGAATATCTGAAGCTCAAAGACAAGGACATGTCCAGGATCAGCTGGCTGGAAGCTCAGCAGAGAGGTTGAAGCCCACTCATTGTGGCTTGAAAGCTTTGCTATTACCATTCCAACCTGGGGCCTCCCAGGGCTGAAGGGCAGCCTCACACCGCAGCTGGGTCTGGGCCCCTCCTTGCCAATCAGCTGCCGGGCAGTAAATGGCCTTCTATGGGGGAGGGGAGCGCTGCTGGGGATTGAATCCAGAACCTTGCCCCGAGCTCTACCCTCAGCCCCTGCCCAGTAATTCCAAGGGTGGCACATCCTGGATTTGCCGCAGTTCTGTTCTTCGTCCTCTGTTTGGAGCCCTCAAATCAGTAAGGCTACTAAATAACTAGCTCTGTGACCCTAAAGTTTCTTAGCTTCTCTGAGTCTCAGTTTTCTCCTATGGGAAGTGTAGTGACAAAACCCACCTCACTGTGTGGTGGTACAGACGCAGATCTGACTACCCTTTGAAATCCTCAGTGGTGACGCTTTCTCTATTCACAAGCCTGGACTCCTTGTTTAAAATCCATTGTTTTAAAGCTGAGTTAAAAAAACAACAAGACAAAACCAGATGACTTTCACAGAGGGTTTTGCAGATGATGTTGCTACTGAAATCAGTAAATTGCATTGTATACAAAATAGGATATAATAATGTCACACCAGCGGTTATTACAAATGCAGCCATCAGGCAACAAAGGCAGTGGAAAACCATGGCGTTCTGTAAGTGCATCTCACAACAATGCCCCCTCTCACCAGGGGCCCCTGCGACCACCACCGACAATTTTCTTCAGGCCCCATCAATGTTTTTCATTGTTTAAAGACACACATTAATTTAAAGTCTCCTCCCATTCTCTCTGTAAATTACAGCATTCACAAGAAGTGGCAGCTGCTGTAATTAAGACACAGTTAATTGCCTATCTCCTTAATTGTGATGATAGGATTTTGACAGTTTGGTAAATAAGAATTGTTTGGTTTCCTCTGGCAACTTCAGCCTTAGCAGGCTCTGCCCAGCAAAATGCCAAGTTTCCTAGTTCTGGGACAAAGAGCTGCAGCCCAGTGGAGACAGAATGGGAGGGAAGCCAGGAAGGGTGGGGCATTTATGATTTATTGTGGTCTCCTTTCTCAGCAGGAACCGCCCCGGCACTGACTATTCCATTGCCCTATAAAATCCTCCAGGACCTTTCTCCTGCATGAGTCGGTCATCACGTGAGCCTCCATGACAGGAAGCCACAGAAGCAGGGTGCCTGGCGTGTGAGGCAATGGTCCCCAGCTGTGAAGGGGCACTGGAGGGCACGATGTACTTAGAGGAAACAGAAACCCAGCAAGATGAAACACCCAAAGTTACGGATTACGGTGTGCAGAGCCACCCAGGTCTTTGGCCCACAGTATTCCCAGGAGTCTCCAGGAATGTTCTGAAGAAACAGATTTGGGGGCTATGCAGCCTTGGGTTTAGAGCTGCACTAGGTTTTTGTACTGTAACATAATACCGAAGAAAAGCCGCTTATAAAGAGGAAAGTTTGATTTTGGCTCATGGCTTTGGAGGTTTCAGTCCATGGTCAGTTGCTTTTAGGGCTCCAGTGAGATGCACATCATCATGGGAGTGTGTTTTGAAGAAAAGCCCTCACTTCAGGGCTAGGATGCAAAAGTAAGAGAAAAACAAGAGCCCCAATCTCTTTCAAGGCCATGCCCCACCAACATAGGACCTTGCACTACACCCCACCCCTTAAGGGTTCCAACTCCTCCCAACAGCACCACTAAGGATTAAGCCTTTACCATGTAGAGCTGTGGGGAGCTCCTCCAAACCACAGCAAGAGCCTACCTGTACCTTGACTGCCAGGTAACCGCAGCCAAATACTGAGTGTTCCCAGGTCTCAGTTGCTCCCATTACAAACTGGATTTTGTGGTACCCACCTTGTAACACTGTGAGAATCAGAACAAAATAATTATATAATATACATATTAAAGATTGGTGGGTCATTGGGCGGGGGATTTAGCTCAGTGGTTCCTCTACCTGCCTCACAAGCACAAGGACCCGAGTTCGATCCCTGATACCCCCCAAAAAAAGATTGATGGATTTCCTTCTATTATCTTTTGAGTTTTCCACCAATTTGAAGTTTTCTAAATGAAATGTTTGGGTGCAGGTCCCAAGATACAGCTGTCCCATGAGTCAGACTGAGACATCTTAGTCTGCACACATTTTGAGGTTGACATCTGTCCCCTGTAACTATAACAAACCATTTGCAAACTAATACAGTTTTTTCACAGACATTATCTCTTATAATCCTAATGTGAACGAGCCTTTTGTGGTAGGTTCTATTGCTCTGTTTTGTAGCCAAGGTATAAAGCTGTAATTTTGGCCTGTGGTTTTGTTTGTTTCTTTCTTCGTTTGTTTGTTTGTTTGTTTGTTTTTTGAGGCTGAGGATTGAACCAGAGCCTTGTGCATGAGACACACACCGAGCCTACACAACTCCAGCCTTGGCCTGCATTTGACCCCAAGTCTTAAGATTTCCTCGCTCCCTCCTGAACACCTGGCAGGCTCTCCTTAAACACTATGCACTATTTGCCTAATAAAAAGAAATTTTTTATGATACTATTAACAGTACTGTGTCAGAGAGTCCTGAGAAATTTGGGTTTTAAATAAGATTTCGGGTCCCCGGAAACTTAAGAATGTTTGAATCACTGGGAATCAGTTTTTACGTTGTCCCTTCGTCCTCCAGCCATCTTTTCATGAATTCGTGGAACAAGCTCCAGTCACCCTCCTCCCACAACCTCCACCCTCAGTTCACCTGATGTCATAGTCTCAGGCGAAAACTTTGTGACATGCGGGGCTGCCCGGCTGGTGTGACACAGGGAAAGGGAGGACAGCCTCAGAGGGGAGAGGGGAAAGTAATCAGTGGCACCTTAGACTTGTTCTGTAAACCCAGTCCTACGCCCCCTAGGGCCATGCAGAGGAGGTAGCCAGACGAGTACATAGATGTTAGAATTAGGGAAATGGTAAGGTTGTCACTGGGCATGAGTTTTGCTCTTAAACAGCCTCCTTTTTAAACTTATTTTTTAATTTTTGGTGCTGGAAATTGAACCCAGGACCTCACCTATGCAAGCCATGTGCTCTATCCACTGAGCTACACCAAACAGCCATCTTTTTTCACATTAGACAAGTGCTCTACCACGGAGCTACATCCCCAACCCATCTTTTTTCATTATGACTTTGGGCATGAGTTAAGGGATAGTCAGTCATATTCAGAAACTCACAATAGGTTGATTTATATATTTCTGCATAATTTTAAAAACAACTTGTATGTTTATCAAAGGGAAGGAGGTAGAACATTTTCAGAACTGGGTTTACAAGTCACTGTTAAAGGTTATTTAATAATAGGATGTCTGTGTCTACAAAATAAAGCATTAAAACATTTGACTGGCAGCAGATAGTGAAAACAAGGACTGTGGCTCCTGTTGAGGGACAGAACTCTGGCTTTGGACTGGTTTTGTAGGTTGGCTTTTCTAGGAAACATGCCCTGAGGTGAAAATTTGTGTGGAGAGGTGGAAACACATTCAGGGAAGGGCAGGAAACAGGACTTGGTGACGGGATAAGTTAATCTGGGAATCATGGGCACCATAACCTTCAGCCAAGCCCATGAAGGGCTCCAAAGCTAGAATGGAATTCCACAATCGTCCTGAATCGAAGGGTGGACATTTACTGTGTTCAGTATGTATGAATTACGTTGGGAATTGAACCCAGGGCCTCCGGCATGCTGAGTACCTGCTCAGCCTCTGCACTGCACTCAGGCCCAAGGTGGTTCTCCCATATTCCCACACTAACTAGTGGCTGGGTGTGAACCATCCCAGCAAGGGTTGTAATCCTGCATGATGCCAATTCTTGGGGAGCGAGTGACTGAGCCATGATCTGTGATCAGATGACATTGTCAGCTGGAAATAGACCCAGAGGGGATACAGGAAGCGCAAGAGGACTTTCACAGACAGGACCAGGACTCCATCCAAGTGAATGCATTGCTTTCACTTACCATATCTATATAGTCTCTTTTAACCTAGAAAACTTGCTTAGCCCTTCTTTATCATTCTTGACTTTTAAAAAGAGCCCAGGGCAGTTATGGTGTAGATATTTGAATTTGTCTAATCTTTCCCTATGACTGAAATCCAGATTGTGTTCCTTTCACTCATAATTTCTCTCCTCTCTGAGAAGGTCCAGGATCGCTCTTGTGGTAAACGCTTTTGTTTGGTCTCATTGTTTCATGGTGGCCAGAAGGGGAGCCAGAACTAGTTCCGAAGGGGGCCTAAGTGGTGGCCTCAGTATTGTCCTCAATCCATCAAGCAAAAGAGGAGGGCTATCCCTGAGGAGGGGCGTGGTCACTGCTGCAGGCCCAGAGAGTTAAGACGAATCTGAGCTTTCTACCTCTCACATCCCCTGACTACTCTTTCCTCCTTCCAACTCTGAGCTTTGCACTCTTTTCTAGCCATGGCCCTGACATTGGCCTAGAAGACATTGGCCCAGCTCTTTCACGAGCTCCATTACCCTTATATTTAAGTTCTGAGTCTAATTCTTGTCTTTTTCTGCCTTTCTGCTGCAGGAAATGAGTGTCTCCCTATGCTCCAAAACTCCTCAGTTTTCACTTTTTTGTAAAATAATGATTTGTTCAACATCCTACTGACCAAGAGCCATTCAGTTTCATTGTTCTCATAATTTATTCTTCCTAGCTGGGGGTGGGGCACAGGCCTGCAATTTTAGCACTCCAGGAGGCTGAGGCAGGAGGACAGAAGTTTGAGTCCAGCTTGAGAAATTTAGCAAGACCCTGTCTCAAAATAAAAACCGAAAGTGGACCAGGGATGTAGCTCATTGTGAGGGCCTTGGGTTCAACCTCACGTATTGGAAAAAAAAAAAAAAATTACTCTGCATTCAACTTCTCCATTGCCT
The DNA here is from genome assembly GCF_012274545.1 of Fukomys damarensis. NCBI lineage: Eukaryota > Metazoa > Chordata > Mammalia > Rodentia > Bathyergidae > Fukomys > Fukomys damarensis. The sequence continues at coordinate 10,831,905 of NW_022900923.1, forward strand.
GAGAAACCGTACCTGCCAGTTCTTCCCTTCTACTGGGCTTCGGTCTTCTGTCTTCTTGTATCAAGGAGAAGCTTTTGCCAACTGCTCCAGAACCTGGGGATGTAGCCTAGTGGTAGGGCACCGGTCTAGCACACAAGAGGTCTTCAGTCCAGTTTCCTAGCACTGCAAAACTAACAAAAACCCACAACTGCCCCACAGCACAATGCCAGGAGCCACCCCTACTCTGCCCACCAGGAGCACTGAGGACCTCACTGGTAGCTACCAGTGGGTAATGGAATTCCAAAATTCAGTATAGAGTCTGCTTCCTCGGGTCACCTCCAGAACTGGCTCTTTCAAATTGGTTTCACTGGGAAAGAGATTCTGAAACAGAGATTTGCTTGGAGGTGGTTTCCCAGGGGGACCCGGCTCAGGCATGAGCCCCATAAAGGAAGAAAGGGAACAAGACTGACTAGAGAGAGAAACTGAACCCAAAGCAGCAATGGCCTTGCCTCAGCCAGTTGATTCCATAAAGAACTTTGAATCTGGGATGACTGGAGCAAAGAGATGATGTCCTCAGACTGACGAGTCACTGGACGTGGGCTGCAGGTGGGAGCTTAAACCTTGGACACTCGTGTTCTTGGGTCAAGGATAATTGTGAGTTACACAGCACACACACTCTCAGCAGATGTGGACACAGCTCAGTCCTGAAGGGCCAGGCACTGAGTTGTCAACATAGGGATCACCGGAAGAGTTCATCTGTTTGAAAGACATCTCTGAACTAGAGAAGTACGGCAGCCAGAGAGAGGACCAGACAGAGGAATGGCAGGCAGTCGGCCATGGAGGGCTGGCTTTGTGCTCAAATAGGGAGTGATTCAGGGAGGTGGATGAGCAGCATAGCTACTCCATCTCAGAATGGGTTCTGGCTAACCAGATACTGTGACACTTTACCCTAATAATAAGCGTGATATATTTAACAAACACAAATATTCATAGTAGTATCTCCAGGTTGAAGGATTTCTCATTACTGTATTGTTCTTATGTTCCCTCGTACTGCCTGAATTAAAAGAAGAGAGGTTCTATGCAGATGAGGAAGGTGTCTAAGCTCTCCAATGTCACCAAGAGAGATGTGTGACATTAAGTGAAGAGGCAATCCTCAAAGAGTGGATTACCAGTGGGTCCTGGAGAAGAGTTATCTAATTAATGACTTCCACACTTGAAAATGTGGATAAGAAAAAGTGATGATTGCTTGCTTGGATGCTGATCAGAATGACCTGGCCATATTTTGCCTTTTGAATGTCAAGTGACTATACGACTGGATGGAATGATAGAACAAATGGTTTATGAACACATTTTGTAGGACAATCCCATTAACACTCTTCTGAGGAAGCATTAACTTGCATTTACAAAACCCAAGGGGGGAGATTTGGACAACATTCTAAAGGTGAAAAGAAGGAAGAACTATGTATCACAGGTCACTAAGGTTGACACAAGCTTGAAAAATTTATGTCAGTGGGCATCATTATGCAAAAGCAGCCCCTACTGTTTAGAGGATTTTCATATGGCCAGAACACAACCTCTTGGCTGTATAGCTAAATCATCATAAGTTTTGGGTTGACTCTTTAGTTAAATGTTCTATTTTATATTTTAAATATATGACATATATAATACAATCACAGTTTTCTAACAAGATTTATGTCTAAAAGTTGTTTCCTCTGGATAAAGATGTGGTTTTTCTATAAAATGGAATACTACTCAGCCATAAAGAATGAGAAATTAGAGTCATTCATGGGAAAATGGATACATATTGAGGATATACTCCTAAGTGAAATAAATAAGTCACACATGTGTAAATACCGAATAGTTTCCCTGGTGTGAAAAATTATAATGGTACATAAGATCCTAATGATATAACTGACAATGTGAAATAGGAAGAAAAGGGCTAAAGGTGTACGGGAAGTGGGTAGGGTAGGAGAAAGGCAATAAGGGAAGAAAATATGAGAAAATGAAAAACTGGAAATAAAGTATTTGTAAATAGGGGAGGGAGGAGGGGGTGAAAGGCGGGCAGGGACAAGAGGAAAAAATGAGAGCCAAGACCTATCATGTAAAGGTACAAGATCCCAATGATGAGTGTAACTGTACTGGATACCTAAAATGTACTAATAAACTCAAAGAGAAAAGAAATAAAATAAAATAAAAGTTGTCTCCTTAATGTCAATCTGTTTACATTTCCAGAAGGACATCTGAACAGATTCACCAATTGCATGTGGACAGCAATGGTATCTGACTCGTGAGATTAGCACTCGTTTCTTCTTTATTACTTTTTTGAATTGCCAGGAGTATTTTCATGAAGAATGGGGAGTTGTTTGTTTCTTCCATGAACAATATGGGTTGTTACTCTTAACACAAAAATTAATATATTTTAACTGAAATGTAATTCAACCTGGGATTCAGTGTTAAACAGAGTTGGATTCAAACCCTTGATTCATTCCACCATTGTTATATGATTTTAGGCGAGTTCCTAGTTTCTCTTAGCCTTTAGTCCAAATGGAGATAGTAGCCTTCCAGAGTCACAGCGGAGACTGAGGTTGTAGCTGTCAAGTGGCTAAAACTAAAACAGCGCCTGGAACGCTGAAGATGCTTACTCCACAAGTGAGGTTTCTGTAGGGGTTTTATTTTGTTGGCCATACTGGGGGTTACACTGGAGCTTCACACATGCTAGATAAGAACTCTACCACCAAGCTACATGCCCACCCCTTTTTGTCTTTTATCTTAAGATACAGTCTCACTGGGTTGCCCAGGCTGACCTTGAATTGTGCACCTTCCTGCCCCTGTCTCCTGAGTACTACAGCTGGGAGTGCAGACGTGTGCCTATACCTGGCTCCTGGTTTGCCCTTTCTATTTATGTGGGCCCAGCACGTTGCTCCTGTTTTTACATTTAAATTTTCCCTAGGTTGCCTGCTTTCCACAAAATGCTATGCTGCCAAAACACTGGTATTAAATTATTTTTATATTTACTCCCATGGGTTAAGCTCCCAGTGAGAGCCCAGCCTCAGTGCTGGTCTCTCCTAAGTGCCATCTGGAATTTCATGGAAATATTTTATTACTTCCTTGCAAACCTATTTATCTAAGGCCAGTATACTGTAGATGATGCTTTTGTTTTTCTCCCTCTGTAGCACCAGGGATTAAATCCAGGGTACACCAGGCAAGCACCCTACCACCGAGCTACAACCACAGCCCTTGTTTTTGCTTGGATATAGGTTGTCTGAATGAATGTGTTTGCCATTCTTCTCTTCCCAGGTTGTGATTTGATTTATCAGTGCTATTTTGATGCTTTATTACATTTTTAAACAATTACAAGCCTCCTTTGGTGCCTTTAGTAGCAGCAAGATGGAGCTTTGTCTGGTCTGGAACCAGACAGAGCTGGATACTTTTGTCCTGCTCCAACCCTACTTCCTCATTTCTAGCATGCAAAGGGCAGTACTAGCCAGGATGGCACTACCCAGATCCTTGACCTTATGTAGTCCTTGGAGTAATCTTTATAGAAGAGGAATGTGTAGTGAATACTCTTCGTTTTTTTTGCCTGTGTGGTTTTCCTGTTGACACTAGTTTTCACCTTTCTTTCAATGTGCAGGCTCTCCATAGAGACCAAAACTTTTTCCTACTTTATATAAGCTTGAGTGCTGAAAAGCATTGCCAAGCAAAACTTTCTAACCCACAGTGCATCACAATCCCCTTTGAATGATGTCAAAGCATCAAGTCCTACAACTCTGCAGTGTGCCTTTCCAGTACATCTTGACAGCAGGAGGAGGCTGAAATAATTGCTACCCTCAGAGGTTTGTTGAAAACGAGGAGGTCCCACCCACGGTGGCCCGAGAAGGTAACTCTGGCGAGGTCATCACGGCCTGTGCCGCTCTCTCCTCTCACCTACTGCTTGCCCTCCTAACCAGCAGAATCTAGTTTTTGAATGGTCTAGAGATGGGAGCTCAAAACTTCAGGCAACTATGGAAACCCTTTCTGTAAAGCCATGGATTCTTTTAGAAACTGAACAGTTGACCCTATCTGCTCTAAATTAATATTTTTAGCTCAACTATTTACTTTTATTTACTCTTAAAGAAATAGGATATATATAAAGTATCTGGCACATGAAGACCAAAGTTTTTTTTAACTGTTCACTAGGTACCAGTTGACTGAGTTGACTTATTGATTCTTTCCGGTATACTTTGATTCTGAAGTACGCATCAAGCACTTCTCGGATAGCGAACACTTTGCAAGACAATGAGATAAGGAAAGGATACAAAGACCAAATCCCTGGGGCCTTAACCAAAGCTTGGTGAAAGTTGAAATATTTTCCTGTTAGCATAAATAAATTCATGCAGAAATCAGTATGTCAAAGAGGAAAGGACTCAGAGCCAAATACATTACAGAATTTATCAAGGGCTCTGGGACGTAAGGGATGGGCAGTGCAGCCCTTGGAACTCAGAGCTGAAGCCTGTAGAGGACTTCTGTGGGCCTTGAATCAGGCCCTGAAGAAAGGGTGGAATTTAGACCAGAAAGGGAGAAAGCAAAAAGCCTTCAAGCAGCAGAATTCCCAACAAGACTGACGAGTGTGGCCTACAGGGGAAACCTTACTCACGTGGGAAAACTGGCATTCTGGAAAAACAACAGAGCGCTGTCAGAGTAACCTAGTTACTGGACACCTACATACTTCACCACGCACGTGCTCAAAGGCAGCTAGGTGCAGAGCCCCACCTACAGAGGAGTCCTGCAGGCAAAGTGGGAAGCTGCAGTCTCTCCTGCCCAGGCTGGGTCAGGGCCACACTGAGAATCCTTCTGTGCTCTTCAATCTCACAAGGACGTGGCTCTCCCTGGAAGCTGAACTTTCCCCAGTGCCAGCAGCACAGATGGGACACTTTCAGGGAAATCGGGACTCCAATACATGCAGAAAAATCAATGGATGCAGTTAAAATGCCACTACCTCTCTGCAACTCCATGGATGTGGCTTGGCCCCCACGGGCTCATGTGTTAAAAGCTTGGTCCTCAGAATGGCAGTGTTTAGAGGTGGTGTGGAACCACTGAGGGATAAGGAATTTCCTGAGGTCGCTGAGGCAGCCCTCTGCAAGGACTAAGGTATTCTCATGAGATCCCAAGTTAGATCTCCCAAGAAAGTTGTGTCTTACAAATAAGGAAGTGCCAAGCAAGTCTGGCCCCATCCAATGATCCAGCTTCCCGTCTTGCCATGGGATTGCTGCCTCTTGCACACAATCCTACCATTTGGTGCAACCTGCCGTACGCTTTTTACCAGAGCCAAGCAGATGTTGGTGCCCACGCCCTTCAGCCTCTGGCACTTGAACTAGATAAATATCTTTTCTTTATGTAATTATCTAACCTCAAGTCTTCCATTATACTGTAGTAATGAAAACTAACCTACTGACTGTTCCTTGAGTTTTCCAGACTTAGTAGATAAACACTATCAGTTTTGGGACCTCAGTCTAATGTTCCACTTCTGTCCCTTCTCTGAGCAGATTCATTAGTAAGTTTCCAGTTATGTAATTTGGACACACATATATTGATTAAACTTACCAGGCAATTGCTACAGTTCCGCTTGATGTTGTATGGAGGGGCAACCAAACCTTGATTTAATAATAATGCCTTTTAACTTTTTCATGTCCTAGAAATGGATGGCAAGTCTTAAGTTTGATGTTTCTTGGTACTTGTTTGCAGGACACAATGACCGCATTCCTCATGGGGAGTTGGGGAATGTTCGTAACAGGCCTCTTTGTTTATTCCCTTCTCCCTCCTCTGCTTCCCCTCCCCTCCATCTCTTTGGATCACTTTCCATTTTGCAAAGAATCATCTCCCTATTTCCTATTACCTGTCTTTTATTTTGCTCTTCATTTATATTTTGGGTTTCTCATAGAAGAGAAACCATGTGGCATTTAAGCTGTGAGTCTCATTTATTTCATTTAACCTTATGGTTTAAAGGTGCATCCACTTTCATACAAATGACTCAAGTTTATCCTTCTTTACGGCAGAATAGTACTCCATTGTGTGTAAATGCTTTTTTTTTATCCACTCATCATTTGGTGAGCACATAGGTTTCTCTCCAGATTTAGCTATGATGAGTTATGCTGCTATAAACATGGGCACACATGTATCACTGTGGTAAGACATCTTCAACTCTTTTAGAAAGATACCTCAAAGGGAAATAGTTGAATCAAATGGAATTTCCACGTTTAGCTTTTTGGACAATCTCCACACTGATTCCCATAGTAGTTGTACAGTTCACTTTCACACCAGCAATGAGGTGTGGTAGCATTTGGAATTTGATTCTTTACGATAGCATTTCTTTCTGGAGTAAGGTGGAATCTCGGTGTTTTTTTTAAGATGTATTTCTCTAACGACCAGAGATGTTGAACGTTTTTCATACATTTATTGGCCATTTATATTTCTCCTAAGAACTGTGTATTCATATCACTTGGCCGCTTTTGACTTGGTCTTTTATTTGGAGGAGGGTTCAATTTGGGGGTTTTATTTTAGTTCTTAATATATTAGCTATTAGTTCTCTGCCTGAGAAATAGCTGGCAAAAATGTTTCCCATTCTACAGGCTGTCTTTTCTCTCCCTTGGTTGTTTCTTTTGCTGTGCAGAAGCTTTTTAATTAGATACGACCTCATTTGTTGATTCTTGGTACTATTTCTTGTGCAACCAGGTTCTGTTGAGTAATTCCTTGTCTGTGCCTATGAGTTCAAGACTTTTCTCTGTTTTTATCTTGCAGCAGATTAAGTGTTTCTGTTCTAACATTTAGATCTTTGATCCATTTTGCTTTTAGTCTAGTACACGGTAAGACATGCGGGTCTAGTTTCAGCCTTCTGCATGGGGATAGCCAGTTTTTCCAGCAGTGTTTGTTAGGAAAGCTTATCAGAGAAAATGGCAGAGGTTAGAGAAAATGTGCAGGCCTACTAAAGCAAAGGTGACTTGCCTGTGGCTAGAACCCTTCCCTTTAGAACTCTGAAAGAGGAGAGAGGATGCTTAGCCCTCAAGGGCCTGAAAGGGGACTTGCTTTGATTTTGTATTGACTTGTGCAACTCCATGGTTAGTGTGTGGCTTCATTTCCCCCACCAGACTGCAAGCAACTCAACAATGGCAGCATCTATCTTTTCTTAGATGCTTTTCCCCAAGTGCCTAGCAGCATGAGAAAGTTAGCTGATCAATAAATCAGTTCTATTGCAGGGAAAGGATCTTGAGCTTTGGAGTCAGACAGACCCTGGCTATCACCAGAAGCATGTAATTTAACATTTTCTGCAAATGAAGGGTAATAATGAACAACTTGCAGGACGCTTGCAAGGTCTGTCATTTGCAGCAAAAAAGATAGTTCTGGAGGACATGATGTTAAGTGAAATAACATAAAGAAAGGCAAGTACCACACACTCATTCTGACAGGGAAACTAGAAACAGTCGACCTGAAAATAGAATAATGATTATGACGGATTGGAAAGGATGGGGGTGTGGGAAAGAGAGGTTGTATTTAATCAGTGTATCACACTGAAGACCACTAATATCTACAATTAATATGTATTAGCAAGAAACTTTTAAGAAAGACTTTTTGAAAAAATGCATTAGCTAATGAGTAGGCATCTCTGGATAGCCCACTATCCCATTTTAATTAACACTGACAAAAATTTTCAAGTTGCTTTGAAAAACATACTCAGAGGTGAAATAAATAGCTAGCCGGCCTATGGACAGTGAATTCAGTTCTGACTATTATGATATCAATCATGATAGTCAACTTGATGGGATTAAGGGACACCTGGAGAGGTAGTCGGATTACGAGACTGTTCACGTCCTGAATGGGCTGGCCAGTGCTGAGTTCATAGCTGGCTGGGTTAGAGGAGGTGGGGTCCAGGTGGAGGAAGTAGGTCCCTGGGGGCGACCTTGGGAGGCTGTGTCTCGTCCCCAGACCCTTCCTCCCTTGCTCTTTCTCTCTCCCTCTGCATCTTGGCTGCTATGAGATGAGCAGCTTTTCCCCACCGCGCTCTTCTGCACTGATGTTTCTGCCTTGGAGCCAGCCAACCATTAATTAAAACCTCTGAAACCCACAGCCAAATTAGACATCAGGAGCCAAATTAAACCTTTCTTCCTTAAGTTGTTTTCTTAGGTGTTTGGTCCCAGAAATAAAAATCTGGCTAACACAATAATAAAAGGGAAGAGAGGGAGGCATAAATGCCTTTTTTCCCCTAATCCTTTCTCCCCACTGGTTGTATCTCTTTCCTCTGGCTTCTTTTGAATGGTCCTGTTTTGTTTTGGTTGGTGGTATCTGTGCTCTGGATTGTTTTGACACAACACAGTAGTTAAGATTAATGTGTCTGGAGCCAGAAGATTCCAATCCTGTTTTCCCTGTAACCTGGTACAAGTTACTTTACCTCTTAGTACCTGCTTTCTTGTGGGTGAAAGGACGATGTTTACAAGTTTGTTGGGAGGCAAATGCGAGTTAATGCATACTACCTAACATGTAATAAAAGCTCCTAAATAGAAACTCATATTTCTCCTCTCTCTAAGGTGCTCTGAAGGTTACCAAGCACTCTCACGCACATGATTGCCTCATTCAGCCCTCCAGAGAGGCACTGTAATCAATATACAGAGCATGGAAATGACCTGCTCCAGGCCTCAAGGGCTCGGTCCATTGTTCCTCATCACGAGTAGCCATGTTTATTCAAATCAGAGGGCCAGCTGTCTTTTTAGAGAGAGTACATAATGTATGCACAGAGTGAAAGATTCATAAAGGACATGAAAGGTAATCTAAAAAGAAAACAGCTTTCTCCTGTCTCCCAGCCACTCAGAACCCCTCCCCTGTATGGGCTCCTTCTCAAGAATATGAATATTTAAATGCAGTAGTTTGCTTGTGGCACCCCAAATTCTCCAGTAAGTAATCAGATGTAATATGAAATCTTTTTTCAAGAAGGAATTATTCTTTTTAAGTCTGAAGTGAGTACAGGAAGTCTTAATATACAGAATGAGGGGTTACACAGGAAGCTGCTACCAGAACAGTTAGGTTCAAGAATCTACTCCAAACGCCACCACCACTGCTGTGCCAGCTCCGACCTCCACACCGGTGAAGCTGGCCTGACCCCCGAGACAGCAGTGGCATCTTGACATCCCCGAGCCGGACACTGGATACTGGAGTTCTGCTGTCAAAACCCACCCTAGCTTCACAACCAGGCTTTCCTATGGGGAAAGGTCAAAGCAGCAGCAAGTGGCCTCTGCCTTGTTTTCTCCTTCCAGCTCCCACATAAGCACATCAGACCGAAGGACTCTAACTCATGTCCAGAGTTATATGTGGAGAAACTCGGGGAATGTGGTGTCTACCTTGCAGATCTGTGCAGTAAGAAAGTTCACTCAGAGGGAGTGAGGAGATGGTGCCCCATTAACATTCCACACTGGTACTTTTTGTTTGGGGGGTTTGTTTGTTTGTTTTTTAAGAAAAATAAATAAAAGAGGCATGAGTCATCTTAGACCCAGCCAGTGTAGGCCAGCTCACCTGAAGAGAGACAGTTAATCTTTAGCCCTCCTGTCCTCAGTGAGAAACAAGATCAGGGTGGAGCTGAGATCCAGCGAGGTCAGAGAGGCAGTACACTGGGTAACAGTGCCCTCAAGGGCATGCAATGCCATTGTCTGTACAGAACTTCAGAATTTGTGAGGGTTGCCACTGGGATCGTCCTCCTCATTAGCAGGTGAGGAAGAAATCAAAGTCAAGGAGACTTTGAATTATAAGAGGCGGGACATCTGAGGTCAGGAGGTCCTGTAAACATCAGATAAATCATTCCAGAGCAAGGCCTGGGCAGGAGCAACCAACATCACAGAGAAAGTAGAGCTCAGCCCGGCTTAGTGACACACACCTGTAATCACTGCCTTCTTGGAAGCCGAGGCAGGAAGATGGAAAGTTCGAGCCCAGCCTGTGCAAGTTAGTGACTTAGTGAGATTCTGTCTCAAAAAATAAAAAGGGCTGGGGATGTGTGAAGGCCCTGGGTTCAACGTCTAGTACTGCGAAAATTAATAATAAATGAAAAAGTAAAAGCAGCGTTATGTGTCTTGTTTTGGCTTATAGTTTCCATTTCTTTTTGTTTCTCTATTAGCCTTGCATTTCCTGTCTATAGGAAGCTCTGGATAGCCCTTTTACTAGGTCAGTTTTCTTACTGAGATGCTTTCAAGCTGGACTCTGTGGTACTAGACAGCCATGTTGGTCAGCTTTCCGTCACCATGATAAAATAACCTACTTAGTAAGGAAAATAGCTTATTTTGGCTCACAGTTTCGGAGTCTTCAGTTCATGGTCAGTAGTCTATGTTGCTTTGGGTCTGTAGAAGCACATTTCATCACGGTGGGAGTGTGTGGTAGAGGCTTGTTTGCCTCATAAGTGACCAGGAAGCATAGGAGAGAAAGGAGAAGGGACTGACATGCTAATATCCTCTTCTAGGGCACACTCCTTCCACCAGACCCAGTTCCTGAAGGTTCCATCATATCCAAATAAGACAAGATTTCAACACATAGGCCCTTGGGGACCGTCTGTATCCTATCTAGATTCCCCCCAAAGCCTCATGTGATCATAGGTGGGGCTTTGGGGAGGTGAGTGGAGCACCGGGCACTATACTCATGGTGGACTGCTGCACTGATGAGTTAATAGCTCCATGTACTGTTGGGAGGTAGGGTCTGGTTGGAAGAGGTGACTCTGAGGATGTGGCCCGGAAGGGTGCCTCTCTTTTCCTGGCTCTGTCCTTCTCTCTGTGCTTCCTGGATGCCATGAGGTGAGCAGCGGTTCTCTGACCAAGTCTTTTGACTACGGTGTCCTGCCTTGGAGCCAGCCAACTATGGACTGAAATCTCTACAAACCATGAGCCAAAATAAAAGCGTTTGACAAAGTCCGACACCCACTGATGATGAAAACTCTTCAGAAAATTGGAATAGATGGTCTTTATCTCAATCTGATAAAAGCCATTTATGACAAACCAACAGCTAACATCAAACTAAATGGGCAAAAACTGAAAGCTTTCACTCTAAAATCAGGAACAAGACAAGGATGTCTACTGTCATCACTCTTATTCAAGATAGTTCTGGGAACATTAGCCAGAGCAATTAGACAAGAGAAAGAATAAGGATAGAAAAGGAAGAAGTTAAACTTTCATTATTTGCAGATGACATTATACTCTACATAGAAGACCCCAAGAACTCCACCAAAAGACTTTAAGATTTAATAAATTTGGTAGCATACAGTAAAGTCAACACTTAAAAATCAATAGCCGCCCTGTACACAAATAACAGACTCACTGAGAGGAATTAGGGAAGCAACACCTTTCACAATAGCATCAAGAAAAATGAAATATCTAGGAATCAATCTAATGAAGGAAGAAGACCTTTATGTGGAAAACTACAGTACTCTGAAAAAGGAGATCAAAGAGGAGATCAAAAAATGCAAAGATATCCCTTGCTCTTGGGTAGGAAGAACCACATAGTGAAAATGGCCATACTTCCAAAATTGTTATACAGATTTAATGCAATCTCCATCAAAATTCCAACATCAGAAAACGATCCTAAAATTTATTTGGAGCCAGAAGAGACCTAGAATAGCAAAGGCCATTCTGAGCAACAAAGGCAAGGCAGGGGGCAGCACAATCCCTGATTTGAAATTATACTGCAAAGCTACTATGGTAAAAACAACAACAACAAACCCAGCATAGTGCTGGCAAACAAAACAAAGACCTGAGGATCAGATGCAAAAACAAATCCAAACACACTCAACCACCTTTTCTTTGACAAAGGGGCTAAACACCCTCACTGGAAAAAAGACAGCCTCTTTAATAAATGGTGCTGGAAAAGCAGGCTTCCACTTGCCGAAGATTAAAAGTAGACCCCCATCTTTCACTGTGCACTAAACTAAAATTGAAATGGATCAAAATAAACCTTCCCTGAGAAATGTCTGTTCATTTCAGATGCCCATTTTTTAATCAGGTCTTTGTATTTGGGGGGGTCTGTTTTTTTTGAGTTTTTATACATCCTAGATAGTAGTTCTTTGTCTGAGGAGCAGCTGGTAAAATTTTTTTCCCACATCGTAGTATGTCTCTCAGCTCTGTTGGTGATTTCTCTTGCACTGCATCAGGTATTGTGTCTCAGCAACAAGAAAGCAACTAAGACAGGGACATTCCATAACTAAACTGCAGCACTAGCTTATGCCTGCAAATGCACATAAACACAATATGAAATTTCACTCTGTAATTGTTTTCTCAGGTTTCCATTCATCATGTCCCACATCTGGCTACGAGAATTTGTTGACCGTCGCCCAGGGATTCCACCCAGGTAACGTTCTCACCTATACAGAGCCTCCCAGAGCTGAGGCCAGGCAAGGCAGCTCTCTGGAGAATTAGAATTGTTCACCCTGCACTTCATAACTGAGAGACAACCACTTCCAAAAGGGCCCAGTGAAGCTTCTTCGGGTTTAGGGATCATCTCAAGGAAAGAAATCCCGTCATTATTGCAGAATCTAAGCAAGCTTCCCATTCCAGAAAGATCAGGGAGGTATTGGCTTTCTTTTAGGAGAAGCTTAAACAAGAAGTATGAAGGATCCAAGCCCAAGTTTTGGCTGGGAATCCTTTAATCAAACTACCCCATGCTTCTGCACTATAGGAGCTGACGGTGCAGATGAAGGCTAAGGGAGAGTTTCACTCCTTCTCCAAGGTCATCGGTGGCACAGGGATAATAAGTGCCAGAGCCATTTCATAGTGCTAGATTCATTTCGCTGAGAGAGATCAGATAAAAATCAGTAAATCCTAACCATACTCTCCCTTCGATACCCACTACTACGGGGACTGCAGGTATTTAGAAGCCAGGAAGCTAGGACAGCAACCCTCACACTGTGATGTCAGGGTCAGTCTCTAGTAGCACTACTGATTTTGTGGATTTGAGCAAGCCTTATGCTTACTTTAGTATTTAGTCATTCTAACAATTTGGTCAACAAGTAGAAGTTCTTTTGCTCTCAGAGATTCCTGAAGCAGGGGTGAGTAGAAGGCTGCTTCCTTTCTGGATTCCTTACAAACCTTCTTTTCAGAGAAAGCACAGAGCCTACCCTTCCGTCCCTAAAATCCAACCAAGAAGCAAGCAGGGTGGAGAGCAACAGTATTTTCTGATTCCTCCTTTCCCGCAAGTCCTCCTTATTTCTATGTATGTATGAGATTGTCTTGTCTACTGTGGGGCCTGTTTAACTGTGGTCTTGTCTCCCTGGGAAAATGCAAAAACAATCTTTGTTGGCTGCTGTTGCCTGGTGTTGTTCCACGGAACCAAATCACCCACAGGGTCTGGCCTGAGCCAGCCCCCGCTGGGGAGCCTGAGGCTCTGGGTGGAACAAAGGTAGAATGTGGGGAGCCCACTGAAAGCCACTTGCACTTATCATCAGTACTACAGGAGAGGAATCAATCACTCCTCCTCTCCCCACAGGAGGGTGCCCCATCCTCCACCAGCAGGGCTCACTTGGGGAGCTCTCTGCCTGCCACATGCCTTCCCAACAATAGCAAACCCCCTCCCTTAGCAAGTTCCATCAACTCTACCTCCAGGACAAATCTCCCATCTAAATGCTTCCATGTTCGTCAGTTTTGTGTCACTATGACAAAATGCCTGAGATAAGCAACATGAGGAAGAAAAGTTCTTCTGGCTCATGGTTTCAGAGGTTTCCGCCCATGGTTTCTTGGCTCTCTTTCTTTGGGCCTGTTGTGGTACCAAACTTTAGAGCAGAAGCATATCACAGAGGAAGTCTGTCTCCTCATAGTGGCCAGGGAGTGAAAGAGAAAGAAGCTATGGTCCTAATATCCCCTTCAAGGACATTGTCTGAGTGACCTAACTTCCTCCAAAGAGCCCCCTCCCACTTCCTTCTAGTTCCACCGCCCCCCAGTAGGGCCACAGGCTGGGGGGGACAAAGCTTTAACTCGTGGGCCTTTGAGGAACATTTCAGAGCCAAACCACAGCAGCCTGGCTCCAGCTCACGGACACCACATGTTCCAGATCACCGTCACCTCTCTCTGCTCATGGTCAGCAGTGCCTACTCTCATCTTCCATCAATGTGTTCTCCAGAGTGTTGAGCATCATAAGATCTGAACTGGATCACAGGACTCCCTGGATTAAGCCCTGCAACCCACTACAGTTAGCATAAAATCCAAACTCGTTGCCATGACCAACGTGCCCCACAGGAAATAGCCCTGCTTATCTCTCCAACGTCTCCTAACTCAAGCCCCTTGTCTTTCCTTTGGTTCCTCCGGGAAGCCATGCTTCTTTTACACCTCAAAGCTTATAAAACCTTCTGCCTGAGCTTCCCTTTCCTCAGCCATATGTACTCCTTCAACCCAGTGAGTCTCAGCGCTTTTGTCAATGGCGAGTTATTCTTTGACCGCCTGGACTAACAAAGATCTTCTTCTTTTGCCTACCTCTTCACCTCTGTTATTCCGTTTCACACCGTTTGAATTTCTTCCATGCATTTTATCACAATATCCAGACACTATTTTTTTTCCAGTCTGTCTTCCCATTAGTATAATAGTTAACAGACAGCTCTTATTGTGTTCCTGGACATCATACTTTGGATCTGAGATATCCCCCAAACCCATATGTTGAAGACTTGGTCTCCAAAGCACAGTACTCAGAGAGGAGGCCTCTGAGAAGTGATTGGTTCATAGAAGCACTGACTTCACTGACAGATTAAGCCATTGATGGCTTCCTAGTTGAATGGGTTATTGGGAGGCAGTGGAAAGCTTAAGAGGTGTGAGCAACAGGTCACCGAAGGTGCCTTTGAAGGGTATAGTTTTGCCTCTACACCCTTTTCTCTTGGGCTCTCTGTCACTCTCTTTGTTCCCTGGCTGTCAGGAAGTGAGGAGCATTGCTCCTCCAGCGCGTCCCACCATGATGTTCTTCCTTGCAAGAGGCCCAAAGCCAGAGGGCCAAGTAGTCATGGACTGAAACCTCTGTAACTGTGAGTTCAAACACATCTTTCCTCCTCTTAAGCTGTTTTCTCAGGAATTTCATCACAGCCACAGAAAACTGACAAACATACAAGCCTCGTCGTAAGTCTTTACAACTGTGAATTCAAAATGAGGTAACGAGGCACTCTGTGGGTGATTGCTCCAAGACAACTGAAGAACGCATTGGTCTGGTGCCACCATTTGTCTATGGAGCCACAGGAATTTACTACAGCTCCAGGTTAACCCCCTCACTGCAGGGCTTGCTTACCTTTCTCTGTAACTCACTTCCATAACCTCTGTCTAACAGATGGCCACACGTGATAGGCCCTCTACACACAGTGGTTGAGTCAATTAAAATGAACGATCGAAATTATTTGGCCTCCTGATGACTAACAGAAGCTGCCTGCCCTTCTGCTGTTCTGCACAAGCGTTCATCCAGCTCATCCTTAACTGCCTCACCCTGAGGGCTCTACTTGGGAAACAGAATTGCAAGCCAGCAGGGAAAACTAATGAAAGTAAATGTTTCTTGGCTCACAAGTTTTAGTGACCACATCAGATTCTTGTAAAAAGAATTATATCAAATGCTAGTGTTAGGTGGGCGTGGTGGCACACGCCTGTAACCCCAGTACTCGGGAGGCTGAGGCAGGAGGATCGCTGTGAGTTCGAGACCAGCCTGGGCTACATAGTGAGTTCCAGGTCAGTCTCAACTACATAGTGAGACCCTGTCTCAAAAAAAAACCCCAAAAAATGCAATAAAAAAAAATGCTAGTGTTAACCAGTGCCATACCCAAACCAGGTGGGGATCCAGGTGGGGACCAGAGCCCTGTTGCTCAGGGGTGGGGTGGGGGTTGTGTAGCTTAAAATGCTTCTGAAAAGATCACTTCTAGTGGATTAAACTCAGTATGCTGTGGAAGATGAAAGATACAGAATGTGTGTCTGATTTAAATGGATTTTTAAAATACTGATCGGGCTGGGGTGTAGTTCAGTGGTAAAATGGGTACTTAACATACACAAGCCCCTGGGTTCCGTTCCCGGCAACACACACTCACACATCCACACACACGCACACTCGTGCATATGCATGTGATCAGAGTGACTGAAAGCTCTAGAGGTAGCTATGTGGTCAGCTCGTCCACCCTGCGTGGGACTAGAGGTATTTGAGCAGCCACGTACAAATGTCTCACTCACTCTGATGCAGCCACTAACGCAGATGATAATCATGATAATCAGATCATTCTTACTTACTGATGAGGACACTGAGGCCCCCCTTCCTGGAGAAGATCCTGTGGATCCAGGTGGGGACTGGGGCCATCTCCTGTGTGTGTTAGCACGTGTCCTTAGCTAAGTTTCTCATTCCCCACGGGCCTCGGTTCCCTAACTTGTTATTGCCTTCACCACATTGGCTATGATTCCTTAGTTGCCTGAAAGTGATCTTCCTTACCAGCTGATGAACTCTGGGTGGGAGGACAATACTGACACCACGTGTCCCTGTCACCCAGCACACCGCAGACATCTGAGTTTGCAATGGACACTTTTATTCCAAGGACGCGTCCGCCCCACTAGCAGGGCTGTCTTTGCTGCTCTCCCTGCTGTCTTGGTACATTGTGCCTGCTTGCTGTCTGTCCACAAGTGGGAGGAGAGTCACAGAGTCCACAGGAACCGTGCTGAACTTTTCTGGAAAAGAGGAATCACTGCCCACACACGGAGCTGACTGGGAATGCGACATGGAATTTAGGGAACTGGGTTTGCTTCGTGGCTCTGGCATGTCCTAGCTGGGTGATATTTAGAAAGTGCATTTAACCTCCGAAACTCCTTTCATGAAACAGGGAGTTAATACCATTTGCCTTGCAAGGTGACGGTGAGTAGTAGATGGGATCACCTCCGTAAAGTGCCTTGGAAAGAGTGAGGCACAACCCAGGGGATCAGTGACACGGACCACGGGCCAGGCTCAGAGGGTGCACACCCCTGACCTCACCTGTGCATATTGAATTTTGCCCGAGGCTAAGCCCAGATCCTGCTCTGGTTACAGTCATGCAGAGAGCCAAGCTGTCAGGGGCTTGTAAATAATGCACAGTGGAATAGGCCCCCCGTGCGACCTACTTCCAGCTGGGGAGAAGAAAGGATCTTTCCGCAGCTGACGCAGCACAGTGGGGCTGAGCACAGCCTGGGCAGGGCTCTGAGGCTCGGCAGGAGCGCGCCTTGGCCTTCAGTCACTCTTCCCTTTGTCCCCTACCCCGCCTGCTGAGGAGAGTCCGGCTAATTCTCTTCCAGAAAAACTTGGTGTTTTCATGTCTGCATTGGAAGCTTTCTCTCATTCACCTGAAGGCCACGTGGGGGAGCTTGGAAAATGTATGCAAAGAGGAGGAGACGAAGTACCATGGCTTCCTCCCCAACGCTTTCCACCTCTCCCAGCTGCCCTCCCTCTGGCCACTGCCTCCTGACACAGGCTTTCTTGCCTTCAGTGCACTCCGGCTGATGTCCACCGGGGCTGCCCACCAGAGACTCGGCTGGAGGCTGCTCGGCGCTGCGGGTTTCTCCGCTCTCAGAGCAGCTTTTTCGTGCTGCTTCTGCAGAGCAAGGCTTGGTCTGACCACCTGATCCTGGCAGGAATTCATTGGGTGCATGCCCGGGAAGAGGATGAGAAAACCGAGGGTCCTTTGGAGCCCAGGGACCCTCCTGAGTGGTAGCACAGCCCTGGGGGAGCCCTCCATGGCCTCGCTTCCGAAACCGAGTGGGCACCTGAGCAAGCCCGTCTGCCCCTCCCATGCACCCAGAAATGCCGTGTGTGCCCTGCCTCTGTGCCAGCTTCTCTCCTCGTAGGACTTCAGCCCCTGCAGTTGGTGACTCTGCGGGCAGGACTGGTCACGGTATCCAGCCGACAGCCCGGGGGTTCTCTGCAAGTCCGAGCCTGTGGCGTCCTGCGCAGACTGGCACTTACTTGCCTTTCACGCTGGACAGCCAGGCCGACTCTGGCCCCTGCTCTAGTTCAGATCTGGGTTGTGTTTGCCAAAGGCCCCTCTGGAGAAGGCTTGGTCCCCAGTCCATGGCACTCTTGGGAGACGGTGGAATCTTTCAGAAGTTAGGTTACTGGGAGTGCGCCCTGGAGTGGGGATATTGGAGCCCTGCCCCTCCTCTTCTCTGCGTTCCTTCCCTGCCACAAGCGGAGCTGCTTTGCACTACCGTGCACTCGGCTGTGACGGGCTGCCTTTCACAGGCCGTCATGGATGGAGACCTTCAAAACTCAAGGCCAAGTAATCCTTCCCTCTTTGTAAGTTAACTAGCCCCAGGCACTTACTACAGTAACAAAAAGCTGACTCATGCAGCCCTACACAATCTACTCAATTCTGTCCAGCTCTTCGCCTCTATAACGCCCTTCACCTGGAGTCTCTTCCCCATCCTATTTGCTCGCCCAAACCCTTAACACCCCTCCCTCCTTGTGCTCCATCAGCCCTTCATTCAGGCCACTATTTCAGCATGTGAAGAGCATTTTGGGGACCAGGACTGCCTCCCCGCTTTGTTATAGTTTTCGTTCCAACGCCTGCAGCCTAGGCCTTCTCTTGGGCAGTTCTCCCTCTTTTATCCTTAATTTCATCATTCCATCTCTTAAAAATCCTCGACCAGTGCTCTCATCTACTTTTCATTTTTATCGTTGTTGTTACATCCTTATTCAGTGGTCAAATCGACACATAATACTGGATGTTTTTATTGTGTACATGACATTTTGAATAGTTGGGCGTGTAGAATAGTTACATCTAGGCATTGTCTTGGTTGTTATTTTTGTGGTGGGCACACACAGCACCCGTTCTGTTTACATTTCCCAAGCAAACAACCCATCGTCTCCATGCACATTTCTACCCATTGTGCAGATTCATGTCTCACATAAAGTACTAGCCTCTTCCTAACCAGTCTTTGACTCCTAGTCAGATTGTTCTCAACTTTGTTTTCCACACTGCCACTAGAGAAAATGTATCATTCATCTTCTTTAAAATGCTACAAAGATTCCCTATCACCTACATCAGTGATTTTTCAAGCTTGCAGACAGAACACCCCTTCTTTTAATAACCAATAAAACCTGCAGGTCATATAATCCATGCACAACTTTAAAATACCAATGTAGTCATAATTAGAAAATAAAGGGATGAGTAATTTACTCTAAAGTACGATACATTTTAAACTATAAAGTCTGAGCACTGCTTGTTATTTTGCTTTCTAGCACTATAATAAAATACTGAGGTTATTTTATAAAGGGAAAGATGTATTTTGTCTGCTTTGGATGTGCCATTCTGTGATCAGTTGGTCCTGTTGCTTTGGCTTCTGACAGGCACGCTAGGTGGCAACAGAAGGGATTGCGTGGCAGAGTGAGGATCTCCCCTCATGGTCAGAAAGCAAAAGAAGGAGAAAGAAGGGGCACTGAGGCCCCACAATCCCATTCATGCCTCCAATGACCTACAGACTCTCCTTAAGCCTCACCTCCTGAAGGCTCCACCATCTCCCAAAAGCATCATCCTGAGGACCAAGCCTTTAACACACAAATCTCTGGGGACAGTCAGCATCCAAACTACGGCACCACTGTATTCTAGTTGTACAACCACATCTCCTGTGCAGTCTCCGGAGTTTCGTCCACCACTCCCACCTTGTGGGCTCCTGGTCATGCTTCCGGGCCAGAGTCCTTCTTCCAGGTTTACAAGTACTTCATGCTTTGCCATCACAGTCCTGCTTAATTTGAGTTCCACTATATACTTGGCCATTACGCTTTTTCTTAACTTAGGAAATTTTGGAAACATATCAGACGTAGAAAAACTAGTATAATGATTGTTCATTTATTCCCACCTTTCAACAATCACCAACATTTGCCCCAATGGTTTTATATATCCTCGTTTTTCTTTTTTCCTAATATTTTGTGCACAATGTTAAATACTTCTTTATGTGTCTTGAAAATAAATAACACTGTATTACAATGCTGGAGGTTGTGGTGGAGGACAGGAGACTTGCAAGTACCATAAATCCAGGTATGGTGGGAAGGGACTCATTATGAATAAAAAAGGACACTATCAACAAATTCCATGGGGTCTAGGTGCCAGGAACAGGGGACAAAGTCCTAATGCATTTTCTTTCATGCAACACCTGTTCTCCTTCAGAGAACTAACTGTAATAACTGTTTTCTTCTCCCCTCTTTATTTTATCCATTAGTATATTCATTAACCATCAAGGAAAGGACCTCCAGGGCTATTACCCTGGGCAGCTGGCAAGACTGCATATTGACCCTAGTGTGAAGACACCTTCCAGGTGAGGCACATCCCTAAACCTTAATTTCCATGAAAGTCACCAAAGCTAGCATGATAAATAGAAAAAAAAAAAATGGATGACACAATCTTAATGATGATAATGGTTAAAAAAAAAAAACACTACTTAATGGATAGAAAAAGATTTAGAAGAAAATACACCAAATTATTAAAATTGTTGAGATTTTGTTTGCTCTAGTCGTTTGTGTTGTTTTATTTTGGCACAGGGAATGGAACCTAGGACCACAAGCGTATCAAGCATAAGCTGTACCATTGAGCCACATCTTCAGCCCCAATAATGTTTTTGTTGCTGTTTTTTGTTTTCTAAATGATCAGTGAGCTTATCAGTATTTTATATTTCATTTTTAATCTTTTGCTTTACTTTCCTGATTTTTTGCTAATGAATATATCTTAATTTTATGATGAGCAATAAAATTTTATTAAACTACCACAGAAATTTAAGAAACACCAGGAGTTCAGAATTTCAAATTGGCCAAATAACTTAAAACGTACTGTGATACTGTTTGTCAATTTAGATTTGGCCTAAATGGTTTTCACAAAAAGAAAACCCAGTTACTTTGACCTATTTTCTAGTTTAGGGAGACTGGAGAACTAGAGTAAATCTTGCCCTCAGAAGGACACTAATATCTTCCTTGCAGAGGGAGAATATTCTGGTTCTTGAGAAACACGGAAGGCAAAGGCAGAGGTAGGCAGGCAGCGCAGAGGGGTAGATCTTGGGGCCGTCACTGAGATATGAAATGCCAGAGCCATCAATGGCCCAGAAGTGATCAGACTGACAATGATGGTCACTCAAGGCCCAAACGGAGAGGATACCGACACCTTCACCAGACAGCTAATGTTCTGTCTGTCAGTAGGAGGCATATTTTGTAGGGTAAGGAGGACTCCCACCTCCCAATTAGGGCACCCAGTTTACAAGCACAAGTAAGTACCTGTTGAGCATGGGGAAAGAACAAGGAGGGGCGGGTGGGTGCTCCTGATGCTTCTCCAGCCCCCACCCAGCATCTCTCCCAGCTCAGTATCCCACAAGTGTGGGTTGCATCCTTACCCCTGCTCTTTCTGAACTTAAGGACAACCACTCCATTTCTGCTATCACGTTCTTAAGATGGCACACTGCAATCAAGTTTTTACCCACTTGGGCAAACATTATTGTGTGTGTATGTGCGTGTGCGGGGAATAGAACGTGGTACCTCCTACATGGTAGGCAAGTGCTCCCCCACTGACTTATGCTCCCCAACCTCCCAACACTATTGATAGTATTGAGTTTTAGCTACCTCTTTGCAAATGTGCTATCACCACAGTGCTATCATCGTGGGAGACCATGTCTTACCTGACTGGAATTAGACATTCCTAAATCTCAGGTGACATTTAATATTTTCCCATCTATACCAGTTCCCCTCACTGATTTTATAGTTTGAAAATATACATATTTATTAGAGTACTTAGAAAACATTGATAATAAAAAAATTAAAAATCACCGATAATGTCATAACCTAGAGATGATCATGCAGAATCTTTTAGATCCATGCCAAAAGAGGGTAGGATGGTGTGAAACTTCTGTGTGTGGTAACAGGTTTATTAAAGTAATTCACACACTGTCTTAGTTATTTCTCTCATTGCTGAAGCAAAACACCTGACAACCAAAGTTAAGGAGCAAAGGTTTATGTAGCTCACAGTTTATAGAGGTTTCAGTCCATAATTGGCTGGCTCCAAGGTAGGGTGGTACAGGGCAGAGGGCTGTTGCAGGAGACAGTTCATTGCATGCAGAAGACAGCAAGAGCAACAAGGGACCTTAACAGCGTCTCCCTGACCCTTTTCTTATCCAGACTGCTCACGGCAGGCGGCACCCACACCCTTAATTAGAGTCCTTGAGCCTAGCATTGCACCATGAATCAATTCCGGCTTCACAATCTAGATCCAGCCACATCTGAAAAAGCCCCACTTCTGACTACATGAGATTTGGGGGAGACATCTAGACACACCATACAATCCACCTGTTTAAAATGCATAATTTAATCACAACCTTTGTTTAAATTTAGTATTGTGGACTATTGGGGACTTTTTTCATCTCAAAAGTTGAAATTCTATCTCATCATTTTTAATGATGGCATGGTAATTCTGTATGTCTATTATATTATTGACTAATTCCACATCTTTTCTTTTTTAAAATACTTTATTTTTAATTGACACAGTAACTGTATATATTTATAGGAAACATTGCAAAACAACTATGTAACGTTCAGATCAGGGTAATCAGCATATAGCCATCACCCTAGATTGTTTTCGTTTTGTTTTTTTTTAATGAAGGTATATTTTCTCATCATAAAAACAATTGGGTAATAATTCTTAGGCCTAAATTTGTATTGATATTCCTAATTGCTAGAATTGCTGAGACAAATTGTATGTACATTTTCAAGGTCTTAATATATACCACCAAAGTGGTACCAGTGAGTGAATACTCCCATGTTGCAAGAAAGTATTTTGCCATTATCTTGCTTGCTTTTATCTTTGGAGGAAGCCTATTAGAGTAGCAGTACAGGATGTGTACAATTGATTTCAGATCTGTCAAACACCAAGATATACTGCAGTGGTGGTTTTGCTAAAATAATGTACTAGGTCCTCAAAGGACCAAAACATTCATAGAAAAATTATAATGGTCAAGGGCACTAGCACCGTGGAGATCTGGAGTACAGCACACAGCAGGCATGGGCAGAGCAGGGAGGTGATGCAGGTCACTCCTGTGATCTATGACTGGGGAGGAGGAGGAGGAATGCTGAAGGGAAAGCCAAGGCCTAAAATCCTTGCGCTCTCTATCATGACTTCAGTGGTGGCCTTTGGGCAATGGGAGTCTTGTCATTCCCGTCCCTAGCCTCCTGGCCACTGCAACCGATGAGAAAATGGGCCACTTTTCTTCCAATGGGTGCTCAGTGAGGCATTTCTATCTCTCCTTAGACCACTCATAGACTTGGGCCTTGCATCCAAGAGAAAAACCCCATATCAACCTCAATTAGATCAACAGACGCTCACTCAATATATTTGTTTTCGAAGACATTCAAAGCCTGCTGAACCATGGTACAAGGAAACCACTTACCAAAGAGACTACTCACTGCCATTTTACAAGACTGGTAAGTCACGTCCAGTGCTCTTGACTCACTGAGACGAACCTTGTCTAGGCCACAGATAAGCTTGTCCCATGGACTTCGCCAGCTCAGGGAGTGACTGGGTCCAGTCAAGTTGGAGACAGGGATATGTGTGCATCTGGGTGCAGAAAGAGTGAGGGCCACCCCACGTGTCCTCCCTTCCCCCGCATCCCAGCTCCCCGCATCTGAGCCTGCAGGGAGGAAAATGCACGCCATGTCCTCCTTAGGAAGCAGGCTCACGTGTGAATACTCCCGAGCCCCAGATCACACCACGAGGTGTGTGATCTGACACATCAGGACATGCAATTTAAAACTTCAATGGGCAGGTGTGAGTGAGCATGCCTGTAATCCCAGCACTCTGGGAGGCAGAGGCAGGAGGATTACGAATCTGAGGCCAGCCTGGGCAAATGCATGACTTAGTGATATACTATCTCAAAATAAAAAGTAAAAAAGGTCAGAGGATGTAGCTCAGTGTGAAGGCTCTGGGTCAATCCCCAGTACACAGCAAACAAAAAAGCCCACCTTGTAGTATTTATTTTTTCTTCTTGGGTTTTTTTTTTTTTTTTTTTTTTTTTTTTGGTACTGGGGATTGAACTCCGGTCCTTGCGCTTGCAAGGCAGGCCACCGAACCACTGAGCTAAATCCCCGGCCCTTTTTTTGGTTTTTGAGACAGGGTCTCACTGTAGTTGAGAATGCCCTGGAACTCACTACGTAGTCCAGGCTGGTCTCGAACTCGCAGCGACCCTCCTGCCTCAGCCTCCCAAACGCTGGGATTACAGGTGTGCGCCACCATGCCCGGCCCACCTTGTAGTATTTCTACGTTGGGACATGTGTGAGGATACTGAGGGGACACAGGTAACCCGGGGAGTGTTCACATGACAACAGCTGAAACATCCCTCATGTTCCTGTAGTCACTGGCGACTTGACTTTAGTTCACTGAACAAATCACTTCACTGGCAAACTTTCTAAGTGAGCAAACCCCTACATTCTGGAGGCTCTTACACTGGCAGACACATATTCACTTCCATGGCAGCTGAGGTAAGTGCTGTTATTTTCCCCGTTTACACTAGGGCATACCAAGTTGCGGAGACCACACAGCTAGGAGTTAGAGAAGCAGAATTCAGACCCTGAGCACTGGATTCCTGGGTGTGCTCTGCTTGGCCTCTGTCACAGACAAGTGTCAGCTATACTCCCAGTGATTTAGTGATTTTTTTCTTTCCTTTTAAAGAGAAAGAAAGGAAACTGGTAGATAAGAATGGTGGGGTAGGAAGGCTCTGCCCTCTGTCTTCTGTCCAGAGCAAAGAGCTGCAGGCCAGAGCTGGGCAGGGGGAGGTGGTCAGGCTGGGACCCAGGAAGACAGGAAGAGCAGGCAGCAGGACCAGGCAGATCTTGAGAGCAGTCAGGGACAAAGTGGCAGTAGATGAAGCCAGGATGGGTGCCACATTGACAAAGGGGTTGGGGTAAGAAATTGCAAGTGGGCAGAGCCAGGTCCTGGATGCCAGAGGTTTTTTAGTTTTTGTTTTTGTCTGAGGAGGGAGGGAACAGAGGAACTGAGGAGGAGGCAGTGGCTGAAAGGAATGTCATTTAAGGAAGGAGGAGCTGGGATGGAGGCCAGGGAGGGTGAGGCTTTGGCAAGGACGTCGTAAAGGAAGTGCGTCAAGGGGTTCAGGCTAGGGCTGAAAGGTGTTTGAGACCTGGTGGGGCAGAAGCTGCTGGCGTGAGGAGGGGTTACAAAGAGGTGGATGGTGTTTGGGAAAAGTCCACAAGACTCTTGTCTCTACAAAACAGGAGGAGCCATTTGTCCCTTCAAGATCAACTGGGAGTGTGAAATCTTTTGCAGGAGAGAATCCAGGTTGTCTTCCAAAAGTGACAGCAAATAGGACCTACTTCACAATTCCTCTGCCAAGAGGAAATCTTGTTAAGACAGAAAGATGTTCTCCCTTGCTTACTTTAGAAGACAATTCCTAATTCTTTGAAAATCTGTAAGCCCAATGAATACCCTAGCAGAGCAATTAAACAATAACCACTTGCTACTGTGCTAGCCTTTCGCTAGGCACACAGAAATTCCAGGCAATGACCTCCAGTGCAAGGAACTCACAGTCCAATGGGAAGATGACACATCAACCTCTTAAGAGAATGACGAGAGCCACAGTGGAAAGACAGGGTCACCTGGGCCTCTTACAGCTAGGACTGTAGTGCGCAAAAACAGGGAACTAATGGGTTGGACTCGCACTATTTTGGAAAAGAGGATAGCACGGCAGGGGCGCTGCCACTAGGGACTGTGTATGGGTGGCAAGGGCTCTGAGAGACTGGAGAGGACCCTGGCCTCCTCCTTAGGGGGGACCTGAGAAGTCAAATGCAGACACTCAGTGCCACTGTAGGACCACAGTCCAGGAGGTGACCTACTCAGCTGAGGAGCACAGGGGCCTGGAGAAGGCAGGGCTGAGGATGAGCAGGGTTGGGTGGTGCCAGGGACAGGCCTTGAGCATCCATCTGCGGGCCTGAGTATTCTAGCTGATGCTTGGCTTGTCCCTTCTGGAAAATTAGAGGTAAAGTGTCATGCACCTGGGACTGCGCGAAGCCACATAATCACTACGTGCACACACAGTGCTGCCATCACTGTCACAGCCCCAGCAGTAGGCACTGTTACACCTCTATTTTAGCAGAAAAGAGACTAAGAATCTGCTCAAGCAAGTAGCCTGTAGGGTCACAGTCCAGCTCAAACCCAAATATGTCCCTCCAAAGCCCTTGCTCGTAAATGAACTAGGAAGGCTTCAGAGGAAACGGGATGAAGACTTAAATGGCAGCATATTTGGAGAGCGCAAGGACAGTGCCAATAGAAAATGCACAGAAGAGAAATTAAAGGTAACTCCACAGCCTCTCGATTCTGCCAGATTGTTGGGAATCTCTGACAAAAACGTTTTAGGCAGGTACATTCAAGTTGGGATCTGTAGACAATTGAAAATATGATACTAAAAGTGTAGGCTGAGTGATGGTGAGGAACAGCTTTGGGTATCCCCACCCAGCGAGGTTGTAACCTGATCTATTCCGAAGATGAGTTATAGTGAAGTATTCATTGTATCTCCTGTTGAATCATTGACTGAATATGTATTAGTTATCTAATGCTGAGTAACAAATCATTCAAATCCTTGGTGGCTTAAAACCTAAACAAGGAGGTTTTCCCTCGTGGGTTCTGTGGGGTAGGAACTGCTCAGCTGGGCAGTTCTGGCCGGGGCTGTCTCTTGAGGCAGCAGACAGGTATCAGGGAGGGTGTCAGTCTTGGCTGACCTGCTGGGGTGGTCAATCATCTCCAGGCAGTTTACCCACAGGACAGTCAAGCTGGCTGTCGGCTGGGGGCCTTGGGACCTTTCTACCTGGGTCTCCCCACGAGGCTGCTCTGGTGTCCTGGCGTGAGCCTGGTGTGAGTGATACAGGACCAAGGTAGAAACCACTGCATTTTATGACCGAGACTGCAAAGTCCTACACCATTCCTTCTGCTGTACCCTATTCGTCATATATGGTAGCCCTGAAGTAGCCCTGTTCCAAGAGTAACCTGTACCCTGGGAAACTGGCAACCATAGCAGGATTCAGTTGTTTATCGAACACATGTTATGAATGAGCCTGTGCTTCCCAGGCATGCAGTGATCTTGACAGAGCAGACAGCTGGTTTCATGGGGCTGACATTCTGGTGCACCTTGAAAAACATGCCCAGAAGTAAGCTATAAGAGTAATAAGCACGACGATGAAGGAAATTCCTTTATACAGATCAAGGAAAACATGTATATAATTTTAGCTGAGATCTGAAAAATACAAATGAGTCTGGTGGGAAGTATTTCAGGCAAAAGGAGGAGTAAAAAGCAAGATCCAGAGAGCCGGAAAGGCCTTGGCATATTTGGGAAACCCAGTGAGGTTCAGTGGGTAAAGCAAGGGTAGGAGTGATCATTTGCTGGGTTTATTTCATGAGCAATGGGGAGACACTGAAGGATTTCAAAGAGGAGTGACATTATTTGGATGTTAAGATCACTCTGGCTGCTAAGACACAGTTTGGAGAGGGACAAGGATGGAGGAATGCTGACCACTGAGGCAGCTATTTCACAGTTTAGACCAGAGATGATGAGGACTTGGACCAGCAGGAAGATGAGCAAGAAATGGATTCCAGGGTTATTCTTGGAGATGACATCAGTTAGACTTGGCTATTTGATGTTGGGTATGTTTTCATTCATTGATATTTATGCATTCGGTAAACAATCTGAGCGCCTACTTAAATGCCAATGTGCTAGGTTTTGGCAATACCATGTAAAGCAAACACAGACCCAGTTTTTACCACAGATTCAACAGAAGAACAGCACAGAAGTAGCCACGAATTCCACTTGCTATAAAGAGGAATTTATGTGGTCCTGTGAGCCATACAACAGATTGGAGAAGGTCTCTCTGAGGAAATGAGCTGAGACCCGCAGGAGGAGCTAAAAGTTAACCAGACGAGGAGTGAGGGAAATAGCTTCACAGAGCGCAGTCTGTGCAGAGGCCTTCCACAAGCACGGCAGGTCTGCAGAAGGGAAAAAGGAAGAGAAATGAAGCCACAGCTCAGCAGCAGAAAGCGTCAGAAGCACGCACGAAGCCCTAAGCCGATCCTCAGCGTGCATGTGTGCCAAAGGGCTCACGGAGCAGGATATGGCCGGAGAGACAGCAGGACCAGAATAAGACTTCACGGTAATGTTCAAGAGTTTGGCCTCAAACCTGAGACTAATGGAAAACCGTTGAAATGATTTTAGGAGTATGGAGGTAGTGATTAAAATATCATTTTGATATTTTATTTCTTCTCTTTGGAGAAGAAAGCGGGGCAGAGTGGGCAAAGAGTGGTCAGGAGGCAACCACACTGGGTCAGTTCCTGTTTCTAACTTTGACTAAAGTGTCGGAAGTTTTCAAAAGTCCAAACACCCAGGCTGTGCCACAACCAATGAGATTAGAATCCCTCAGTGGGTGCGGCTGGGGTGTCCCAGGCATCAAGTTTTTAAAACTCCCAGATAATTCCACTGTGCCACCGAGTTTGAGAACTAGTGATTCAGGCAACTGCTAAAGGGTGGCAGCAGAAGAAACTGAGACGGACTTGAGAGATACACAGGTGACAACTGTTTCATAAACAACCAGGAGGACACAAGTTTTGTCTGCAAGAAGCCCTAACAGAGAAACCCACGAATCACAGCACTGACAGAGAAGAGAGCAGGGACCGAACCCAACACTTGCAAAGATCAAGAAATTCACTCCTAGAGTCCGTGGGGAAAGGCTTTTCACAGAACAGAAAGTAAGGGTGTTTATCAAAGCACAGGTTTGTTTTAGTGCTGGGGATCGAACCCAGCCACTGCACATGCTAGGCAAGTGGTCTACGGAACTACACCCAACCTAGTCATTAGTTTTACGAGCAGAAGATGTTAGCAGCGATCTGCATTTTCATGTTCAGTTCTGAGATTTCTGACTTGGAAATTGTTAAACAACAGATTAAAAACAGACCATGACAGGTAGTGGCTATTGCTTAAAAATTTCTTCCTCAGCTAAACTTGCTTCTCAGCACCTATCATTATTTATTTATTTAGGGAGCACTTCAGAATCGATCACGTGCCAGATGTAGAGAAGGCTACCTCCTGTAGCTGTAGAGAATTTACTGTCTAGGAAGATGAAGTAGCTCTTCAGAGGAAAGTTGCCCTTAAATTACTCACCCTGGTACCAAATCAATTAAAGGAATAATCACTTTCAAAATGAAGTATACACTTTCAGGAGCTGTGCTGTGACCCTCAAACTCTCTGATCCTCAATTTTCCCATCTGCAAAAAGAACAAAAATAGTACCCACCTAAAAGAATTGATATATGTATATAAGTAATATTGATAATGTCTTCCAAAAATGCCAGGGTTTTTTTGTTTTGTTTTGTTGAGACAGGGCCTCATATGTAGTTCAGACTGCCCTGGAACTCACTATGTAGCCCAAGCTGATCTCGAACTTGCAGCAATTCTCCTGCCTCAACCTCCTGAGTGCTGGGATTACAGGTATGTGCATGACACTCAGCTCAAAAATACCAGTTATTATTGATCAAGAATATATAACATTACAGGGCCAAGGATTTAGCTCAGTGGCACCAGGCCTGCCTTGCAAGTTCAAGGTCCTGAGTTCGATCCCCAGTACCACACACACACACAAATATATATACCATTATAAATATGTATTTTAAAAATACAATGGAAATGGGCCTTCCACTGACATTAAGTTCAAAAACTAGTGCATAAAACTCATGTACAAAGTTATCTTTGAAAATTTCCAATAACATTCAAGAGCAATGATATTATTTTTTTAAATTTAATTTTTGGTACTGGGGATGAAACTCGGGCCTTGTACTTGCGAGGCAGGTGGTAGAACCACTGAACCAAATCCCTGGCACAAGTGTGATGATATTAAATAAAGTAAATTAAATAAATTAAATAGAATGTAAATAATGCTTGAATTCTCAGCAAGCTGGATAGTTACTGTGGTTCTCAATTCTTCATTTCAGTTTTCAATGATGACTTTCAGGGAGTCACCACCCCAAATCCATATGAAGAGTAATTAATTTTGTTAATGAGGGATGAATTATTTCACACGTAATCTCCCATCTGTATTATTTCCATGGTACCTCCTATCTGTATAGCATTTTGAGGCTTGAAAACATCCACTACACTCAAGACATTTACTGTTGAATCAGTGAGATATGTGTATTTGTCTCTACTGTAAATCCTATAGCAAAGATACTAAGAGCTGTTAAACAGAATTTCTCACACTTTTATCCTACTATTTCCCTAAAATACAATGTTATTCTCAAGAAGGCCATCCTAATTGTTGTTTGACTGCATAATCAGCCTTCAGAATTCATACGATTACTAGTTACAGACACGATTACACTTATACTTTTAAAAAATTCTCCAAATAGTGTTTCTAAGCATATTCCCTGGTTAAAGAAATGTTCTATTTTTCTTAACAGTAAGAAACATGTACTTCTTTAAATGCTGCTGAGGTGTGAATGGAACACAGCAGTGAAAAGATTAGGGGCACAGGAGCCTGAGAATTGTGGGGGAATCTGGGCTCTGCCTCATATAATTGAGTGGACTTGGACCAATGAATTAATCTCTTGGAGATGGTGCTACTATCTGTATCACTGAGGGTGGGTGTGATTGTCAGGGTTAATGTAAGAAAACACCCACATGGTGAAGTTTTGGTATAATGCCACCACCGTTGTCGTCAGCCCAAGCATTCCTTGAATCCTCACCTTCAGATAAGGAGATGTGAGTGATTTCAGACTAGAAGTTACACAATGGGAGAGAACTCCAGTTGGTGTAAATTTAGGGACGGCAGTAACTGGACTTCATACAGAGTGGCTCATTTATAATGGAGGGTGTGGAGGTCCAGAGGTAGGACAGCCCATGCAAATTTGTGACTCATTTCATTTTATTCACATTTTGGCATAATTCAATATGGCTTTTAATTGGAGACTTGGCCAAAGAAACGACCTTTTGACTATACCCGTCCCCACACTTTAAGTATATCCTTTTGCCCTAAATTTCATAAACTGTTATTGTGCATAATTGATAAAAGGATAGTATGTTAAAATTTAGGAGTAAATGGTCTTAAATCATTAATTTGTTTTAAATTCCAGATGGAGATCAGAAATTGGCCACAATTTCATCAAATCCTGAGCCACTTAATACATTGCCAGAGCTCTATTGTGGTGAAGAGAGGCAACTTTGGAAAAAATGCTTTTAAACTAAAAGAACCATGGCATTCAAACAAAATAAATGTTGGCATTCTTAGTGACTCTCACACAGATTAATTGCAGAACTATTTAATTTCAGTGTATATACACATAACCCCAATCCTAAAATACTTACATGTTGTATTTCAGATTAAGTTGAACAGCCAAGAAAAGGGAATCAAGACTCAGTCATAATAGCTGGGATGGTGGCACACACCTGCGACCCCAGTACTCGGGAGGCTGAGGCAGGAGGATCTCTGGGAGTTTGAAGCCAGCCTGGACTAGTGAGTTCAAGGCCAGACTGAACTACATAGTGAGACCCTGTCTCAAAAAAACCAAACCAAACAAAACAAAACAACTTTAAAGTAGAAATTTCATTTGATCAGCTATTTCCCTTCTAGGTATCTTCCTAAGAGTTAAAGAAATCATATTAAGCAGCACATGCATACCCAGGTTTATAGCACCACAGTTCATATTAGGTAGATCCTGGAAGTGGCCTACGTGTTCATGAACAGACGAATGGATAAAGAAAATGTGGCATTTATACACAGTGGAGTACTACTGTTCCAAAAAGGATAAACTCGAGTCATCTACAAAAAAATGGATGCACCTTGAGACCACAATGTTAAGTGAAATAAGTCAGACAAACAAGCTTAAACATTAAAGGGCAAAATAAAAAGATAGCTAATAGGAAGTTGAAAGAGATCTTTCTCAGATGGGAAGGAGATCAAGAGATGGAGGGTGAAAAAAGGAACGAAGATGTGTTCTGTACATACACCAACTCCACACAAGGAAGGTAAACATTATGTACTACAAACGTGTACTAATTTTTTTTTGGCTTTTTTTTTTTTTTTTTTTTTTTGCTGTTCT
>NW_022900923.1:10864015-10904048 GCF_012274545.1 Fukomys damarensis
TCACTATGTAGCCCAGGCTAGTCTTGAACTCACAGTGATCCTCCTGCCTCAGCCTCCCGAGTGCTGGGATTACAGGCGTGCGCCACCACGCCCAGCTTGTACTAATATTTTTTAAAAAGTTGCGGGGGAGTGAATGAGGGAAGCAGGGAGAGGAAAGGAAATGACCTCAAAGTGAAGAATGCCACATTTTGGCCACCCATTTCCTGACATACTTCTTACTCAACATCCCAAAGTAAATTCTACCTTCAAAAACAGAGTTTTATATAGTTGTTACTGCCTCAGTCTTTGACATGAAGGTCAATCGGATACCATCAAGAGATTTGAAAAAAATAACCCATTATGAAGGACAAAGGCCAAAATAATAAGAAATGTCATCATATGAAATGGCAACCTACTGTGAGACACATCTGAGCTAAAACATCACTGATCCTCTCTGGTCACTATAATCACCTATTATAACTGGGGGGCTACGGCGATATTTTGGATCTCCTGCAAGCAGTGACTGTATCTTCTCTCTCAGCGCACAATTACCTTAACAAGGGCTTCCAGGACCATCTGGAGAAGGCTAAGAGAAATGGTACAAATTTTGCCAGTTACTGGAGTCTTTCCTAGAGGTGACTCACAATTTGTTTCCAAATCTTGGCTCTTTGGATATGAAATGAGTTTAAAGACAGTATTCAGTTGAATCATGTTTTTTTTTTTTAACTCTTTCTGCCAATCTTCACCTTATGATGGATGAATTTCTTCCATTTAGACTTAAACTAATTGCTAACAGGAATTCCTGCCATTTCACCATTTATGTCTACATGTCTTATACCTTTCTTCTTGTTTGCTCCTTAAGTGTTGAGGTGATATTTTGGTGGTGTTCTGTCTTTATTTATTTATTTAGGGTGTAAATCTTTTAGATATTTT
The DNA here is from genome assembly GCF_012274545.1 of Fukomys damarensis. NCBI lineage: Eukaryota > Metazoa > Chordata > Mammalia > Rodentia > Bathyergidae > Fukomys > Fukomys damarensis. The sequence goes on from NW_022900923.1 coordinate 10,864,928, forward strand.
CTTAATGGTTACTATGGTAATTACAAATTATTGCCCTAAATTTGTAACAATAGTTTTAATACCAACTTAATTCTAATACATAACTATCATATACAGCTCAGTTTCTGCCCTTATATTGTCATTGTCAAAAATTACAGTTTATAGGGGCCAGGGATTTAGCTCAGTGGTTCCACCAAGTGCCTTACAAGCACAAGGTCCTGAGTTCAATCCCCAGTAACAAAAAAAAAAAGTTTATACAATGTGCCCAACAATAGAAAATTTTAATGTTTTTTGTTTGAATTTGTCCGTAATTTAAATCACAGGAAATTACAAATCCAAATACTTTTACCTTTTATGGAAATACTTCATCCCATCTACAAGGGAAGGAGGGGATCTTTTCATGCTTTGGGCCATTCACATTTATCTTTCTGTGGACTATGTGATATATACTGATATATGATCATTTTTCTATTAGTTATCATTTTCTCATTTATTATACTCTGCATATTAAAGGCAAATACTGAAAATTTTACAAAGTTTTTTTCTCAGGTTAAAAAATTTTTTTCTGTGCATTTGTTCCTTTCCATGACAATGTCACATCGCTTTATAATACTTTAACAATGGGAGTTACCTTTTCGAAAGTTTCTTAGAGATTCTCCTAATCTCATCTAACAATACTGACCTATTAATGTCAGATACCTATACTAAACAGGCTCTCTCTGTACCAAAATACCTTGTTTGGTCAGCCAGTTTCCTTCTAATGAGTTTTAAAATTACAACAATTTTTCTGTGAGCTCACTCTGTCTCCTTAAACATGGTATGAATTGCATTTTGAGCTACAGTACTCTTCTTCCATATAAAATGTTTTGGTTGTTTGACTCAGTGTTTATTGAATTCACTGCCAACCACATCAGCTCCATGCTTGTTTTGTTCAGTTGCTTTAGGTCCTTCTGACTAAATATCCAATGAAGCCTTCCTGACCCTTTCCACATTTCAATTAGCTTCTCACTCACTGTACTCTGTATTTTTCAACTGCAGCATACATCATTCCTAAATAAGTGTTTAGCATGCTGTTCCCACCACAGTGAATTTCAGCAAGACTGCATACTTATCACCACTGCATAGGCAACCCCAGCAGAACCTGGCACATGTATTATGTACTTGCTCCATAAAAATTTGTCATTTTAATAGTTATCACTATCTCAACCAATCAACAAATAGTTCACTTTTTAAAACAGTTTTAATAACAGTTCTTATAGCCAAGATAAGAATATAGACTTTGAAATCCCATTCAATCTACTAGAATAAATACATTATTATTTTTACAGATGTCATTATAGATCTACAGTGAGTTTGCGGGATTATCTGTAATATTCTTTATACATTAAGTTCAATGAGGGTACTATTTTAGAATTGTATAAAAATACAGATAATGGAGATAAAAGATACTCAGAACCTTCCAAAAAATCTATTTTTCTCTCTCTATATATTACCACCACATACTGGAGGAATGTTCCATCCTAAATACTAGCAGTATTATTACCATAAAAAAAAACAATACACAAAGCATACTAGAAATATTTGGTTCTTTTTAATCAGCTATTGATGGTATAATAAAATAAATTTAAGTGGCACCTAAACATATGATAGTTCAATGAATAATCTATAACATAATATGTTAAGTCTAATTGTCAAAATAACACCTTTGTTTGTTCAAGAAAGGAGAAAAGAAGGCATGATCAAAATTATGGCCAGCAATTTAAGTTCATTTGGACACTTACACGTGATTTTTGTAGGTATACTGGCAGGCAGGCACAGTGTTGAAAAATCAATCCATTAGACTTAGAAATAAAGGTATAATACAAACTTTAAAAAAGAAAGATATACATTTCAATTCCTGTCTGAAACTAAAGAAAACTACCCACCAAATATCACAACAGATCTTTTAATGACTAATTTTTTTAAACATTAAGGTTATTTAGGGGACCATCTTTTCTTTTTGAACATTTAATTAAATGTTTAAGGAATTAAATAATTTATAGCCAGACTAAGTTCTGTGTGCTGTAAAATTAAAGGACCCATGAGTATATCCCCTTCCCGCAGCCAAAGCTCAACTTTGCAATGGTCTTAGCAGAAAATAAACAATTCCCAATTTAAACAGAATTTATAGCATTACAAAAGTTTACAGAACCCCTATCTTTCCATCACTCTTTTTCTAATGGTAAAGATTACAATGAGAATTGAATGATCAGAATGTAAAAATATTTGTGCAAAACTGCATTAAGTTTTCTTACCATCTAATAGGGGTAAAACCTAAAACACACATTGACAATAATGAAGAAAAACTGCATCAAAAATAACTACTTTAGGTTTCAAACAACAGAGATTAAGCTATTACTAAACACTGAAAGAAAACATGGCACCATGAGCAGCAGGAGCAAGAAACGACTGGGCGACAACGCCCACTGAGGAGGGACTGGGACGCACCCACAGCTCCTCCGCACCAGCGTCCAGCTCTCACCTGGAACACCTTCAGGGCTTCCACTCCAGTCACTGTCTTTATTTCTGAACTTGCAGGTCATAAAGAAATGTTTAAGAACGTCTTTTCCCTCCCTCCCACAGTGTTTCTTGTCTTACTGGTAATCCTTAAAAGAGCTGAATCATGGATTCTCTGGATTTACCTACACCGATCCATTTAACTGGAAAAAAGAGAGAAGCAAAGCATCAGTTCACTGGTAGGCTAACAGGCAGTCTGCCTCCCACGTTCCTTTCCCTGCGTGCCTTTTCGGGCTGTTGATTTTCTTTTCTTTTTTCGGTACCAGGGATTGAACTTGGGTCCTTGCACTTGCAAGGCAGGCGGGGGAACCACTGAGCTAAATCCCCAGCCCATGTGCTGCTTGATTTTAACTTCATGTCCTTAGGAATTACCCACTGCACAAGGCAAGGTAAATTTCTAATCATCTGTGTTACATACTGTAGATTATTTCAGAATTCCTGGCTTCCACAGGTACTGTTAGGAACTCTTTATGGATTTCAGAGGTCTCTGTCAGACCCACAGCTATTTATATGGCAGAAAATGTTGACTAAGAGCAGTAAATAAATATGCTTACTAAAATCGACATAAGCCTGGGGCTGCTAGCAATTTGGAAAACAAGTCATATCTACAGTAAACCATAAATACACAAATTAACAGCAATACAAAAATTAATGAATGTATACAGAAGGCACCTCCTACCTACTTTACTTTTTCTAGGATCTCTAATTTCCACTAATTCAAATAAAATGATTTGTTTTTTAATAAATAAGTCTTATCCATTCTTTTTTCTTTTTAAATATATTTCTAATGAGATTTCTACCTTTCTATATTTAATACTTCCTAATGGCTATCCAAGAAACTCCTCTAACTCTCAAAGGAGGTTTAATCCAACTTAAAAAAGAAAACCTACAAATCATTTTTGGTACAATATAAAATCATCTGTTATTGGGAGAGGAAAAAGAGTAAGAATGAACATCATGGGGTAAAAACAGATTACCAAGAGAATTAAAGACGGTCAGAAAGGGGAAGAGGTAACCTACTGTCTTCTAAATAAAGATGTATATTTTATTTATTATAAGGAAAAATATTTTATATCTTCTCAGGCATTTTACACAGATCATGAGCACTCTGCAAAGCAATAATGATATTTTGAAATTCTTTTCAAGGGCAAACCAGTTAAGTTAAAAAGAGAAAAAGATACCTGTTCATAAAGCTTTATGTTTACCTGGAATTTGAAGTTCGTCTTTGATGAATCGAACGTAATTCTGTGCATTGACAGGTAGCTCTTTAAATGTCCTTGCATTTGATATATCTGTGTTCCATCCTGGGAGTGTCTTATATTGAACTTCAACTTTATTTAAGACTTCTTGGTTTGCTAAAAGTTAGAGAGCGTATTTGTTCGTTGGACATATAGCCTATTGTCAAACAACTTTTGGACACAGCACAGCTTCACAAACACTTAGCAAAATCCTTGGAACCAGATGTTTCAGAATTCTGAATTTCGGAGGTTTAGAAAGGTAAACCCGTATATATTTGGAATATACTCTATAATCAAACATTTCTTTTTTGTATTTATTTTTTGAGACAGAGTCTCTCTATGTAGTCCAGGCCAACCTCGAACTCAAGGTTAACCTCCTGCTCCACCATGCCTGGCAATAACCAAACATTCCTGAAGCAACATGACTACTCATATAAGAGGGTAAGGATCATGTAGTTCTAGAAGCAGTTCAAGTCAGGCTTTGCTTTCAAATGAGGTGCAGTGCCAAACTAAGAGGTTTCCATTTTTAGAGCATTTTGAATTTTTGCTATTAATTACAGATCTGTGTAACGACAGCAACCTCACAGAAAGACGTAGAAATCTGTATCTTCTGAGAAATCTGTCGCTTTGACTGAAATTTTCCCTACTCTACCTAACCATTTTCTCCATAGCCCCTAGTGAGAATGGAACATGCACCGTATTGAGAAAATAATAATGGTGGATGTTATGGGGGCACTGTCTGACGCCCCTCTGCAAGGCCAAGTTCCCCGTGCACAACCCCCAGGACTCTCCCTCCAGTGGAAGCAGCTGCCACCCTGCAGCAGCCACATCCCCTGGCTGGTTCATGTGGGAACGCAGGGGCCCGTTCACTGTCCTTCACTTGGGACAACTCGAGGACCACTCTACTTCCAGAGTTCACCGAGAGATCAGTGAAGGACTGAGGTGCGCCCCTCACTTACATAATTAATTTTAATTACAAGGTGGCAACGGTTCAAACTATATGAACCAGAGGCCAGAAAAAAGAAAAACACAGCCATCACCTGAATAGAGGACTTTAGTGTTTCCTCCAAGCCTGCACTATTTCCTGTAACTTCATTAATATACAATCAGGCTGTTCCCTGTACATCTCTAGGGTTCACTGAGTCATGAGATAGACAAGGCTCACGGTGAGAATTTCAAATGTTAGAAATCTCTACTGTGGAGAATGCCTGGCACATACATAACAACTGTCCATCAACAGCGGTCTAGGGGCGCTTCAAGTGCCGCTCCACATGTCCCCGCCTGGCACATACATAACAACTGTCACGTCTCCAAAATACAAGACTCCTTTGAAAAGCAAGCACACCGTCACCACTTTCCTCAAATCAGCACATGACCAGCCGAAAGTACGAGGTGAGCTAGGCGTGTTGGTACAAATCTGTAATCCCAGCTACTCGAGAAGCTGAGGCAAGAGAATCAGGTCAAGAGCATCCTGAGCAATTTAGGGAGACCTTGCCATACTGAAGAATCTTGCTTTTTAATCCAACTCCCTAAACTATTTTTTAAATGGAGAATTAAGACCATTTACATGCAAAGTTATTAATGAATAGTTTTGATCTGTGCCTATCATTTGTTTTTCTTCTACGCATCTTTGTTCCTATTTCTCATTTGTGTTTTTATCTTTCTAGTGGCATTTATACTTTCACTTTTACTATCACGTTAGTAGTTTTTTATTTCTGTACCTCTGGGTGTAAGGCTCCTTTAAGCTCTTTTCCTTTGTTTTCTTCCTTCTTTATAGTATTGGAGATGGAACCACCCAGAGCCTCACACGATAGGTAGGTGCTATATCCCTACCCCTTTCTTTTTAAATTTTATTTTGAGACAAGGTCTCGCTAAATTGCCCAGGCTGGCCATGAACTTGTGATCTTCCTGCTTCAACCTCCTCCATAACTAGGATTACACGTGTGCACTATGATGCCCATTCTTAAATATCTTTCCTAAGGCTGTTCTAATGGTCATGAATTCTTTATTTTTGCTTATCTCAGGAGGTCTTTATTATCCCATCGATTCTCAAATATGGCCTGTCTTCCTAATGCACTTTACTGTCTTTCTGTATTTTCCTGGATATCATCAAGCTTTAAAAAAAATCCTTCTGAATTTCTTACGAGGGATTTCATCCACTTAAAATCTCTGGAACCTGTTCTAGAGTTATGATCTTTGGAGGTGTCATGTTTTTTCATATTTCTTGTGTTCCTATGTTGAGATGTGAATATGGCTAGACCGATTAGTGAGTTTAAGGAAAGTACATCCTATAGTTGCTTCTACAATGGGAGTGCTGGCCCCTATCAGATCATAGGGATTTCCTCAGGGAATCCTGATATTAGCTCTGTTACTCCAATGGGTCTCTGGTACCAGCTGCACAAGTGCACATCCTCTGATGAGACACTAGTACAGGTCTAGATACTTCAGGGGGAAGGGCAAAGATAGGAATCACAGCACCCAGTAGCCAGTAGTGCATGATCACACAAAGTAAGGAGGCGAATGATGCCGTGGACTTGCGCAGGTGTGTTGGAAGCCCAAGTGTTACTCCTCTCTGCTGCTCCTATGAACATGCTCGCTCAGAAGTGAGACCCCAAAGCCAGAGCTCAGACCCCTAGATGTGCATGCCTGGGGACAGGGCAATGGAGGCTTTACTTCCCGATTCCTCTAGCTGTGGTGCCTGCCTGGGATTGAACAGGACCAGGCCACAGCTGGAGCAGAGAGACTCAGCCACAGCCCACACCATGGGGGCAATCCCGGAGACTTCCCAGCACATCTCTGTGGGCTGCCTTGTTAGCAATGGGAGCCTGTGTACCACACTGGAAGAGAGGTGGTGAGAATCACACAGGAAACACTCACCCAGTTCCTACATCCACGCAAAGTCACAAACAACTGGCCATGCCTCCAGTCTCACAGGCAGGTGCCTCAATCCCCTGGTTATTGCAGTCAGAACCCTCCACTCTCCTCTGAAGCAAGAGATTAGGACACAGCAAAGTAGCTGGGCAATTAGGCATGACTCATCAATCGCAGAGACTTGCTAACCACGGGTGCAGAGCAGCTCTCGAGCCCTGATGCCAATCATGGAATGATAGCTATCTTCAATTCTTCTGGCACAAACCTTCATGAGATAGAACTGAGCCCTGCACCTGACACCAATCAGGGGCTGCTGTCTTCAATTCTTCTGGCACGAGATCAAGCTGAGCCCTGAACCCGATACCAGTCTTCTGGTGGGTTGTGGATGGGATAGCTTAGATCTGATGTCAGAGCGGGAGATACAAAAGACTGTGGTCATTAAGTTCATAGCTGCTGCCAAGAGCCTTTTCGCCGGCCTGCTGTGCACTCTTCAGGATGTACTTCTTTTCCTACTCTAACTGGCCTACACCCACTCTGTAAAGTATATCTTTTGAGAGCACTTTTTCTTCCTGGGCACTTTTTCTTCTTTTATCCTAAGTAAATGTTAAACTTTCACATTCACCAACTATTCCATCCAATTCTATGAATGGGACAGTAAGAGCCTGGAAAAGGCCACTAGTCACTACAATGCCTAGTCACACCTCCATGTTGTAAGCACCCATTCCCCTGAGCAGATTTGTGCTGGTCACTCCACTAAGCCTAGTCTGGCCAGTGCAGCGGCCACACACTGAGCCAGCCAGTGGAAAGTCTCTGGGGCTCCTGGAGGGGTAGGCAGGGGGTTCTGCCTTCTACAGCAGAGGAGGGCCAGCAGGCCCTGCTGCAGAAGACTCGGGCTTCAGCACTCTAGGAGATAAAACGGATTCCTTTTCCAAAACCAGATTTCAGGCCTCTTATCTACTTAGGATATAAGTCTTCAGAGGCCAAGAAACTTCCCAAAGCCAAGACTGCCTGTATCTCCACTCACGTGTTGCAACTCTTTCACCTTTATCTCTGCAGAAGTAATGGGATTTTTTAAAATTTTAAAGGAATTTTTATTAAACATAATTGTAGTACACGATTATACTCATAGTGGGAAATTGACACATGTTACATAACACATCTCAATTCTGCCCCCCACCCGTCTCCACCCCCGACCTGATATTTTATTCCTACTGCTATGCAACTACCCCAGGTTTCTGGATTTTACAAGGTTTCTGTTTTTCTATGGTTAAATCCTAGCATTCTCTGCAGTCACTCATCTCTTCTTCATGGAGGAGCAGGTGAGTGCTGCATGACTACTTAGATCCTTGTTCACCCACCAAATATATCTCAGATGAAAACTTTTTCCACAATTACATTACAGTTTAACTTTTCCCTCTGCCTCATCCTCCTCTTCTCACAGATGTTGCCCAGATTATACATAAACCAGTGTGCAAATCTCTATAGCAGAATCTGTTTCCTAGGGAACTCAATCTAAGATAGTGGGAACCCAAATGAAGACAGCTAAGGCAGGAGTGAGAAGGTAGCTCTACAAAGGAAAGTGGAAAGTGAATAACAGATCACTGGTGGTAGTCAAGAGTATGGACAACCTCTGCTTTGCTGGAGTACAACTAAACTTTCATGGGAGATGACCTGGTGCTACTATCTGAGGCACAGTAGAGCACAGTGGAGGTGGCTCTTAATTAACATTCATGAATTGGAGAAAGACAATTAAAGGCTTGGGGGTCTTTGCTCAATTTAAAACAAAATATGAAAGTACAAGCGCCTTTGCGGCATCATCTAGACAGAATCTCATTTATAGCAAAAAAAAGAAGACAAGGATCAGGCTCAAGCCTCAATGCACAGACAGCAAGTTCTACAGCTGGATTCTAGAATGCCTCTGCCTTGCAAGGCAGCGTGTGCCTATCTCAGATCTACCTTTCCCTTCTTCCTTGTCAGCACACGAATCTAGGCCAAGCCCCGACATAACCTAGATCAGTGGTGGTGAACCTCTGGCACACCTATTACTTGTTTCTCTTTAAGACAAAAGATGTAACAAATGAGTTGTTTTTTCTAAACTAAAACCCCAGTATTAAGGTTAATTGCACTTTGTAGTAAGTCAGTGGGTTTTGAGTTACAGTTTGGGCACTCATCTCTAAAAGTTTCACTATCACTGACCTAGATGTATTTGTCAGATTTCCACTGCTGGGACAAAATACCTGCCACCTGCAATTTGAGATGAGAGTTTTATTTGGCTCATGGCTTCAGAGGTTTCAGTCCATGGTTGGCTCACTCCAAGGCAGAAGCATCATGGCTGAAGGGTATGATGCAAGGAAGCCATTCACCTAATGGTGGCCAGAAGCAGACAGCAGAGCAAGAACCTGAGAGGAAGGGGCCAGGGACCAGACACAATCTCCAAGGTCATGCCACATGCCCCATTTCCTCCAACTATGCCTTACATTCTAATCGCCCGTTCAGCTATGAAACCACTAATGAAGAACTCATTGATAAGGCTAATGGCCTCATAATCTCATCACTTCTCCAAGAGTCTGGATCCAGTCAAGCTAACAATCAAGATTAACCAGCACAATGATCAAGGCAGCATTTGGCAGGAAAGGGGCTATGTTCCAAGAGATCTGTAGGATAGATCCAGTATTTGCCAGTAGGCACCAAGGCAGTATGTATGGAACTGGACTCTAAGGTTGAGGGTGCTGGATCAAGGGGAACAGAGATCATGAACCTTCAAGATGAACAGAGAATATGCGGCCTCAGATACTCTCCCACAATGCAGACACAAAGATGACAAAAACACTCTAGGAGGGCCTGAGGATTTAGCTCAGTGGCACTGTGCCTGCCTCAAAAGTGCAAGGTCCTGAATCCCAGGTACCAAGAAAAAAAAATTCTAGGAATGCTCTGAGAAGTTTGAAAGTGATGAACCAGACGGAGCAAACGTCAGAATTGCTGAGCTACTTGGCAGAAAAAGCAATCGAGACTCAATGGGCCTCCCATTTCAGCCATGATAAAAACGATGGCTCCAGACTAGTTCTCAATGTATGACAACTTCTTCTAGACAATGGGATAACAGGCAGAATAAATGCTATCATTCCCAAGAAAAAGAAAATTCACAAGCAAATTCTGAAAACATTCAATTCTTTAACTTTGGACAATTTTCTGATCACAGATCAGGATACTGGAGGCAGCAGAAAATGGCAGTTCCGTTGACCTGGAGGAATTTCAGATTACAGATTTCAGGAAACAATAAGCAACCAGAATCATCAAGATCAGGCATCAGAGAGAGGAAAGTATAGAGAGTGGTTCTCCCCAGACAACCATGAAAGAATTCCATGGCTTAGCAAATCAGTAGAAATTATCCAGTTTAAAGAACAAAGAGAAATGGGGAAGGAAAACGGATAGCAACAGAGACGGCAGGATCCCCACAGAACAGCCACGTGGCAACACTTCCCCTTCAGAGACAAGGTGGGCTTGACTATCAATACGAGCAGCAGGCAGGGTGACTTGGCCATCAGACACATAAAGAATTGGCCAGAAGACAGGTGGTAGTAGCAGTGTATAAGTGAAACTTTAGTTTCAAAATGAAGTCAAAGATAGTTTTCAAGGGGCTGAAAACAATGCCGCAAGGAAAAAAAAATGACCACTCAACTAATTTCTGAACTTGCATCTATTTTCACATCTGTATCTCAGTGTCCGAAGTCTAAGTTCCCAGGAGGCCAGTCTGCAGCACAACATCATGTGCGTACTCCCCACCATACACTGAGGAGGGGACACCCAGTCATTCTGAGGACTGTTAGGTACAAAGTTCAAGTTGACACTTCTATCATGGCACCCCATAGGATGGACAGCTTAGAAATGGAACGCTGGCCCAACTCCAGCTCACTATGAGTTCTCTGGGTCCAAAGATTCACCCATTGTTCTTTTCTCCAGTCACACAATATAAAACTGGTACAGACATACTTGTTAGGTGTCAGAACTTCCATATCGGTCTCTTGGCTTATTATAGTGGTAAATGGAACGTTTGAAAAATGTATTTCACAATCTAAACAACCTAGACCAGCAGATCTGTTAGCTGAGGGTAAGGGGGATCTGGAATCAGTTAGTAAAGGAGTAACATAATCAGTAACAACTGAGGAGTCCAGATCCCTACCCTCAGGGATCTGAGTCTGCTTATCAGGTGCTTTCCCCAGGCTTGGCTAATCTGTACATCCATTTAGTAAGGCTAGGAAAAAGCCAGAGAAGCCCCATTATCGTCCAGGTGCCAAACATTCTGCCCCACCCACATTGTGGAACATCAGCCTTCTGTGTTCTTTATGACAGTCTCCCTTTCTAGTCATTCCTTTCCTTGTCTGCTGGCTTCTGGCACATGAAACCTATTATGACAGCACAGCCTTAGCTTAAAGTTTAATGGGACTCTTGTTTCTACTTTCTCACTGTGACAGCCTAACCCTTCTCTTGTAAACTTCTTTAAGAAAGACACTCAACAGAAATCTGCAGGAGGTACTATGCTTGTACATAGGGGTCAACTTATTTTACGGTGTCAGTAAATCCATAAATCCAATCAGCACAAGAGTAGAGTGTATCACGATAGCCAAAACTCCGCCTTTAGGACAGGCACTGCCCTCATGGTAGGAGGGAATACTGCGTGCCAATGACTCAACTCAGTTCCTCACCCAGGAATTGCCCTTGGACAAAGGGAGCCACTTCACCCAAGCAACTGTACATACTGTCTGGTTACTGGGAAGCACAAGTTCTGGACGCCCAGCTCAATTTAGAGTAACTGAAAGGGTCACCCTAGCTCTCGCTCTTTTGGGATTGGCCACACTGCATTTTAACTAGTGGTGTTGCTGAATACATCCTCCAATACACTTCTTGAATGTAAATTTCCACATCAGACTATTTTGGAGGAACCTGACCCAAAACAGCTCCGTCAGCTTTAAAAAGAAGCCATAAAATGGCAAGTTTCATCTATTTTGTTAGTCTTTAATGTTTCAATTCACCACATCATTATGTTTGATTAGATTATTCTTTTGGGTATTTGAGTTTACAACACTTGAGGCAGCTTTGTAAGTAGATGCAGTGATCAGGACGTAACATATATTCAAACAACTGACTGCAACTTAATAATATCCTATAAATAAACAGATTCTTTTCTGTTGCCCCACTGTTGCCAAGAGGAACCCTTCCATGGAAGTTATGATCCTCCTGCCTCGGCTTCCCAAGCACCATACCTGGCTTGTGTGTGAAAGCTACTTTCAAAACAGAGAAGATGAGACTCAGGAGCAGTATGACCCAGAGATGCCATGTTTCTCTTATTTTGTATTTGAACATATGCCTGTGACCGGCACCCAAATGAAGAGCAGCTATGAGCCAAATGCTAAAAAGTGAACAAATCTATCCTACTTAATAAAGGGCCTATCCAGCTTGCGGCTCTATCACACATTACAGAGAAGAGCCCAAGGAGGCTGCATTACATACGTCTGGTCACAGTCCTTAGACAGACAGCCTGAAAGGAGTACCTGGGAAATGAGGTATGATTTCACCATCCAACTTGTAAGCAACACCAACTTTGATTTCTGTAAACATGTCCAAAATATCCAACTTGGTAAGCGCCAACCTAATTTTGGAAAAAAAGGCAATGTTATAAACAAACTCCTAAAAGCCATAACATTTAAGTTGATTGATGCAGGAGTAAAGAAAAATTCATGCAAAGCTCAAAGTTCCAAAACACTGGTTAGGATTTATTTTGAAGCATGCCACACATAAAACACTAGAGAACAATATATTGATATATACTCTTCATGATATGCCACTGAGTTATTCCTAGTGACAACAGCAGCCTCTCACACTCTCACTCAGCTCTGCTCACTACTCAGCACGCACTGGCGGCGGGGCTGCCTGGATGAGGGAGCACCCTGTGGCCACGGGACACAGCGGAGTACGCTGCTCCACACAGACGGTCACACACATGCCAGCAGCCCTCAAGTTTCCACTCTGGTTACCATCACCTCCACCCTTCTGGTCATAAACTGCCAAAGAGTGAGGAAACCACATCAAGGGGCTCTTCATGATACATCAAAATTTCCTGATAAACTGACTGGATAACAGGTTTTTAAGGGGAAATCTGTGGAGATTAGATAAAACACTAGGTTTCGGATTCTTGTTTGCAGATTTTTTTTATCCTTTATTCTGTTATTTCCTAGCACACTAATTAATATGGACATAGACACATTTTGTATACACGAGCATGTTCAGTGAGCCAGACTGTGCTGTTCTCACTTCACTTCTCACCTAATTTCAAACACCGCTGAATTACTACCGCTGATGAAACTGCAGGGCCACCAGTCACACAAGCATAATGAATCAAGGAGGTCAGATTTTAAACTTATGCACTACACTGGTGTGCTCTATTGCTTTCCTTCTCCATACACACATTGTATTTATGCTATCTACTTACCTACCTATCCATTCATCTCCCTTCCTGTCTACTACTTATGTTGCCTCTTCTTTATATACACGAGACTATCATAATTCATTTCTACCAACTTTGGATAAGCGGGCCCCTCTTTTATATACCTTACCCCTTTATCTTGTTCCACTTCAACCTAGAACTACAATTTCAATTTAGAGAAAAATGAATGAATTATATTTTTCTATTAGAATGAAATATTTCTATTTTTCTACTCCAAATTTGCAACCCACAAAAATCAAGCCTGTAGTCATATTGCCCTATGGATTTCTGAAACATATATTTCTACAGAATACTCACGCAGTAAATCCATTGATCATATGAGCATATCGGAGTAAAACAAGGTCCAGCCAGCCACATCTCCTTTTCCTTCCAGTAGTTACACCATATTCTCTACCCCTTGTTTGTAATAATTCTCCAATTTCCTGGAGAACAAAAAATAGATCTTATGAATTAGACCAGCAATGATGTAAATTTAATGGGATTATACTAGAAACCATATAAGGCAAAGTCTCTGTGATAAACATCTTTCAGAAAATAAATGGAGAGGGCTAGGGATTTAGATCAGTGGTTCCGCTGCCTGCCTTGCAAGTGCAAGGTCCTGAGTTCTATCTCTGGTACCAACAAAATGAAAATAAATGGAAAGCAGAATTGCAGAGATGATAAATTTTATCTAAGAAAGGCATTATTTGGAATATATCCAATTTTGACTTCATTTTTTATCCCAGTATTTCTTTACAATGTTATATACAGCCAACTTCCTAACATGTAAGCTAACACAAAAACAACTAAGTGCTATCTATTAAAAACAAGTCATAGCCAGGCATGGTATTGCATGCCTATAATCGCAGCACTCTGGAGGCTGAGGCAGAAGGATTGCTGTGAGTTCGCAACCAGCCTGGGCTACATAGTGAGTTCCAGGTCAGTCTCAACTACATAGTGAGACCCTGTCTCAAATTTAAAAAAAAAAAAAAAAAAGGTCATTAACAAGTATTATTAATATACACAAATCCAGCCAATTGTTTTCAGAATAACTACAATCTGATGTCTTTCCTGAAAACAGTAAGGCAAACACATATCCAGGTCAGTTAATAACATAGTGAGGCCCCAGCTCAAATTTAAAAAAAAAAAAAAAAAAGGTCATTAACAAGTATTATTAATATACACAAATCCAGCCAATTGTTTTCAGAATAACTACAATCTGATGTCTTTCCTGAAAACAGTAAGGCAAACACATCTAATGATCCTTGCAAAAAGGCACAGGAGATAAGACTACAGTAAGAGGTGAAGGGGAGTCATGAATTTTTCTTTCCACATTTTTAAAATTGGATTTACTAAGAAATAGGCTTAAGGGCTAGGGATTTAGCTCAGTGGTTCTACTGCCTGCCTCCCAAGTGCAATGTCTGGAGCTCAATCCCTGGTACCAAAAGAAAAAGGTGCGGGGGGCTTACATTGTCTTGCTCTGTTGGAAAGGCACCAATACCAACTCTAGTGGTATACGCTTTCACAACTCCATATACTTCTCCAACATTTTGAGGGGGCATACCCAAACCTGTACAGACACCTCCAACGGTACAATTTGAGGAGGTTACAAAAGGGTAAGTTCCTAAAAACAAAACAAAACAAAAAAATATTATAATACACTCAGGTCCATATGCACTTTAAAACAGAATTACCATTAAAATTCTGCAATTGCAGATTTTCTAATTATCTGACAAACTTCACCACAATTGTCACTGCCCTCTTTCAAAGCCTAATATTTTATTCTTGATTCTCTGTCCATAAGGAAATTAAAATATAAGTGTGAGAAGATACCTACCTACATATTTTGAATCTTGTTAGTTTAAAACAAATGACTCCATTATATGAGCATTTAAGGTGTTATCAGCAACCTGGACTAAAGAATTTGCTTTTTGTTGTTCAGTATGTCCCTAGCTTTTGATCTCTATGCATGTAATAACCCCTGAATTACAAGTTATTAAGAGTGTTTTCTTTCTCCCTTTCATTCATAACTATCCACTCTACTAATTAGGTACTCTTTCTTTCCAGATTGGGTAGACATATTATGGCATCAAAATACAGTACATATGTACTACATAAAAAATGTACTCTTCAATTAGTTGGAACCAAACTCAGTGAAATGTCAACAAGCAGACATTAAGTATGAGAGATTCTACTTAGCGGCAACCACCAACAAATGAATAGGTCTACAGTATGATGAAGTAAAGCATTAACTTTTTGAAGATGGAGGAAATACTCTAAATTAACCCAGAAAGTCTCACACCCAGGTATAAACAGGTTTTCACAGATCTTACAATTTGTATGTTTAACAATAATGTGCTATTTTTTAAAGGTTGAATTAAAGATTCATCTATAGAATTCATCTTTTCATCTTGTAGTTTCAGATAAATGAAGTAAATGATTAAATCATTAACCAAATAACAAAACCCATAATTTATGGGACCACTCCCAGACCCCTGAACTCAAAATAATGATTTCGTTTTTTTTATAGAAGTACAAAACTTAACACACTGGTTTGTACAATAGTCCTTTAAAAAAAAAATCTAGCATGACAAACTTCCATCATTCCGGAATATACAAGCTAAAATATTACTATTTTTAATGCTAACATTAATTATGTATATCTTAAGTACTTTTGGCCCGCTCTAGCTCCCTGTGAATCATATCTCACTTACCAAAATCAATGTCTAATAATGCTGCATTTGCACCTTCTACTAAGATTTTCTTTGGTGGTCCATGTAGAGCCTCATATAGGAAATAAACTCCATCTCTCACCATTGGCTTAATCCTTTCCATATAACCCTATGCACAAAGACAAAAACCAATTTCCATGTACACTAACCCCCTGATACTATAACCAACACAAGCATAAGTTAGCTGATTTCGTGACAGTAAAAAGCGACAAATGCAACTCAAAAGTTAAGAAGGGGGGTTGGTGATTGTGTTTATCCTACTATTTCAACATTTAGATTAGCTTTGGTCTTTCCTGCTGATTCTCCAGAACCCGAAAAGACACCAGGTCAAGAACATATCTAAGTACACAGTGGCACAGCAAGTACTCAGCATGCTCATGGTGCTGGGTTCTACTTGCAGCATAGGGGTGTGTGTGTGTGTGTGTGTGTGTGTGTGTGTGTACGCGTGTGCATGTGAAGAAATTCAGAAGTTCTACGTAAACCCCACTGCAAATAATGATAACCACCTCCCAAAAGCAAAGTGCTCCTATTTCATACACACCGTTTCAGAAAATGAACTGGCTATATTACCTGCTGCTTTTAAAATCTGTAAGGTATCTGAAAAGCTACATTTTATAATACGTGTAACCAAGAATTTTGAAATTTACATCAGAATGATTATCAAAATTTGGTGAGGGCCACAGTTACATTGTTAGGCGTGCAAACATCAGTGATTGACTGCTATTATTCTTTTTCTTTGTATTCCAAAGTATCTCCATAGCATTACTAGTTGTTAATACCAATTATTTTACATGTAAGCATTGTAAGTTTTTCAAATATAGTTAAAGTGTTACAATACTACTTAACTTCAGAATTCAAGCTAAAATGTACCATAAATAAGAACATGGTGAACACTTTCTGAGATATCAATGATAAACAGCCTGCAGCAGCACGAGAGCCTCAGGTTTGCCACCTCTGACCCAAGGCCTACAGTGTAACTGCAATTCCTTGTTTCAACAACAGAAACTAGGAATGGTAATTCTGAGATCTACTCATAGAAAAAGGTAGCTATTCTAAGTCACAATCAATGCAATGAAATACAAATACCTAACATTTAGAATGTTCCCTGGAGGTAATTTTATTTATTTTTTTAACTTTTTTGAACAGATCTACGGGTTACAACTATTCTGGAATGCCATAAGGTTTGCAGATTCCTATTTGGTTTTAGAAATATTGCTGATATTTGTTTAAAGAAAAAAAAAATCAGATAAATGGGAAACAGTACCAAATTCACCAATGACTGTGGGGAATGAGGGTGGACAGAGCAGAAACCCTCCCTGCTTACTAGCATGGGCACCACTGACGCATACACTGCCAACTGTGGGCCTATCTTTGGCCAATGGCCTTACTCATCTCAGGAGTGGAGTGTGAAAAGCATTCACTCTATGGCTGTCACTCCTAAATGTGCTGGCTGGCTTTGGAGGTTATTACACCTCACTCAGCCTCTTTGCTTATCTAAGTACTCCAATTGGTATGAGTGGTTTTTGTGTGATGCAAATGTTATCATTGCTCAAAATTATCCAATAGCCTTTCATTATCTCCAGGATAAAAGCTAAATTCCCTAGCATATTAAGACCTATGATTTGTTTCCTACTTTAATTTTACCTTCACTTACTACTCCTGTGCCCACCCAATATTTTATCTAAAATATTGACTATACAAAGTCACTCAAATATGCTATGTCCAGGACAAACTGGTACATTTCACTTACCGGTTCTTACCCAAAACTGGAATGAATGAAAGACCTAGATGCCAACTTGGCAGACAAGTGTTAAAAAGAACTTAAAGAGGTCAGAAAACATTACCTTGAGTTTCTGTAATTCACCTTCAATGTCTATTTCCAAAGTAGGGTATATAGATTTGTACTGGTTAGCTAGAACTTTAAACCTGAAAAATACGAACAAATTAAGACATTAGCTCTCTTTAAAAATATTCAAGTATCACTATTCATTTCAAATAATACCTGTAGCCTACAAGGGGTTCTAATGGCAAAGTAATTCTAAAACTGAAGTTACTTTTTGAGAAAGAAAATTTAATAAAGGAGATCACCCACATGAATAAGATATATTTAAAATATTTTTTCAAGTTTGAGATTAACAATGTGATTAAGGTAATGTGTTGCAGGGAAGAAGGATAGAATGATGGAAATTTGTAAACACGGAAGACTTAAATCTGAGTTAACTGTATTATATAATGTAAAACACCAAATGAAATGGTCTACATGATGCTTGTACAAGAAAATGGTAGACATTAGCAATGTGTCTCTAAGACACTTCAGTGGAGATATCCTGCTATTCCAAACAAATTAGCTGTTGGTAAGAAAGAGACAGACCACGTCGTTATAGTCTTGATGTCACTTGTTAAATACAACTAGTCCCCCACCACCGAGTCACTGTACAGGCTTTGACAATTACAGTCAGCTGTACACCTGTAATCCCAGCTAATTAGGGAAATTGATGCAGGAGGAACATTAAGTTCAAGGCCAGCCTGGCCAACTTGTTGAGACCCTGTATTAAAATAAAAAGTAAAGAGACAGGGATGTAGCTCAGCGGTAGAGTGTCCCTGGGGTCAATCCCCAGTACCAAAGGAAAATAAAAGACACTAGAGCATAGGGACTACACCAAAGTACTGCCACACCCCCTAGAACTATTCCATTTGTCAGCAAACTTATCACATACTCCAGTTCTTAAATATAATTCTGACTTTGTCTTCTTGGAATACTAGTTATTATCATGTTATTTTTAAATGATGTGAATTTGAAAATAAGGGTGAATTAGAATGAAATAAAAACTTTAATATTCCAAACAATAATAAGTCAACCATCACTATTTAACTAGAATACTGGATTTACCATTTTATACTTTGGGACCTCAAAATAATAAAGATCTATTTGTTCTTTCAATCTGGGAACAGAAAAGTGCGTTACCTCTCAGAGAAGCCATCAAAGTCAGAAACAAGATCACACATCCGAAGTCCACTCCGAGCAGCTTTGGAAGAATAGACTGGGCCAATACCCTTTTTTGTAGTACCCAAACTTTAAAAAAAATATATCAAACAGTTACACAAAGAAGATAGAGGTCTTATTGCCAGATTATCACAAAAAACAAAGTTATATGTAACTGGGGCCAGGGATTTAGCTCAGCGGTTCCGCCGCCTGCCTAGCAAGCAGAAGGACCCGAGTTCAATCCCCAATACCAAAATAAATAAATAGATAGATAGATAGATAATAGTTACATGTAACTATTTCTATTTATGTTATTTCTTGTAATCCATTTTCATAATCCTATTGATTTTCTCAACATCTACACATGATATTCTAACATTTCTGGCCTAGAATTTAAGCATGAAGGTCTAGATGTGCATATATAGTACCAGGAAGGAAAAAAAAAATCTTACTTTTTTCCTGCTTGTTCTTGTCTCTGTTGTTCTTGGATACCATCAGCTGCTTGATGAAAATCAAACACTGAGGGGAAGTAAAACAAAATCATAGTTGTTGAACGAAGAAAATACCCAAGAACAACAAATTTTTATTCAAACTACTGAATAAACTACTGAAGTCATGAGTCCCTCCAGCCTCATTATGACAAATTATAGATACATTTTTAAAAGTGATAATGGTAATAATAAGGATCACAATGCCAACTGGCACATTAATACAAAAATATCCTGATCTTTCACTCTGATTTATTACAATCTACACTACTATAAAACTGAGTCATTAAGAGGTTAATTCTGTAACACCATACCCCAAACTTACACAAAGCTCATCTTACAAAAATTTCTTCTGACTTTACATTCTGGACTCCAACAATCTAGCAATCATTTGACACTCCCTTCTTCCTCACTACTCCTATGCATCCACCAAAACTATACCTTACTATGTGTATCTCTTTTCACTCTTGGTCATTTCTAATCCAAATTCTTTAGTGCACCCAGAAACTATCTTTCCAAGACATACATAAAATGCCATTACTCCTTTGGCCTTAAAAACTCAAGGGCTTTCTACTACTCTAAAGAAAAAAACAAACTCTTTTATGTATGACATCCTTGTAGTGCACTTTCATCTTACACCATACTTTGCCCTCTGCTAACACTGGCATTCTTTACTGTCCTTGAAAAGTTATGTGCTTCTCTTGCACAGAATTTGTCTTTTTTTACACATACTTGCACATTTATTTTCTCTCTCCATGTTGAATATTGGGACAATGTCAATTTATCTTAATACTTAATTTCCTGTGCCAACAAGTTCCCAAAAATATTCACTGACTCAATAGCTAGCTTATCAATGAGGTAGGCCTAGAATGCTAACCAAAGTTTTTGGGTAATGTTTTATTTTTAAACATCTTTATATGAAAATAATTAATAGACCATAAAACTTACCCGCCTTTAGTGCACAATTCAATACCACCCACTGACTAAGCCTGGCACCTGACACATTTACACACTCTCCCTAGTTTGCTCCTTTTGAAATACTAAAACTGTGCAGCAGTTTTCTCCCATGGTTGACAAGGATAACCACACAGCTTTGGGCGATCAACAGGTTTCTCCACGAGGACAGTGTCATTTTATACACTAGTTACATTACAGATACTGAATGATTACAAGAATTGTATGATTTTAAATCATCTAATCAATATTTGTTTCAGTACCTCAGAAATAGGTAAAAATGACCTTAGAATTACACTACTATATTATACACCAAAGAGATAGCTACAAGAATGTTCAGAGTAAACTTGAAATAGCCCAATATGAAAAATAACTAAAATTTTCATCATGGTGCAATGGATAAATGGTGGTATATTTATATAATGGGATAAACTATATAGCTATGAAAAGGAAAAAAATCCCTTTAACAATAAAGATGAATCTTACAAACAGAATGTTTAGTGGCAGACAGATTAAAAAAAAAAGACTGCATAATGCGTAATTTTTTGTAAAGTTTCAAAAACAGACAAACCTAATCCATGATGAAAGAAATAAAAATAGTCGTTATCTTTGATGAAAAGCAGCAGATAATAAGAAAAGTCAGCTGCTTCTTAGGGCAGTAGTAAGGCTCTATATTTTAAGAAAGATGATGATTAAATGGATAAATATGTCATTTTTTGGATGCACATACATGCACTTTGATATATTACAGCATACTTTAATATATTAACATTTCTAATACATGGATTCTAGACTTTGGGGGGGCAGAATTGTTCTTAAGAATTGTTTCGCTAAAATCTGAATTTGTTAAAGTGGTTATGACCAAGATTATGGTCTTGGAACACTCCAGATCTTTTGAATAAAAATTCTGCATTTAAATATGTCTTTAATTTCTATTGTTAAAGAAGTTAAAAAAGTAACTGGCAAGCCAGAAATAAGGGCTGACGGAAAGCAGGTGAACATTATTTTCAGGAATGAGTCCAGTACCTCCACAAAGCTAACGCTTCCCTAGGCCACAGAAAGCGATTAGGACTGCTATTTTGTAAGAACAGTCTTTGAAGTTGCTTTGCATGTTCCTTTCTACTTTCCACAGCTCCAGATATTGAGGGAGACTTATCCTGGGAATGTGGTCTAATTTTTCAAATTAAATAGTGTATCTTTAATAGTTATATTAGCACCATTTAATTAATTTATTGATGTAGGTTAAGTTTTGTTTTCTTTTCTTTTTTTAATTTTGGTGCAAGGATGCAATCCAGGGCCTCGTGTACACTAAGCATATGTTGTACTATGAGCTACACCACAGCCCTATGGTTAAGTTTCACTCACATATTAATTTTATAATGTATCCTACATGACCCTCAATGCATGTAACATCTGCTTTGCCTGCTTGTTCACACCTCTTAGGCTTTACTAAGAGTCACTCTCTGTGGCGCCTCCTGGCCACCTGCATCAGAACACATACACGTTCAAATACAGTTTGAATTTGTCTGGATATACAAGTTTCTTGCATGGTTTACAGTCCTACTTCTCCTTCCTGGTTATTGTCTCTTAAGTATGTTCTGCTAATTAACAATCAAATTAGTTCAGAAATAATAATGGAAGAAAACCTCAAATTTAATGGTGGTGGGTGAAATTAATTTTAGAATCTAGTTTGCTTAATACAAGAGGCTAGTCTGAATAAAAAGCAGTAATTATTACATTGTAGGTAGGAAGAATCACTTTAAAGAATTGCCAGAGGGTAGATAACTTTTAAATGAGTATTCGTATATATAATTAAATGCTCTTTTTATTTTTATATGGGCTATTTTTATTTTGGGGGGGCTATTTTTAAATAATTAAAGATGTCTCACAAAATACTGCTGCTACTTATGTGTTTAGTGAACCCTATCTTCAGAAATAGGTATATTTAGGGCCGGGGATTTAGCTCAGTGGTTTGGTGGCCTGCCTTGCAAGCGCAAGGACCCAAGTTCAATCCCCGGTACCAAAAAAAAAAAAAGAAATAGGTACATTTCAGCCTAGCTTTGCCAAAAGCAGAAAAAAAAAAAAATACAGTAAGATTTTATGTATTTGGAACTCAACTGTAATCCATCCTTCTTAGGTTTAATAAAACTAAGACAAAATAGCTAAATGCTATCATTTGATAAATTTGATAGTTATAAATAAATTCAGTGTAAGGGACAGGGACTTGGCTCAGTGGTTCTGCTGCCTGCCTTCCAAGTGCAAAGGCCCAAATTTGATCCCCAGTAACAAAAAAAAAAAAAAAATTTAAGAGCCAACAATAAATGCAGTGTGTCCTCCTTACCAATATGAGCTCTGTCAGATATGATAAGCCTTTTTTCCCAGCCTTCCAGACCTAGAGGAAAAAGGAGAAAAGGAGTATTTTGAGATACCCTAATTAAATTTTTTAAAATCTTAATTTCTTTGTACATAATATGTCTAAAAGTGTTTTTACCGAAGCAATCACCTTGGTATCGTCTACATAGCAAACATTCTATTTAACAAGTTTCCTCCTCTGTCCCTTACTCAATATACATTCACACTTTATCCCTCCAAATAGTTTGCTCTAAAAAGCTCCAGTCTCACAACAGTCACCTTAACATTAACTATTCCTAGGAAGTATTTGAAGGAAAATGGTCGGAAAATATTTTGCTGGATATGGGGGTAGAGAGTTTAAAACTAGGAGGAAAAAATTCAAGACTAGGGAGTTAATTTTAGGGATGGCGTCTTCCCCAAGACAATTGTAAGAGTCCCTAAACAAAAAAAAAAGAAACTTCCTCCACACTGCTGTGAATACTTATGCTGAAGTGTAATAAAATATTTGTATCTCTCCACAGAACTGAGAGCAGGGGTTATGAGTTTTCACAGCACAAGGCTCTTCATTAAACACAAAGAAATGACTACTGGACGAATGGATGAATGATTTCAAACAGATATTTAAGACAGCACCTTAGTAGTCTTTGTATGTTTTAAAGATTAAACTGCCAAGCCCTAAAGAGTTTCAAGACTAATATTTGTGCCAGGGGTGGTAGCGCATGCCTGTAATCCCAGCACTCAGGAGGCTGAGGCAGGACGATTGCTGTGAGTTTGAGATCAGCCTGGGCTACACAGCGAGTTCCAGGTCAGACTCAAAACATAGTGAGACCCTGCCTCGAAAAACCAAAAAACTATTATTTATTAAAATTTATTTGTTCAGACTAGGGGAATAACTCAGTAGTACAGTAGCTGCCCAGCAGGGACAAAGACCTGGGTTCAATCCCCAGCAACACAAAAAAAGAAAAATTTAATAAAAAAGAAATAAAAATTGTTAGCTTTGATAATATCCAATATTCATTTTGAAAATTTACTCTTTATAGATTAAGGAGTCCTTCCTCAGTAATGTGGCAAAGTATGCCACATCCTCTATAGTTGATTTCCCCTCCTCTTCAGTACTAGGGACTCAACCCAGTCCCTTTTACCTTCTTTGAGACATAGTCTCACTAACTCTCCCAGGCTGGGCTCAACGTTGTGATCTTCTTGCCTCAGCCACCCAGAGTATTGGAATTATGGGCACACGCCACCATGCCTGGTTTCCAGTTGTTTTTGACAGGTAAGTATGTACTCTGAAGTTAATTTTCTATTCTAAGGAAAATATTACAAAGAAGCTCATGGAGGTGGACTCAATAGTCAGATAGGCCCAAAGGATAAAGGAAGTAAGGCGAAATGACTTAGAAAGCAGGGAATAAAAGATAAATAAAAAGATAGGACAATAAACCTGGTAACAGACAGAGTTCTGTAAGGTCCGATGCAGTTGTTAAGAGCAGTTGAAGATGGACTGCTACTTAGCTCAGTAATAAACTTTAACAGTAATCAGAGTAGTTTAAAATTGAGCTGATTAAGGGGAAACTATATAAATGCTTTTCCTCAGCAGTATATATATTATTTGTATTATCAAATTCCCACAACACCTTAATGAGGTAGCCAAATGGATCAGGAAAGACAAAAAGCAAAGTCTACTTCTTTTAAGGTGAATTGAATGAATGCCTTGCCTAAAAGAAGCATTTCCCTCAGCTGGAAGGAACTACCCCTTTTATCCAAGCAGCACCAATGGAGGGTGAGATCTTGGTCTAGGAAATACTGGCAATGAGCAACCAGTGAATGTCCTAGATTTGCACCATGAACACATAGTAATTTTATACCTTAAGATACAGTCTCCAAGCAGTCCAATGAATTTAAAAAAAATCAGGATCTACAACAGGGTCTTTTTGTTTTGTTCTGATTATAGCAAATAAAATTCAGTAATATTAAAATTTGTCCCTTATATAACCTGAAATTTTAAAGTATAAGACAAAATGTTAAGTTGTCCGATATGGTGTCCTAAAACAGTCTACAAAAAATAACAGATTAACAGGTGGACTCATTCTTTCATACCTTTTCCTTTTTGAACATTTTTTTCTGCTTCTTCAAATAATCCAGGTAGATGAATTACCACACCATTTCCTAAAGGAAAACAAACAATCCCCACTGTAAACATTTGTAATTGCAATGTAGGCATAAATATGTATTAAAATATACGTATCTATAACAACCTTTTATCTAGAAGAATAAAATACTTAGATTAATAGAACATTCTGATTTATCAAGTATTTACAACAGAAATGAATCTAAGTTATAAGTATTTGTTTAACATAACAGAATATACAGGATATAAAACACTAAAATTACACTCAAAATAATTTCTGGGCAACAATGAAACATGATATACAGCATTTTAAAAAGAACTATACAGTTTGGGGGGGTCACAGACTAGATCAATCTCATTCAAACTGAGGAATCATTTACTGGTGATCATAACATCAATTCAGTTGTGTGATTAGCACTTTTAAAAATTAAAGTAGAAGAGAAAATATTACATCACACTGTTTGTTATAAGGGTTCAGAACCAAATTTTTCTTATGGTGAGCAACAATTAAATATACAGTATTTGGAAAACTAATTTGATCATCTAACACTTCTTTATAGAACCGTATCAATGATCACAGATGTATGCAAAGTATTTATCTCAGAAACTATTACTATTAAAGGACCTGAAAGAGTTACAAATTGCCAAAGTTAGGTATATTACAGAAGGTACCATGATCAAAATTAATAAAGGATCAATGAGCAATATGGTTAGTGAGAAATAAAATCAGTTTTGATAATGAAAAATAAACACTATTATTAATCCCTGGCAGTTCATCTGAAACACTTACCAATGAATGCAATAACATTTGGGTTAATTATTCCACTGGGTAGAAGATGAAAATCATATTCCACAGAATCTACAACAACTGTATGGCCAGCGTTGTTTCCTCCCTGAAATACAAGACAGGGGAAAACTAAACATGACAATAAGCATGAAAAATAACGTATCTCCTTCCAAAGTAAATAAAAACTTCTCCTAAAATGTCAATATAACTTAATGAAGTCCAACTATTTGCCAGGTGTACTGATGAAGTAAAGGCTTTATAGTCTGGTTGTGTCCTTTGTACTACAGTACACTTCAAATTGGAGAATTCAGGTTTTTGGAAGACAGTTATATTTCTTTTTAAAAGAATTAAGTGAAAACATACAGAAAATAGTCTGGGCTTTGGCACAACATATGTGTAACCGTCCATTTAATTATCTATGATACTTTAGCTATACAAAACATTATCTCAAAGAAAAAAAGTAATTTATACAATTAGCCTAACGATGCAAATAGTAATAAAATTCCTTTTATTCCTAGAGCATGTCAAGCAACTTTGTGATCTGAAATTTGTATTCTTACATGGGCTGAATTAAGATATCTCCTGAGTAACTCCCCCAGATATTGGTTATCCAAAGACTTACTTAAAAATCATCCTTGTACATTTACTTGGTCAGAGACAGACTGCTAGAACCTACCCATCTCTGGATAAAGTAACTGGGCCAAGGAATCTATAATGGTCAGAATCACACTACAAAGCCATGGGGAATTTTCTACTCTATAAAGCTTACACCTACCTGGTCAATAAAAAGTAAAATGATAAATTACATAAATTAGGTACAAAGAAGACAATTACTAAATGTGTAATTTTTCCAGCTTTTAAAAAGCACAGATGAAAGCACAAATCAATTGATTATATATGTTTAAGCTTCACAATTTTAACAAACGTAAAAAATTAAGACAATATGAACATTTAACATTGGTGCATGACATTAGGAAAATATAAAACAGAACTATACTTCCTGAGAATTGATTAACTTATCTTGATTAAAAGACTGCTTTTGACAAAATAAGTGTTATTTACTTTTTACAGGCTCTTTACCAATCATGAATTCACATAAATGCAAGAACACTAGATCTTATTTAAAAAGCTTCAAAAAGTAGTAAATGCTAATTTCACTGTTTTTCACAGCATAAATAACTCCCACTTGAAGACTAATACTTTTAGTAATGTCATATATTTAAGAAAAAAAGACTTAATAGTAGTAGTCACTCTGACAGTCCACAAGATGACAGGGAGAAGCAAGACACAGAAGACAGAAGCAGGAGTGCTAAGCAACAAGTCTTTCACAGGACACCAACAAGCAAAAAGGTAACACACACAGGCTGATGTTTTTTTCACTATTTCATTTTTTTAAGTTTTTAGTTTATTGACTGGGGATTTAGCTCAGTGGTTCCAATGCCTGCCTCACAAGCAAAGTCCCAAGTCCAATCCCTCGTACAAAAAAAATTTTTTTTAGTTTATTAGTATATGTGTGTGGTATAAAACATTTACATTCCTTGTGGGAAATCCATTACTATTTATTTTAAATTGTAAATTTTCAGTCCAGGTTGGAAAAGTTCAGCTGTAAAAGACTAGAAATCATACTTTGAGGCAAAGCATGCTCACTCAACCATTATTTTTCAATAACCAATGTCACATTAAAGATGATTATATGGTTCAAATATCATCTAAATTGTTTAGCTGAATATGAAAATAGTGTTGAGTATACCTCAGAATAACCCAAGATTATCTTATTAAAGACAGAGGAGAGAAAAGTAAGTACTTATTTATATTTGTGCCCCATGTGGGAGATGGGGTAGGAAAACTCCATCTCGAACAGAGATGGGTTCTGAGGTGTACTGAGAAGGAACTACATTAAAGGAGTTTCTTGGTGAGGTAATCTATATAAATACAAATTTTAGTCCACAGTCATATTTCTGAAATGCAACACATGAGGATCCAAATTTAAAGTGTCTTTTTAAACACTAAGCTAAAATACAGATTGTGTGGCATATGCTGAATCCCCCTGGGAGCTCAGGCAATTGTCCTCAAAGATTATACTGGGCCATCCACCAGCACACAAGCGTTTCAAACAGGGGCACACTGCAGACCACAACTGCACCCCCACTTACAAACCACAAGGACAGACAGGGCTGCCTGCCAACAGGACACGGCAGCATGTGCCCAGACAACCAACAGCAAGGACATGTTTATTTAATCATGTTAATGAATCTCATGAGTAGCTAAATAAAATGTTCTAATTGTAATAGAATTGTACAAGTTCTCTTAACCCAAACTTCGTCCAAACCCAACCTTCTAAGTTATACCCTCAAAAGCACTAGGCACATATGATATTTATACTAACAGTTACACATGACTATCTCTTGCTGCTTTGCTAAATAAAAATAAGTCCCATAACACTTTTGGTCCTAGTCACTCATGTACTGAATAACAAATTCTTTTAGTTATCATAACTATATGTTCTATGTTGCTTAACTAAAAAATAGAGAACAGTTATACAAAGACCTGTGGAATTGCAATTAAAGGTTATTTTCTGGATCAATGTCTTAAGGAAAATATTTAATGATTCTCATATTCTTAATGATTCTCTTAATTTTAAATTTGAACTGCCTTCTCCAAAAGAAAACAGTGAAGCATGTTACATATATGGAAAGCTTCTTTGGGGAAAAATGTAAGTTTACAATGGCTTAGTGATGCTCCTCCAAGAATACATTAAGTTAATTGTATTAAAACAAAGAACAAGCCAGGCACAGTGGCCCACGGCTGTAATCCTAGCACTTGGGAGGCTAAAGTGAAGGCAAGAGGACAGCAAGGAGAGTAGGAGGCCAGTCTGGATGCACAGAGAGACCGTCTCAAAAATAAATAAATAAATGGTGAAGAACACATAAAAATTCAGTTCACTTCCTTTCATTCTACAATTTTCTTTGATTACTCTGCTCCCACACACTCTTACCCTCACACCTGGAACTGAATTCAGGGCCTCCCACGGGCTAGGCAAGCACTCAGCTACTGAACTGAATCTTAGCCCTTGACTACTACTTCCACACTATTGTTAAGTATATATGTGTAAATTCAATTAACATCCCTTAATTTTTATCAATTTTCTTTGATTACCATCCTCCCACTCCATCCTGCACCCTCATATATATGAAATATATAATAAATGTTATATACAATTATAATATATAATTTTTGATGACTAGGAAAAAATCATCATAGAACTATGAAATAAACTGGGCCATTTGAAACAAGCAAACAAAAACAGAACTAAAACTCTTTTAAAAATTGAAAGTTTCTGATATATCCTTTCAACTCTTACAAAAACACATACATATAATTAAAATAAAAAAACAATTTGACTCCAAATATTTTTTCTTCTATAAAAAAACTCACCAGAGGTCTACAGTGCATAGGACTGTTAAGAGTCTATTTGTGGGGTATATTATATTTACTGACTTAAACATGTTGAGCCATTCTTGCATTTCTGGGATGCAGCTGACTTGGTCAAAGCACATGGTCCTTTTAAGATTTTTAAACACTAAGCTAAAATACAGATTGTGTGGCATATGCTGAATCCCCCTGGGAGCTCAGGCAATTGTCCTCAAAGATTATACTGGGCCATCCACCAGCACACAAGCGTTTCAAACAGGGGCACACTGCAGACCACAACTGCACCCCCACTTACAAACCACAAGGACAGACAGGGCTGCCTGCCAACAGGACACGGCAGCATGTGCCCAGACAACCAACAGCAAGGACATGTTTATTTAATCATGTTAATGAATCTCATGAGTAGCTAAATAAAATGTTCTAATTGTAATAGAATTGTACAAGTTCTCTTAACCCAAACTTCGTCCAAACCCAACCTTCTAAGTTATACCCTCAAAAGCACTAGGCACATATGATATTTATACTAACAGTTACACATGACTATCTCTTGCTGCTTTGCTAAATAAAAATAAGTCCCATAACACTTTTGGTCCTAGTCACTCATGTACTGAATAACAAATTCTTTTAGTTATCATAACTATATGTTCTATGTTGCTTAACTAAAAAATAGAGAACAGTTATACAAAGACCTGTGGAATTGCAATTAAAGGTTATTTTCTGGATCAATGTCTTAAGGAAAATATTTAATGATTCTCATATTCTTAATGATTCTCTTAATTTTAAATTTGAACTGCCTTCTCCAAAAGAAAACAGTGAAGCATGTTACATATATGGAAAGCTTCTTTGGGGAAAAATGTAAGTTTACAATGGCTTAGTGATGCTCCTCCAAGAATACATTAAGTTAATTGTATTAAAACAAAGAACAAGCCAGGCACAGTGGCCCACGGCTGTAATCCTAGCACTTGGGAGGCTAAAGTGAAGGCAAGAGGACAGCAAGGAGAGTAGGAGGCCAGTCTGGATGCACAGAGAGACCGTCTCAAAAATAAATAAATAAATGGTGAAGAACACATAAAAATTCAGTTCACTTCCTTTCATTCTACAATTTTCTTTGATTACTCTGCTCCCACACACTCTTACCCTCACACCTGGAACTGAATTCAGGGCCTCCCACGGGCTAGGCAAGCACTCAGCTACTGAACTGAATCTTAGCCCTTGACTACTACTTCCACACTATTGTTAAGTATATATGTGTAAATTCAATTAACATCCCTTAATTTTTATCAATTTTCTTTGATTACCATCCTCCCACTCCATCCTGCACCCTCATATATATGAAATATATAATAAATGTTATATACAATTATAATATATAATTTTTGATGACTAGGAAAAAATCATCATAGAACTATGAAATAAACTGGGCCATTTGAAACAAGCAAACAAAAACAGAACTAAAACTCTTTTAAAAATTGAAAGTTTCTGATATATCCTTTCAACTCTTACAAAAACACATACATATAATTAAAATAAAAAAACAATTTGACTCCAAATATTTTTTCTTCTATAAAAAAACTCACCAGAGGTCTACAGTGCATAGGACTGTTAAGAGTCTATTTGTGGGGTATATTATATTTACTGACTTAAACATGTTGAGCCATTCTTGCATTTCTGGGATGCAGCTGACTTGGTCAAAGCACATGGTCCTTTTAAGGACTTGTTGAATTCTGTTTGTAGTTATCTTACTGAGGCTTTCCGCATCTTTGTTTCTCAAGGACATTGGTCTGTAGTTTTGTTTTTGTTGAGTCCTTACTTCATTTTGGTATCAGTGTAATGCTCACTTCTTGGAATCAGTTTGGAAGCATTCTTTCCCTTTCAATTACATGCCAAAGTTTAAGATGTATTGCTGACAGTTGTGTAAAGTTCTGGTAAGGGTCAGCAGTGAATCTACTGGATCCTAGGCTTTGCTTGGTTGGGAGAGTTTTGATTATGTATAAGTTTCGTTGCTTATTAATGGTCTATCCAGTGGTTTTATATCTCCTTGGTTTATTTTTGGTGTGTCATATGTGTCTAGGAATTAATCCATATCTCCCAAGTTCTTCAATTTACATATTTGTTGTATTCGTTTTCAAAACATATAAAATCAAGCATTTTAAAAAAATTATGACTGCCTCAATAGATGTAGAAAAAGCCTTCGACAAAATCCAACATCCCTTCATGATATTTATTATGAATATTATCTCAAACTGATACACGCCATATACGACAAACCAACAGCCAACTACTGAACGAGGAAAAACTGAAAGCATTCCCTCTAACATCAGGAACAAGACCGGCCGCCAAGCATCGCCATTCAATATAGTACTTGAAACTTTGGCCAAAGCATTTAGGCAAGAGAAAGAAATTAAAGAAATAGGAAAGTATCTTACTCACCTTTCTCACCGGGACAAATACTTGGCATCACAACTTAGAGATTTATTTGGCTCACTGTTACAAGCGGGACTGGCTCCAAGGCAGACACGGCACAGCGGAAGCTGCTCACATCATGGCAGCCAGGAAGCAGAGAGCAAAGGAAAGGAGATCTACCAGGTCATACCCCCAGTCACCCACCTTTTCCAATCAGGCCCTACCTCCTAACAGAACACTGAGCTATAGCGGCCCCAGGATTCAATCACCTTTCAGAAGCCCAGCCTCTGAGCAGATGAGTTGCGGGGGGGCATTTTTTGACCTGAACCGTAACAGAAAGAAGTCAAATTATATTCGCAGATTATACGATCCTTCACACAGAAGACTCATAAACTCCAACAGAAGGCTCTTAGAGCTGATCAAAATTCAGCAAAGCAGCAGGCTACAAAATCAAACAAAAATCAATAGTTTTGTACACCAATGATGAGTACACCAAGAAAGAAATTAGGAAAACAATTCCATTCACAATAGCTTCAAAAACTTAAATACCCAGGAACCAATCTAACCAAGGAGAAAGACCTCTATCATAAAAACTACAGAACTCAAGAAGGAAACTGAAGAGGCAGAATTGACATCATTAAAATGGCCTTATTAACAAAAGTGATCTACAAGACTAACAAATGGGATAAAATCAAATTAAAAAAGCTTCTGCAGGGCCAGGGATTTAGCTCAGTGGTTCTGCCGCCTGCCTCGCAAGCACAAGGTCCTGAGTTCAATCCCCAAGGCTCTGTACAGCAAGGGAAACAGAGTGAGAAGACAATATACAAAATGGAAAGAAGTTTTTGTCAGCTATTCTTATGACAGAAGAATAATATCTACAGTATTATAAAGAACCAACTCCCCCCCACAAACAAATGACTCAAAATAAAATATGGGCAATCAGACTGAATAGTGAGTTCTCAAAAGTAGTAGTACAAACGGCTAATAAATACATTAAAAATGTTTAGCATTTTTAGCCATCAGGGAAATGCAAATCAAAACAACTCAGACTTTATTTAACCTTGGTCAAAATGTCTATCATCAAGAACACAAAAAGCAACAAATGCTGGCGAGGATATGGAGGAAAAAGAACCCTTCTACACTGCTGATAGGAATGTAAACTAATATAGCCACTTCAGGAACCAGTATGGAGATTCCTCAAAAACCTAAAAACAGAAATTCCACTATATTCAGCTATCACTCTCCTCGGTATATTCCCACAAGAGTTAAAGACACCATATTACTACAGTGCTACATGGAAACAGCCTAAATACCCATCAGTAACTAAAGGACAAAGCAAATGTGGTACACAGACACAATGGAATATTATTCAGCCACAAAGAAAAATTAAATCATGTCATTTGCAGGAAATCAGATAGAACATGATAACGTAGTTTAAGCGAAATAGACACAAAAAGTAAAATATTGCAGTTTGCCATATGAGAAACAAACTATAAATAAAATAAAGTAAATAAAAAGTGGAATAAAATAAAGGAAACAAAAAGAGCTTTTGGAGGATAGGGATGGTGGGGGAGGGAGAAAGCTGGGGGTTGCTAAAGGAATAAAAAATAATCAAGATGTTATATAAATGCAGCAATTCTCCAAAACAAACATAAGTATTAGGTATTGCGAATACACACACTCTGTTAAAAAGCAATTTACCAAAAGTACAACCCAGAGTGAATCTTCCTTCATCTGGTGAAATTAATTCCAGCTATAGCTTTTATGTGCCAGCCTTCTTTCTCCTTATTTTCCAAATTATACTAAATCACATCCCTGGTCACAGTGACAGATCCAGACTGTGACACCAGATCCAACCTGAAAGCAATCTGTTCCTCTCCGTTGGAAATTTTGATCCTGAGTTTAAGATGCCAGTCACGTAACAGAAGCAACGTAAGGAGAAGGTCTACCAGGCCTAGTTGCTGAGATCCTGGGAGCAGCCTTCATCTTGAGCCACCCTCAGGCTTGGTATCAGGATCTTTGACCAAACAAATTCCTGCTACACTTAACATAGTTTCCATTGCTTGCAACAAAGAATCTACATCATTCACAAAATATGCAAACTCATTATCACACAGTATGTACACACCTGGCTCTCAGTTCACAACTTGTACTAATGATAATGGAATATAAATGTGATTAAATATTAAAATTTTGATAACATTTCATGCTGTCAAGGACAATTCTTTAAAACATGGTACTGCAGGACACAAGGATGACATAATAGTACTTAGTTATTTTCTAACTCTTCTATGTTTTTCCACATATGCTCCTTCCTTTGTAATCGGTTATGGTTAAGGAAGTCAGAGAGAAGTGCTTTGGATTTCCTTTCTGTGGCTCCTCACAAATGGAGGCCATCAAACCCAATTGTTCACTAAAAGTTCAGATCCAGACACGGTGAATTATGCAAGCTTCTAATTACATAGTTACAAACGTCCTAGGGAAGTTTGTTTTCTTTTGGTACCAGGGATCGAACTCTGGTCCTTGCACTTGTGAGGCAGGCAGTGGCACCACTGGGCTAAATCCCCGGCCCCATGAGGTGAGTTTTTAAAAAAAGTTTAGAAGAAGATGAAATTAGTCTACAAAAAACAACTCTTGATTCTTAAATTTGCTATAGGCCTTCCCTTCCCCTTTAGCCAAATCACTCAGCTTTCCACACCAAGGCATCCTGCTGCAATAGCCACAAAGGCAATGAATGAAGACCCCCTTGACAGTGTTTAAACCCAAAACAACAGTAGAGGCCCAAGTGTCAAGGGTTAACAATTTCATACACAAGGCCCAGAGGCATTTCTCAGACCACTGACACCTCTAAAATAGTTTGTCTTCCCTTTGTTCTTTCTGGTCTGAATACAAAAAAACTGTATTATAATCATGGAGCTGCAAATGAAGTCAATCAAGAAGCCCTAGTTACCACTATGGATTACAGCAATGAATAGTAATGCCTCAGATCCCTTGCTCTTTAACCGAGAGGCTGCTATTTCTTGTCTAGCCTTCTAGCTTCTTAAGAACCTAACAGTTTTTTAAGTCAATGCTCACTGTTTATGCTGTTCTCCTGGTAAAGATTAGGACCGGGATGAAATGAAATATTTCCAGATGAAACATTTCACAGTTCACCAAAGCTAAAGCACTTGCCAACCCCCAGCAGTAAAGTACTCATAAAAGCTTTCCTACAACTGCAGTTAGCTTATGATTCCAGAGTAGACCAGATCAAATCACTACCACTAACTTGATCAAATTAAACTATTCAGCCACAACCAGACACACTAGACAGGAAGAGAATATATGTACACACTCGTATCTGAATTTCTTTTTAGCAAAGATATCCAAGTGTACAGTTCGGCTATCTTCAGAAAGCCTACAGGTACCCACCTTACCATACATAGTTACCTCCCAGCTTCAAAACCACACAAGGAATGAGTCTCAGATACTTTGTATCTTATACCTTAAATTGCCATTATGAAACATCAGACAATGAAAGTGAAAAAGGGGATATAGCCTTGGAGGATTCCAGGTTCCCAATCGAAAGGCCTGAGACTCCAGTTACCAAACTCTAGTATACACAGAATTATTAGGTGAGAGAATGAAGTATACAACCAAAAAAAAAAAAAAGTACAAACCAATGATAGTTTTTGGGTTTCATCACTAATAAAACTTTCTAAAGGATTTTAAAAGCTCTGATATAAATAAAATCTTTTTTTAGAAGTATAAAGGTTCCCACTTTTTAAAAGACTTTCATTAAGGTTGAATCACAGTAAAGAAGCATTTCACCTTGGAGCCAGAGGAGCCACGGGAACACCCTTCATTCATCCTTCTTCAATGTTTGCACCCCAACACTCAAAATTTCAGTGCCAATTTTTATACTGGTCAAAACTGTTCCAATAATCTGCAGTTTTCACTTATCAATATGTAGCTCATCCACATTAATTTTAGATGTCAAAACCTGACACTGGTCCCAAGAGATAATTACGTGTGTATCCAGTTACAGTAAGCCAGCTATTTAAAGCACATTATCAATTTACTGGTTCACTCTAGATTAATTCTAAGCAACAGTTTTTCCTAGAGATACTTGAATCTATCCAACCAATCCACTCATTCCTACCAAAATAAAAGAAACAGTAATTTGGATCAGACACCAGTGGGATATTCTGCCAGAGTTTAAAGATCCATGGCTTAAGAACAGAGATAACAGTACAGCAGATCCACTAATACAGCAATCCCAAATAGTGAACAAATTGGCACAGCCTCACTGAATGACCAAATTTTGAGAGAACTGCTAACCTTCCACCATCTTCAAAGTGGCATGAGATAATTTTAGCTCTATCCAAGACATTAAATAATAGAAGTTATTTCCTTTCAATTAATCTTTCACCTTTTCTATTTAAGGAGAAAATTTCTGTTGTTAATAGGTCCTTTATACTTCTTTCTTACTAATGGCTGGTTTCAGAGCCTTCTGTAAGTATTAGCATCCAACCACAAATTAGTAACTTCTTTTTCATTGAATTTATTTTTAATGGCAAGTTTTCAGATCTTATAATTAATTGCAGTTAACACTTTTTTTTCTATATTACTTTATAATCCTGGGTGAAAAAGCACAAAGAAAGGGATTACTGGCCTAGCTTTTCCTGGTCACAAGCTACTGCATGCCAATCACTGTAACCAAGACCACCGCACTTTCTTTCTCCAGGAACAATAAGTAAGCCCTTGCCTGACAGCCTGGTATAAACTGCTGCAGTTAAGAAGCCTCTGTAGCTTCTAAACAATAAAACGGAAATAAAGTATAGTATGTTATTTTGAGAGGATTTGGGGAAGAAAAACCAACAGACACTAACAAACTATTTTTGTGCTGCCAGAAAGGGGCTTTCCTGTTCCTATACCTAATTCCTTGAAAACCCTGTATAACTCCTCCTCCAGGCCCACCCTGGCCATACCTGTTTGCAGTTATCCCGCATACTGTGAGCTACTTGTGTACATGGTTTATGCCTCTTTTGGCTTTTTTCACTCCAAGACTACATGGTCCCTTGTAGATATTCAATATGTGTTTATTGGATAAACAATCAGTGTCTAAGGTTGGTCCTCTACTTAATTTTCTCCTTTCTTAAAAGACACATTGATTTAAAATTAAGACATCAGTAGTATTTGTCATTTGATCCAAGTTGTACATACTTATTTAGGGATTAAAAGTACCTACAAAGTTATAAATAACTCCCATAAATCCTGAATTGGAAAGACACAGGCTTTAAGTACTATAATTTTGAAAATGCCATTAGCTTTTCATCTGTTCTTTCCAAAAAGGCATTTTATATACCAAAATCTATAGTTATAGGAAACATAAGGTTTTTTATCTTTTTTCATTTTAAAACTATTTTGCATTGGGAGAAATTCTTATTTTATGTTTACTGTTGACATATGGACATATTAAATGTGTATCATTTCCAGCAAAAATGCTGTATAAAATTTGGGTTCATGGCATATTTATGACAAAAAAAAATCAACAGAACATATTTTCAATAACACACAAAACTTGAAACACCAAACAAAGCAGTCAATCCAAGCTAAGCCTGACATTCCCTAGTAGCATATACAACTAATTGGTAATTTTAACGTTTCATATTCTTCAATTTTATAACCTAGGAGAACTTCATTAAGCAGATGTCACACACATTACTAGGACTGGCCTAACAATGTAAAGTTCAAAGTGAATCACTAAAGAAATATGCTTAAATCTCTTAACTACCTACTTGTGCCTAATGAGACTTTTAAAGAATTCTAATGATGAGATTTTAAAAGGAACAAGACAAATATTAAGATTATATAAAAAAGATAGTAATTAAAGCAAGCAAGTTATAAGGACGTCTACATAACAAGTCTGGTCACTTTATTTCTCCACTATCTTCAGCTAACATTTTGAAGCAAACATGGCTCCTTCTTAATCATTTTTCTAGATTTTTCCAAGGGCATTAGATCAGACTGGTCTATGATCTTCCTTAAGACTAATTTCTTAGTGCCAGGTATTTAGCTCAGTGGTTCCACCACCTGCCTCACAAGTGTGAGGACCAGAGTTCGATTCCTGGTACCAAAAAAAAAAAAGACTAATTTCTTAGCAACACCTCCACACTACAAATGAATTGTAATGATTTTTAAAGGACTATGCACCCCCTGTAGGGAGGCTGAGGCAGGAGGATCACCTTGAGTTCCAAAACAGCATGGGCCACATACTGAGTGCAAGGCCAGCCTGAATGATATCGTGAGGCCCTGTCTCAAAAAACAAAAACAAAAAAAAAGCCGGGCATGGTGGTGCACGCCT
Organism: Fukomys damarensis; assembly: GCF_012274545.1. Lineage (NCBI taxonomy): Eukaryota > Metazoa > Chordata > Mammalia > Rodentia > Bathyergidae > Fukomys > Fukomys damarensis. The sequence goes on from NW_022900923.1 coordinate 10,902,652, forward strand.
GTAATCCCAGCATTCGGGAGGCTGAGGCAGGAGGACCACTATGAATCCAAGACCAGCCTGGGCTACATAGTGAGTTCCAGGCCAGTCTCAACTACATAGTGGGACCCAGTCTCAAAAAAGTCTTTCAGAATAAATACTGTAATGGTACAGACCGCAAATATTAGAACCTACAATGCAACTCAACTTAAATTTGCATGTACACAGGGAGGTCAAGAACAGATGAGATAAACAGGCCTCAGCTCCTCCCTCTTATCTATTCCTCTCTTCTTATCCCACAACAAGGCCAGATCTAATTTTAAGGCCCACACAAGGGAAAGATGGGCTTCTAGAGCAGCTCCTAAGGCCTTTCTACAGCAACATCTCTGGGAACCTCGTAAACACGTACGCTGCGAGTTGGAGGAGCAGAACGTTCGATGGGAGGGTCAGTTGATGCTTAAAATGATAAAACATTTCACTCTCAATTTAGTCAGGAGGGGCCGGGGATTTAGCTGAGCGGTTCGGCGGCCTGCCTTGCAAGCGCAAGGACCCGAGTTCAATCCCTGGTACCCAAAAAAAAAAAAAAAAATTTAGTCAAGAAATGGGTAGACTTTTGCATAAAAAAGAAAAAAAAATGAAGAAAAAAAACCCCATGCTAAATCAGAGAATATTTGCAATTCTGTAATTTATTTTCCCATGCTCAAACGGTATTAATGGCATCAAATTAGGTAGAAAGTCTTCGATCAAGTGGGCCTACCTCTAGCTTGTCAGAACACCCATCCAAGGCACCATCATGATTCCATTACCCAATGCATTTTTCAAGAGACGAAATATTTTTGGAGCCCAGGCAGTAGTTAGCTTATAACTGAATTATATTTTGTTTTGAGTGTGGGTATCGCTCATCTACTTTGAATTTTGAACCTGAGGAGCAGTTATCTGAGAGCTTTTACAAAGGCCTAGCCTCTAGGCTGCTTCAAAGCAAACAAATAGAAGAAAGCTTACACCGAAAACCACGTGTCTCCCGTAGGAAGTACACTGCCACTCCCTTTGCCCAGAAAGTGAACTTTCTACGTAACCGTAACAAAGTATTTCTAAATATCCCATTTGTCATTTGTCTTGCCTCACTCTTTCTAACGGAACGAGGATTCATCCCTTCGGGTCCAATGAGTAATAAGAAAAAAAAAAACTCCCCTTAATATTAATGTGTGCGGGGTGGTATGGAGTGAAAACAAAAGACAGAGCCCTTAACAGTGCCAAAGCCCCGCGGTGGGTTCGGATGTCAACAAAGTAGCGCGGGGGTGGCAAAGCTCTGAGTGCCCGGGGCCTGCAGGTGGGGCAGCGGCGAGTCCGGATTCCGGGGCGTTTAGGAAGAATCGCGCCCACTGCGGCCGCACCGGGTCCTCGGCCGGGTCCGCGCCCGA
>NW_022900923.1:10904341-10904568 GCF_012274545.1 Fukomys damarensis
TCCTGCGCCAGCAGATCCACCACCTTCCCTTTGCCTTCGTCGCCCCACTGTGCCCCGAGCACCACCGTCACTCGGTTCCCTCCCGGCGGCGCCCTGGGGTGGCCGCAGTCGCCGTTGGGAAGGGAAGATGCCGCCGGGTTGGTCTCGGCGACCGACATGGCTCCAGAGAGGAACGGAGGGGAGTGCGCGAACTCAAGCGCTCTGGGGCCGCCAGCCACATGCAGAGG
>NW_022900923.1:10904766-10911088 GCF_012274545.1 Fukomys damarensis
GCGGCCCAGCGTGCCACTCTGAGGCTCAGCCCGGGGCGGAAGGGGCGGGGCTGCGGGCGCGCTTCGCCCACTACGCCCCTCCTGCCCGCCCTTCCTCCGGCTTTCAAACCCCAGAGGCTCGTAGGTACGTGAGGAGCGCCGAACTACAACTCCCGGTATGCAACGCTGTGCGTCGCAGCGACGTAATGTCGTGGCAGGTGGATGCTCTGTAGGTTTCAGGCACTGAAATCGATCTTTTGCTTTTTTAAATACTTATTTGTATTAAGGAGGGAGATGAAGTATGCAAAATACAAGGAGGGTAATTTCAAAATAAAAGCAAGATCTAACTGGGCCGTTAAAGTTTAGAATTGAAAGTTAAAGTTCTAAAGTTAAAGTTCTAAAGAGTAAAAATGGTGACAAATCAAAAAGGGCAGCAGTAAAATTGGAGGACATTGAACCCGGAAATTCAGAGATTAAATAGAGTCCTAATCCGTCTCACTTTACATAACAGTGACAGAGGTTCGGAAAGTGTGAATTACCTGCTTTATACAGTACATGAAGATACTGTACTGGAATGCACTGAGTTTTTTAAATCTCTACAGTGATTTAAATACAGGTGGATGCCCTCGTTATGTAGGATTTATTTTCTTCTTGCAGTGGTGGGAATCAAACCCAGGATCTCATGCATGCTAGGCAACCACTCCGCCACTAAGCGATGCCCCAGCCCATTGTATAGGACTTGAAAGCTATGCAACTAACTCTAGTGAGGCTCGGATTGATACGCTGGCAGTCTCCGTTCAGATAGTCTGCCCCCTGTTAGCTTTCCCAAATGTTGATTTAGTGCTCTTTCGACTGCAATACAAACTAACTATGATGTCTAATTCTGATTAAAATTCCTACAAAAAAAGGTGGCGACGGAATAGAATCATCTTGAGTGTAGTATCTCCCAGATATATAAACTGTCATCTTTTCTAATGGTCCCCAAAGCCCATTTTAGTACAGTATTTTACGATTTCTATCCAACACATTGTCAGTAAACATTGAGCATCTACTATTAATGAAGACTGCTAAGCACTGAAAACCTAGGATGACTCCAATGATTTGGTCTACCGACTAGTAATCAAATAAATTCTAGTGTACAATAACGTATTTATCACAGCTTTATCACAAAAATAAACCCTTTTTAAACACGAACGTTTTCCCATTTGTTCAAAAGTGCCCTAGCTAGTGTTGGACAGAGCCTGGATAGTGAGAACACATTACTATCCTTGGCGCGCCTGCTCCCTGGAAAACCAGATTATGTATTGGCTAGAAGAGCGGTGATAAACCGCCACACGAATATTTGGGCTAAAAGGTACAGTGACTTTTACATATCCACCTTTTGGCCTACATGGACTTTTTCCGAAGTGGTTTTGCTATCCCCTTCCCTGAAACCTGGTTTCTATTTTCGCACAGCAGCTAACTTTCAGGCGGCTGGCTGTCCTTCTGCAGGCGCGCGCGGCCCGGACGTTGGGCCGAGGACCCGGCACCATGGCGGTCACGCCGGGGGTCCTGCTGCTGCTGCTGGAGCTCAGCTGCGGAGGCTCAGCCCTGTGGAGGTAGCGAGAGGCCAGATCCCAGGAGCGGAAAGGGCGGGGGTCGCCCCTGGGGCCGAGCTAGCGGCGCCCCTGCCTTGCAGACCGCTGCGTCATCCCCCAGCTCCGGGAGCAGATCCCGGCCCCCGCCGGCTTCCCGTCCCACCCGGGCGTTTTCAAGGGATGGGGTGTGGGGGCGCCCTGGGCACCTTGCTGCTCATCCAGTTCGCGCACAAGTTGGTGGGACCTTCATTCTGCTGTCTCCTGAATTTTTTTTTTTTTTTAACTTTTAAAGTTAATTTTTATTTTTTGGCCCCCGGGGGAGGCATTTTACTAGGATAACTAGGAGGGGATACAGGTATAGTAGGTAGTTGGAGCACAGTGAGTTATGCAAAAGTGCTTTATAAAATATGAACTCTTTATAAATGTAAGGAAATACAATTCCTGTAGAAGGTGAGTTGAATGAAATGCTATGAAGTTCTAAGAGATCTTCAATGCAAGGTTGGTTTTTGTTCAGTATTCAGTAACTGCTGCATTGGAAATTGTATAAAATATTTTAAAAAGATTTTCTACATACTCATAGGTTAAAAATGCAGCTGATTAACCAAAAACCACATTCTTCAAATGTAAAACCAATTAATTTCCAACATTAACATTTAAGAATATCAACAATAAACCATTGCAGAAGTGGAAACTTCTAGGGTTTCCCTTCCCAAAGGGTATCTCATTGGATGGATGGAGGAGACAAAGAGCTGGGTGTGGTAGCACCGTCTCTAATCCCGGGCTTCTGTGAGGCTGACACGCAAAATGAAGATAAAGCTTCATGTTAGATTATTATGACGCTTGACCGTATTGGTCCATTTTGAGCCCTCAGCACAAGCAAAAGATGTTTCCATTAACAATGATGGCTGCCTACTCAGCCATAAAGAATGAGAAATTAGATTCATTCATAGGAAAATAGATACATATTGAGGAAATAAATAAGTCACACATGTGTAAATACCGAATAGTTTCTCTGGTGTGAAAAGCTATAATAGTACATAAGATCCTAATGAGATAATTGACCATGTGAAACAGGAAGAAAAGGGCTAAAATGGGAAGGGTAGGGGAAAGGTAATAAGGGAAAAGAAAAAATATGACAAAATGAAAAAATGGAAATAAAGTGTTTGTAAATGGGGAGGGGGGAGGGGTGAAGGGAGGGCAGGGACAAGGGGAAAAAATGAGAACCAAGACCTGTCATGTGAAGGTTCGAGATCCCAATAATGAATGTAATTGTACTGTATACCTTAAATGTACCAATAAACTCAATAAAAGAAAAAAAAATCACAAAGACGGCTGCTATTACTGATAGCCTGTGAAGTCAGGGAGCTTATAAGCTTTTTTGTCTTGAACACCAGAGGTCACCCAACATTTCTGCAAAGGACAGCAGAGTAAACATTTTAGACTTTTTCTGGAAATACAGTTTACGTTACAACTACTCAGATCTCTACGGTAGTAGAGTACACCCAGTCCTCTTTCTCAATTCTATGATTTTATTTTTCTTACTACATTGGCTAGTATTTCCAATGCAACGCTGAGTAGAAATATAACGGTGGCATCTTCTCTCATTCTAGTTCTTCAAGAAAATGATACTAGTGTTTTCCACTTAGAGTATTGTTTGTAATAGATGTTCTATAGATATTCAGATATTCTATCATTGTTAAAGGAATTTTCTTTCATTTCTTATTTACTGGCTTTTATTTTATTGTTATATGAAATTTCATCATTTTTCATATCTTTAAACAATTGTATGATTCTTCTCTTTAAATTGATATATGTGGTGAGTTTGACTTATACAATTTTCTAATTAAGCCATATTTGCAGAGATGGTATAAATCTAACAGTCATCATTTATTATTTCTTCACACGTGGTTGTATTTGATTTGCAAATATTTTCTTTATTATTTGAATATCTATCTATCTATTTATCTATATAATGAGTTGAAGAACACTCTTATTCAGTTCTTTGAAAGAGTTTATGTAAATTTAGGGTCATTTGTACCTCAAAAATTTTGACAGAATTCCTATGTAAAAATCCCTGAGCCTAGTGTTTCTGGTGAGATTTTAAACTACTGCTTTGTACAGCCATTTAAGCCTTTTATTTCTATTTCTTCCTCTTTTTTTTTTTTTGGTTTGTTTTGAGACAGGGTCTCACTACCTAGTCAAGACTGACCTGAACTCACTATGTAGCCCAGGGTGGTCTCGAACTCATAGCAATTCTCCTGCCTCAGCCTCCCAAATGCTGGGATTACAGGTGTGCACCACCATGCCCAGTTCCTTTTATTTTTTTCTTGAGTTAATTTTGGTAACATATAAAAATGCCCATTTGATACAATTTTTCAAAATTATCATGTAATTGAGACTATATGCTTATCTTTTAAATATCTGCTTTATCTATAATTATGGCCCCTTTTCATTAATATTTAACTGTACTGTTTTTGGTCTTGATCAATCTTTGTATAAGCTTGCTTGTCTTATTTTGTCTTTATATTTTTGTTTGCCATTTTATTGATTTATTTTCATGTTTTTATTGGATTTTTTTTTTAGCTTATTCTGATGCTGTCTAACATACTAAATTACACATTTAGCTAATAGTCTTTAGTCTTTTCTTACATGATACTTAAGGGGTATGTCCCTTAGAGTGCTGCTTGGCTGTATCCCATAAAGACTATTATATCATCTTTTCACTATTCATTTCTAGCTAGTTTTAACTTTTATTATTGTCTCTTCTATAATCCTTGAATTATTTGGCATTTGTTTTTAATTCTAAATATGCGAAGATGTTATTTGATAAAAATATTTAAAAATACTTCATTTTACTTTATGCAGATATGTAAAATACATTAACTTTTTTACTCATTCTGTATGTACAGAAATGTGTTTCATTCTGATGACTGACATCTGTTGAGAAAAAGAATTCAGAGTACTGTTAAGGCTTACACAACTGTGCTCAAGGAATTACATAATGACATCCTACCACCTTCTCCCCTACACACAGAAAAAAATGCTTCTATCTTCAAATCTTAGGCATGGAGCAATTCCAGTGGCGATTAAGTATGCAAAATAGATATAGATTATTGAAGTGAAGGGAAAATGCAGAAATTTTAAGGACATGCTTTGTGATAGTCACTGGGCACGTGTGGCTTTTGAACACTTGAAATTGTGGCATATTATAGATGTGACATACACATCAGATGCAAAAGTCTTAGTATAAAAAGCCTGTAAAACACTTTGCTAACAATTATTTTATGCTGGCTACATGTTAAAGTACATTATTCAAATTAATTTCACCTACTTATTCTTGTGATTTTCATGTGGCTACTAGAGACGTTGAAGTACACAGGGGACTTGGATTTCTGTTGGACAGTGATGCTATACCTGGATTAGACAGGAAGTGAAGTACCCTGGATAACAGTGCAAAAATGATCATGAGTGAGGACTCGCAGAAAGTTGCTCTTCGGTCTTGCAAATGAGAAATACTGGTTTTTGAAATTTTAGTCTTTAGTATCTTTATTTAGCTCAGTTTACAGTGAAGGAGTTTGAACAAATAATCTTCAACAGTTTTTATATCAAAAAATGAATTTCCTTCCCATTTCATTTCTATACCTTCAACAAACCCTAACAAGCCTAGAATGGTGGTTGGAGTCAGTGAGAACCTCAATTTTTAGCCCAGACTTCACTTTCCAGAAAAGTCCCTAGACAGAAAGACTAAGTTCTTGCCAGCTCAGGTGGGCCTTGGCCCCATATAGAATCCGTAATATTTGGAAAAAATTAGTGTTAACCATCACATCTGGTCCTTTCCTCTACAGGTATTCAAGTAGGAGCCCACACCATCACATTATTAGTACCAGAAGTGCCGTAAGTATTGAATTTTTTAAAAAAACCACAGTTAAATATGAAATACCTTGAATCCTGAACAGAGAATAATCATTCTGTTTTATTTTTATTTGATTGCCTTGATCCCATTAATCACCCTAACGTGGGTCCCTTCTCCAACACATGTTCTTCATCTATACTTAGCAGAAAACATGCAGTGTTGCTTTATTATTTTGTGATTAATACTCATGAAATGATATGATGGTAAATTGTCTAAAAACTGAAGTACTGAACGTGAAGAATACTATTAGTAATTATTCAGTGAGTAATTATACAACAAATGGAAACTGAATCAGTGTAGACCGAGATAGCTCTGTGGTCAGCCATACGATAGAACTTATTTTCTATATTTTTAAAAATTTATTGTTATACTTTAGATATACAAGATCACATTCACTATAGGGAATTTGTATCTTTACATAATATAACTCGATTCTTCTTTTTTCCCTGTTTCCCTCCCTTTAGCCCTTCTTCCCCCCTTATTTACAAAAGCTTTGTTTCCATTTTTTCCTTTTATTCTCTTTTATTTTTGCTTTTCCTTTCCTTTCCTCTCCCTCCTCCCTCCCTCATTCCACCTCCCATTTGAACATTTTCTTCTTGCTTCCCAATATCTATCCTCCATCTTGGTCCTTATTTACCCTTTTGGTTTCTCACACAAGAAAAACAATGAAGCAGTTAAACATGTGTGTTAGATTTGTTTCACTTAAAAGTATGGTCTCAAGGTGCATCCATTTTACTCAAGAGGCTGAGGCAGGAGGATCTGTGAGTTCAAGACCAGCCTGGGCTACATAGTGAGTTCCAGGTCAGTCACAAGTACATAGTGAGACCCTGCCTCAAAAAAAAAAAAAAAAAAA
>NW_022900923.1:10911171-10947068 GCF_012274545.1 Fukomys damarensis
AAAAAAAAAAAAAAAAAAAGTGGGTGTGCATATGACTGTGGCGTAATATTTTTAACTCTTTTGGAAAGATACCAAGAATGGGAATAGCTGGATCAGATGGAACCTGTACTTTCAATTTTCTGAAGAATCTCCACATTGGAAGTTCCACAGCGGTCACACCAATCTACACTCCCACCAGCAGTGGAAAAGTGTTCCTTTTTTCCCACATTCTCGCCAACTTTTGTTATTGGTTGATTTCTTGACAATAGCTATTCTCTCTGGAGTGAGATAGGATCTCAGTGTTGTTTTCATTTGGATTTCTCAAATGACCAGTGATGTTGAACATTTTTTCATGTATTTATTTGCAGTTTGTACTTCTTCTTTGGAGAAGTGTCTATTCATTTCAGATTCCCATTTTTGGATTGGCTCTTTAAATTTGGGGGCTCTGATTTTTTGAGTTCTTTATAAATTCTAAATATTAGTCCTTTGTCTGTGGAATAGCTGATAAAAATGTTTTCCCAGTCTGTGAGTTGTGTCTTCACTCTGTTGGTGATTTATTTCTGTAGAAAAGGTTTTTAATATGATGAGATCTTGGTTGTTGACACTTTGTCACGTATCCTGTGCAATCAGGTTTTGTTCATAAAGTTTTTGCCTACACCTCTGTCTTCAAGAGTTTTTACCTTTTTTATCTTCCAGCAGATTAAATGTTTCTGTTTTAATATTTATATCTTGATCAATTTCATTTTAGCTTAGTGCATGGTGAGAGATATGGGTCTAGATTTAATCTCTGGCATGTGGAAAGCCAGTTTTCCGAGTACCATTTATTAAAGAGGTTATCTTTCTTCCATTGAAGGTTTTTGGCCCCTTTATTGAAGATAAAGAGCTGTGTTTAGAGCTGTTTCTTCATCTTCTGTTTTACTGATCCTCGGATCCATTCTTTTGCCAGCACCATGCTGTTTTTGTCACAATAACTGTAGTATCATATCAAGTCAGGGATTGTGATACCCGCTGCCTTGCCTTTGTTGCTCAGAATTACTTTTGCTATTCTAGGTCTCTTCTGGCTCCAAATTAATTTTAGAACTGTTTTCTCTAGTTCTGTGAGGCACGCTCTTGGCATTGATTTGGATTGCCTTAAATCTGTGTAACAGTTTTGGAAGTATGGCCATTTGCACTATATTAGTTCTGCCTACCAAGAACAAGGGATATCTTCTTATTTTCTGATATCCTCTTCCATCTCCTTTTTCAGAGCGCTACAATTTTCAATGTAAAGGTCTTTTACTTCCTTCATTAGATTGATTCTTAGGTATTTCATTTTCCTTGATGCTGTTGTGAAAGGTGTTACTTCCCTAATTTCTCTCTCAGTGAGTTTGTTATTTATGTGCAGGAATGCTATTGATTTTTGAGCATTGACTTTGTGTCCTGCTACACTACTAAATTTGGTTATTAAATCTAGAATTCTTTTGGTGGAGTTTGTGAGGTCTTCTATATAGAGTATCATGTCATCTGAAAATAATGGTAATTTAACTTCTTCCTTTTCTATCCTTATTTCTTTCTCTTGGTTAATTGCTTCTAGAACTGTATTGAATAGGAGTGGTAATAGTGGACATCCTTATCTTGTTTCTGATTTTAGAGTGAAAGCTTTAGTTTTTGTCCATTTCGTATGATGTTGGGTGTTGGGTTGTCATAGATGACTCTTATCAGATTGAGATGAAGACCTACTATCTAATTTTCTGTAGGGTTTTTATCATGAATGGTGTTGTACTTTGTTAAATGCTTTTTATCATCTAATGAAATGATCATGTGGTTTTTGTTCTTGGTTCTGTTAATGTGGTACATTGCATTTATTGATTTGAATATGTTGAACCATCCCTGGGATGATTTCTATTTGGTCATGCTATATAATCTTCATGATGATTTGCTGCATTCTCTTTGCCCGTATCTTATTGAGGATTTTTGCATCTATGTCATTAAGGAGATTGGCCTGTAGTTCTCTTTTTTTTGTTGGATCCTTCTCTGGTTTTGGTATCAGAGTAATGCTTGCTTCCAGGAATGAGTTTGGAAGTATTGCTTCCCTTTCAATTTCATTAGAGTTTGAGGAATAGTGTCATTAGGTCTTCTGTAAAGTTCTTATAAAATTCAGCAGTGAATCTAACAGGACCTGGCCTTTTCTTTGCTCGTAGTTTTTTAATTACTTCTTCAGTGTCATTAACAAATATTGGATTGTTTTAATTTTTTTCTGTCTTTTTGATTTGGCTTTGGTAATTCATGTTTATCTAGGAAACTGTCCATTTCTTCTGCATTTTCCATCTTATTAGAATAGTTTCTTAAAGTAAGTATTGATGATCTTCTGGATTTCTGCAGAATTGATTGTGATTTTACCCTTTTCATACCTAATTCCATGAATATGTCTTTCCTTTTTCTGATAAGGTTGCTAAGGGTTTGTCTATTTTATTTAATTTTTCAAAGAACCAACTTTTTGATTCTTTGTATTGTTTTCTTAGTCTCAATTGCATTAATTTCTACTCTGATCTTTATAATTTTCTCCCTTATTTGTGCTTTAGGTCTAACCTTTTTTTTTTTTTTAAAAAAAAATTTTTTTTTTTTTTTTTTTTTTTTTTTTTTTCTAGAACCTTGAGGTTTGATGTTAGGTTATTTATTTGAGCACACTCTGTTTTTCTGATTTGGGAATTCACTGCTATAAATTTCCTTTGTAGGACTACTTTAACTGTGTCCTATAGTTCCAGTATGTTGAATTGACATTATGATTTAATTGTGGAAACTCTAATTTATTTAATTTCTTCTTTAATTTCATCTTTGACTATTGATTGTTCAGAGAGTGCTATTTAATTTTCATGTGTTTATGCAATTTTTGTGGTTTCTTTTGGCACTGGTTTCCAGTTTCATTGTACTATGATCTGATAATATGCATGGGATAATTTCAATTCCTTTGCATTTACTTAAGCATGTTCTATGAGCTAGTATGTGGTCTGTTTTGGAGAGTAACCCATGTGCAGCTGAGAACGATGTGCATTCTTTTGTTGTTGGATGGAATACTCTGTTGATATCATCTAAGTCCTTTTGTTCAAAGGTTTGGTTCAGATCTGATACTTCTTTGTTGATTTTTTTTTTTTGTCTAGTTGATCTGTCTGTGACAGTGGGGTATTGAGGTCTCCCATTACAGTTGTACTAGTGCTTATTTGATTTTTCTTATCCATTAATGTGTGTTTTATACATTTGAGTGTGCTAGTATTTGGTAATACATATTTATGACTGTTATCTCTTATTCTTGGATTATTCCCATTACAGGGGTGCAGTGACCTTCTTTGTCTCTTCTGATCAGTCTTGGCTTGAAATCCACTTTGTCTGCAAATAGAATAGCTTTTTTCTAGATTCCTGTCACATGGAGTATTGTTTTCCAAACTTTTTTCAGTCTGTGAATTTCTTTTTGAATTAAATGTGTTTCTTGTATGTGGTATATTGTTGGATCTTGATTCTTGATCCATTCTGTTTCTTTTCATCACTGAACTGAGACTATCTACATTGATAGTTATAACTGAAATGTATTGACTTTCTTGTCATGGTATTTTCCTACAGTTGGTTCCCTTTCTTTACCTTTTGTTTTATGGCTCACCTTGCCTGGTGGCTTCATTCTATTTGGATTCATGGAATTGCCTTTTTCTAGAATATCCTTCAGAACTTTTTGGAGTGCTAGTTTGGTGGTCATGAATTTCTTCAGGTGTTCTTTCTTATGGAAGTATCTTATTTCTCTATCGTCTTTGAAAGATAGTTTTTTAGGGTATATTAATCTGGCTCGGAGGTTTTCTTTTAGGGGTTGAAATATTTTACTCCAAGCTCTCTTTCACTTAAGGGTTTGTGTTGAGAAATCTTCTGTGATTCTGATGGGCTTTCTTTTATAGGTGGTTTATTTCTTTTCTCTAACAGCTTTTAATATTCTGTTCTTGTGTTCTTGACTATTATATGCCTTGGTGTAGTTTTATCTTCTTTTTTTCTGATCGTGGCTAATGGGAATTCTATATGCTTCATTTATTCTTTTTCCATGTTGAGGAAGTTTTCTGCCATTACTTCTGTGAACAAGTCTTTTTATGTCTTTTGTATTCTCTTCCGGTTTTGCTGTTGTTGTTGTTGTTTTCAATCCACTTTGTTATTCTTCATTGCATTATCTAATAGCTGTTGGATGATTTTATTTCATGGTCCCTTGCTATTCTTAAGAAGTCTTTCATTTGATGATCACTAACCACAAACCTGTCCTCTAGAACTGATATTCCATACTCACATTTGTTCATTCTTCTATGCATTCTTTCAATAGAATTTTTAATCTCCTGGATATCTGTTTTATTGAATCCAGTTCTTTCCTATGTTGGACAATCATGGTTTCTATCATTTTCATAAGCTCCTCTGTTTTTCATTGTATGTACTCCAGATTCACTAACCGTATTGCATATGGTCATCATCTTAGTTAAATGTAAAATTATTTCTGATTTTTTTCTAGAGACCCATTCATCTGCTTTGTTACTTCTGCTACCCAGAAAGTTCAGCAGGGTGACTTTTGATTTCTTCCACCTCAGTGCCCCCTGGATTTGCCTGAGATGAGCAGAGATCTGCAGTTACATCTTCATTCCATGACTTCTCATTTTCCATATTTTAAATTTTATTTTCTACATTAATGCTTGTAAATTACTTATGATAAATAGTTTTATTACTAGTATCAAGACCTCCTTAGGAAGTATGTACTTTTCAGAGTTGTCTTCTAAGTGTAACTAGCTTTTGGCTTTTGACTCTGTCCCAATTTCCTGCCTCTTCTATTTATTAAGCATTAAAGTTGCTGTCTATTTGACCTAGCACCAAGTTCTCTGGTACTGCACTATGATATTATAACCCCCAGACAATCAGTATTGGCATACAAGAAAGCAAAACTGAGCACAATTATTATGGCAAAAGTAATACAATCAGTAATAATAACAATAGTATCAAGTAAGCCTAGAAAATGACTAACTGTGATAAGTATTAATTTGCCACCTTTTACCATAGGTACAAGATTTATAGTTATATGACAAAATCTAAAAGAAATCAGGAAATTATATACAGTAAATATTCACTCAGTAGAGTGATTTTACCTTAAGAGAAGACAATTTAAAATGGTCAAGGGGAAAAACAGAAATAGATTAGAAGCAAGACTGAAGGACAAAGGAAGATTACCCAAGCTTTGGGAAACTTGTGAAGAAGATAGGAGGAAAAATAGGAAGGAAAAAATAAAAACAAGAAAAAACAAAACTAAATACAATATCACACTCCTGAAAGAAAAGAAAAACAATCAAGAAATAGAAAAAGCAAATGGACAAAAATAATTTTCTCTGTGATTTCAAGCCTGTGGTCAGCTACTGGGATCTACACATTTCTGATAATACCCAATTCAAGGTGTGACTCAGCTGTCACTGGTAGACCAAGGAGGCCATCAGGGCCCTGATTCATGCTGCATAATCCCAGCAAGCCTGCAGTAAGATTAGGGCGGGTTGCTGATTCTGGTGCTTTCAACTCCACAGAAGTTCAGGCTCACCCTGGCCTCTGGTTGTGGAGCCAGAGCCTAAATTATTTAGCTTACAACAGTCTAGGTGTCTGTTGCTGGCCTGACCACAGATCCCTGATCATAGACTTTTCCACAGTGGTCCCTCATACAGTCACTGAGGGATTTCAACACTGAGAGCCCTGAGATGAATCCAACCCATGCTGTTCTGAGTCCCAAATCCCAGGTTCACTTGGCCCCTTTCTGGAATGGCATTCAGCCAAAGATCCTCTCTAGTGGACATGGTAGTCACTTGGACTGGAGTCACCAGCTCTTGTGTGTTGTAGCACACAACATCTTCTGTTCGGTTCCACTGATGTGTTTCTCCCTGGAGGCCTCCTGAGTCACCTGCCTTCCCTGTGTCTCTCTAGATTCAGTCTTCCTCTCTCATGCCATGAGCCAGGAGCTGGGGAGAAAGTACAGTTTGAGCTCTGCTTTTTCTGCAGTTTAGCCTGTCTCTTCATTTTCTCTGTGGGCTCCACTTTTCCCTTCAGATCCTTCCTTGGTCCTGAACCACTTCTCTCCTTTTCTTCCCCGCGTTGTTATTTTCCAGTGTCTAGATTCCAAATCCTGGATCAGTTGACTAGTTGTTGTTTACCACTCCACCATATTCCCAGATGTCTGATTATTTTTTTAAGTAAAATGGGGGTTGGGTTGTATTTCGTTGGTAGAGTTGTGCTAGCAAGGCTTGGGGTTCAATCTCCAACTCCCAATTTTAAGTGTATAGGTAGATTTTGTTTGTTTGGCAGTTCTAGGGATCAAACTCAGGGCCTCATATATGTAAGGCCAGCATTCTCCCACTGAACTAAACCCCCAGAGATTTTTAGAAAGAGTACTGAAATGTTTCAATAAGCTTCTTTTCTTTTGTCATGTTACTTTCAAAGAATTAAAATTTAGTTGTCTTTTCTTTAAATAATAAGGACCCAAAATTTGAACCATACACCTGAACATTGAGGTGGATATTTTGAAATAATTTTTCATTTGAATTCTGTCACTGTTTTTTAGATCAAGTTAGAGTATGAAGGAGCATTATTTTCAGAGTGGCAAGTGCCAGAAACCTGTTCTATCCAAGATAAAAAGTAAGCTTTTAAACTATCAATATTAATGTATTTATTTATTTACATGTAAAAAAGCATCTATGTAAAGTGGACATCCAGATTCAAGGCCGTGATTTAAAATACATTTCCTTCCATCCATAAAATAGATCTGAAAACAGAGACAAAGTTATTCTGAGGATATAAGTAAAGTATTTCCACCTTTAAAACTTTCTCATATTGGCATACAATAATTAAAGATTTTAGGTTAAAAAATAGTGGGGGGATTTTCATTAATCTCATATGCATCTGTAGTTATTTCTTTTTTCCTGTTTTTTTCAAATGCTAGATCACCCAAGACAGAAATGCATTGTTCTCAGGGTGTTCATGCTGTAAAACCAATTGTTACAGGCCCGGTAAGTTGATTTTAATGATAACTTATTGAATCTTGAGTAATAATATCTGTTTCATCTTCTTTTGTTTTCTTTTGAGCTTTTTTCAACTTAATTTAATCTGCTTTAAATTGTATTAACTGTAACTCCAAATGACAGTCTATTTTAAATTGTTTGTCAGCATGTCATTAACTTTTAGGTATATTTCTTGTCAAATTATAAAGTAAAAACTGATTTTTATCTTAGTTTTAAAATTTTTATTCATTATTTATCATTCTCATTCGTTCCTTCATTCATTTGCAGTGCTAAAGACTGAACCCTGGGAAGCGCACATGTTAGACAAGTAGTGTACCACTGAGCTACACCCCAAACCTCTACCTTAGCTTTTTCACAGATAAATATGTGGAAGTTCATAGCCCCTAATTCAATGAAAATAGTACTCTCAAATAAATGGGTCTCACATCATAGATTCCTGTGACACAAAAACCAGAGCAATTTTTAGCAGATTTTTGTACTCCATTATATTTTCTTTGATTCAAGAAAGCATATGTAAATGCAAAGACTAACAGTGATGCTGGGTCTTCTCTAGTTTGCCCAGCAAAGACAAACACAATGTAAAGGATTTTGAGGCATTAGTATTGTAATGGTTAGTAACAAACTACGGACTACATAACTGATGACTGAATTTCCCATACAAATGTATCTAAAGCTACTGCTACAGAGACTCCCTGTGAGTACTCCTGCCTCTACTTTGGAGACTTGTGTCTTCTCTTTAATTATCTTTATTTTCAGGGCACAGGTAGAGTGTGTGAAAGAAGACAGATGAATAGTAACTCCTTTTTAAATCTCAATAGAGTTAAAAAAAAGATTGAATTTGTCTTTTGAGTCTATGAGTACCTGCAAGTTTCAAGAATTCATAAAGAAATAAAGATCCTTTATTCCTTTTGTTTACATTGAAAGCCATATAATTGTGTAATGTGTAGAAATATGCACACAGATACACACATAGGTAGGAATATCTTTATCATTTGGGTGCCTGAGTGTCACCAGATCCTGCAACCTGAATTTGAACATCAAAGTTTTGAAATATATTTGAAAGCACTTAGTTACAACAACCAAAATCATTTCCAGGCAGTGCCACATCATGTCTTCTGGGGAGAAAATTACTCCAGTTGAGAACCACTGGACGGGAATTAAGTTGTCAATCAATGAGGAAGAAAAATATAACAGAAATAATAAGGAAAGCAAGCTATCAAATGTCTTCTAAATGTATCACTCCTGATAGCAAATTCTTACTGAGAATAGCTAAAGAACTGAATTAGTTTTATATGTATATTTATTAATTCTACTTTGAAATTTATCTATTCCTTTTTCTCAAATCTCAGCCAAGTAACAGTTCCTCAGTGACTTTTATACCTATGTCTGTGTCTTAGCCATTTTCTGTGGCTGGGACACAATACCCAACACCCAAAACTTAAAAGAGGAGAGTTTTATTTTGACTCACAGAGTTAGTCTATAGGATTGGCTGGCTCCACAGCAGAAATAGGGTGGGAGAGGAGTGACAGAAGAAAAGAAGCTCAACACATGGCAGGGAGAAGCACAGAGAGAAGGGAGGAGCCAGGAATAAGAACACACCCTTCCAGGTGACATCCCAGTGTCTTACCTCCAACCAGGCCCACCTCATAACAGTATACTCAGCTCCTCATTGCTGAAAGAATACTGCGTACTTACATAATTGTGTAATACATAGAAACCAGCTGTGAGAAGTGTCCACACAAATAGCATTCCTCTTCCTAAAAGAAAAAGGCAAAACCCACGAATAATACGAAATGGAGCGGATGAACACACTGACAAGTACAGCACCTCCATGACACAATAACCTTCCACATGCATGAGAAATTAGGGGGATGTTTTGCATCTCGACCATAGCAGTCCATACATCTATGTATTTTAAAATTAACTGAGTATATTACACAATATTTTTTTCTTTTAGAAAGGAGAAGAAGAACGCTATTTGCCTGTGGACACTACTTACATTTGTTTCCTGTGGTATTACACAGTTATGTAAGTAACACAGTATGAAATACAAAGATAATTCATACTTTTAGGGTATTTGGCTTCAACTTTTAATTAATCACAAATGAGTTATCTATATTATGGTTTTCAGACAAGCTTGGTTTTATTCACCAACCTTTTAAACACATCCCGTGTCTCTATGTATTCACACTTTTACATCACCTTTCTCATTTTTACGACAATCACACATGTATTGTTATATATATATTTAATAGAAGAGGAAATGTGAGCTTGGATGAGTTCAGTCATTTGGAGGACTTGCTTCCAAGTTTTGGTAATTATAAAGAAAACTGCTGTCAACATCTCCTTTCAGTTTTTTGCTTGGGCGTAAGTTTTCATCTCCTTTGAAGAAAAACCAAGGAGTGCTACTTATCGCTGGATGGTATGGTGTTTATTTAGTTTTATGAAAGCCCACCAGCATCTGTGTTATTTTGTGTCCTCAGGAGCAGTGTCCCTGATGCTCCATGTTCTTGCAAGCCCGCCTGGTGTTGACAGGGTCCTTCTCCTTTAACACTGTGTTGACTAATTGGGGTCTTTTTACCTCTGCATATGAACTTTAGAATCAGCTTATCAATATTTACAAAATAACTTGGGATTTTTATTGGGACTGCATTGAATGTATCAATAGTTTGGAACGACTGACATCTTGACAATATTGACTTCTTCTATCTATGTACATGGAACATCTATCCACTTATTTACTTCTTTGATTTATTTTGTCAGTTTTCCAGTTGTCTGTGCATAGCTCTTGTATATATGATTTGAGATTTTTACCTACATATTTTTTTGTAGTCAAAATGTAAATGATACCAAGTTTTTAATTTGAAATTGCATTTCTCATTAATGGTGTATAGGAAAGAAATTGACTTTTGTATATTAACCATGTGTCCTGCAACCCTACTATGTATATGGTTGCTTGTTAGTCCAGAAGATTTGTTTGATTTTAGTCATTTATTTTACAGACAATCATCTGCAAATGAAAGTAGTTTTATTTTTTCTTCCCCAAACAGTACCTCTTAGTCTCTCGTTGAAAAAGAGTGTTGAGAAGAGCCATCCCTGCCTTCTTTCTGATCTTTCCTTCAGCTTCCTGAAAGTTTTTGTAGATTTTAAAAACCAATTTGACAAAGTTATGTCTCTATTCACAGTTTGCTAAGAGTGTTTTTTATGAATGGATCAAATACTTTTCTGCTTCTGTCAACACGATTTTTTAGCATGTTGATATGATACATTACATTAATTGTTTTTATATTGAACAAGCTTTGCATGCCTGTGATTAGTCACACTTGGACATGATATCTAATTATTTTTGTACATTTTTAGATGTGATTTGAAAATATTTTTTGAAGATTTTTGTGTCTAAGTCTATATTTTGTTGTAATGTCTTTGGTTTTGATATGAATAATTTTGTTTCATAGGATGAGTTGGAAAATATTCTTTTTTCTATTTTCTGAAAGATGTTACAGAGAATTGGTATGAGTTTTTTCCCCAAATATTGGTATAAGTCATCAGAGAACTTATCTAGACCCAGGCCTCCATTTGGATGTGAAGCCAAGTATTGTGAATGCCTCTACCTTTGTTCATTTTGTTCAAAATAGCCTTGGTTTCTAGGGGTCTTTTGTGGGTTTAAGTGAATTTTAGGATTTTTTTTTCTATTTCTGTGAAGAATGCCATTGGTATTTTGATGGAGATTGCATTGAGTCTATAAATCACTTAGAGTAGGATGGACATTTTAACAATATCAATTCTTCCAGTCCATGAATATGGAATGTCTTCATTTGTGTGTGTGTACTCTTAATTTCTTTCTGGAATGTTTTGTAATTTTTATTGTAGCTATAATTTCATTTGTATCTAAAATTTTAAATTCCTAAAGTCTATCACACTATCTGCCACTTTTACATCATTTCATTCAGAATTGGCTACATAATTTTGGGTACCGATGGAAAATAAAAGTGCGGGAACTTTTGTTCAAAAATTGGAAGAAAATAATGTTAAAGGTATTAAATACAAATCTTGTTCTTTGGTTACTCACTGTCACTATCTGCTGTAATGCTTTTTATTTACAATATAAAGTCAGCCTTCCTCAGATGTGGCAATATTCATGGGCCCAGTACAGACCTGTGATTCAGCATGTACATGGCCCACCGACTGATGGCTTTTACTAGCCTTTTTTCTCTGTACATCATGTGTAAATCCATCACATCGCCAGTCAGTGGAGGAGTCTAGAAAACTCAATCCGATATCTTCTTTTTCTGTGAGTCTGCTACCTTAATTTATGGCTTATGGGGAGCCCCCAAGGTACTACAACCTCTGCAGTTACATGTGCTAGACACGTGGATTGGAGATGGGCAAGAGGCTCTCAAGTCCTGCCAAGTTCAGGACTCCAGGAGCCACATCATGATGCTGCCAGCCGGGAATGGGACAGCTGCTTTCTGGTCTTACTCCAAGAAGGCTCTAGGTACACATGCCTAATACTGACCATTCCCACACTTGGCCTAGGCCCTTAACCAAGGAAGAAGCCATTTTGGGAACAGGTGGAAGGGGATGGCCGGTGAGGACCAAAGGTGCCAGAGCTTGGAGGAATGAGTAGCAAAGACATGTCCCAGGGAGGAATAGAGGAAGCAGGAGTTGGAACTGTGCAGGAGCCAAAGCCCCGAGTCCCCAACACATGCTCCATTGCCTTGTCACACTCATTTATTTACAAATAAGTGTTTATAAAACTCAAGTTCAGAGACAAATTTCTGAAAATGTCCCAAATAAATAATACAGAGGACAGTGCTGGTGAGCATAGCCTCTTCCTTGGGCTCTCTAAATCCATTGACTCTGTTTGCCCCCAAACCAATGATTTGGCACTGGGGAAGACAGCAGCAAGAACAAGGACCATGTGAGCGACTAAACTCTGTCTGTCTGTCTGTCTGTCTCTCTCCCCTTCTCTCCCTTTCCCTTCTCCATTTCTTTCCCCTCCCTCCCTAACAGATTAGAATACCAAATAAGAAAGATGAATAATCCAGAAAGGCAGATTAACTGCCAAGCGAGATGGGACTTTTTGTGTTGGTCCTCTTGATACTTGATTTCTATACCACCTTAATGTTGTAGATCGCTCATTTCTCCTTGAGATGCTTTCATTCTTTTATTCATCTAATACCAAAGTTTTCTATTTCTAGAATGATTCTTTCTCTGTCTTTTTGTTTTTTCTTTTGTTTGTTTTGTTTTTGTCATGTGTCCCTACATTAAATGTCAGTTGAGGCCAGGGCTCTCTCCTTTGCCTTCTTCTACAGTTCAGTCTGAGCACCTACTCAAAAATCTGAGCAAACTGATGTAGACACATTCCATGGATTCCATGGGAATCAGGATCATCTCATCGACTGGTCCTGACACTTTCTCTACAAGGTTACAGTATCAACAACAAGGTTTTTTTTTTTATTACTTACAGATTTCTCCTTTGGCATTCATATTTTCCTTTGCAGACGCACTGGTGAATCATTCAGTAGCCCACTTCTTTTCTTCCGTGCCCCTGACAGGTAGCATAGCACAAGACCAGTCAGATCAGGCTTGGTGCCAGGGACTGTTTTTATCACTCGTGAATTATCACTTTATTGAATTATGTTCATAGGGAGTATAATTTACCGGCCAAGATTTACTTTGCTTGGCGGGTAGGGTGTTCAGAGGTAGAATGCTTGAGAAGAATGGACAAGGCTCTGAGTTCAGTCCCCAGCACCACACAAAAGTGATAGTGCCTATTTTCAGTAGCATTTTAACACATTGGGCTGAGCATATGACATAGTATATTCAGAAACTCACTGCATACTCATGTGGTGATTTTCAATTTATTTCCATTTTTGTGTGTATATACAATGTGTTAGGAATTATATAGCAATTGATAAATGGGAGAAAATAGTCCTGAGGTATATTCACTTTTAGAGATTATATAATGAATATGTATAGCTGACCTTAAAGTGCAAAGCCCTACTTTCTAAAAAGGATGCAAGTAAACATGCAAGTGAATATTTTTCCTTTCAGACTTGGTGAATGAAGGATTTGTAGTGCTAGACAGTGGCTTTATATTTGACACAAGTTGCAATGTGTCAACACTACAGGCTTTTATGTGAAATGAAAATATCAAATTTTTAGAGAGAATTAATTATGCAACTTTGATTATGTGAACTTGAAATATTGTTAAGGGAGATTGCAGACTTGAGCCCTGCAGTCTTCTGCAATGACAAATTATAGTCAATAAATATATTGATAAGTAAATAGACACATAAATTTTGTTTTTATTTCTACATTCAGCCTCTAATTGTTTATATGTGTATAATAGAGAATAAAAAGAACATTCAATGGTTTAAAACATATATTGAAAGCAGAACATTCAAATTAATATACAACGTGCTGTTTATTAAAATGTTTTGGTACTGGGTATCAAACTCGAGACCTTGCACTTGCAAGGCAGGTGCTGTGCCCCTGAGCTAAATCCCCCGCATGTTTATTAAAATGTGTTTCCTCTTTTTCCCAACAGAAATATATTTGAAAATTTAACCCAGGTAAAATATTTTTCAGTTTTATATACCATTCATAGATTATTTCCCTCTTATTTTCAATATATATCAGATAAGGAATTGTCTAGGGTAATTTTGCAATAAAATTTGCTTAGAATAAGGGTACCTGAGGTATGTTTTAAGGATGCACAGGGCTCCCTAAGATCTATTTGGAGGGAATCCATGAGGTCTACCTTTTCCAGTCATGCATCTATGTGAGGATGGAGTTTTTTCCCATATGCTTCCACCAAAAACATACACCAAACAGCAGGAACAGAGTTCCTTCTATTATTACAGATACTAAAAAGATTTTGAAAATGTTCAATTTTTTTAAATTTTGAAAAATATGGGTAGTTTTGCATAAAATGTGTTGGTTAATCTATAATGTTTATTATAGTTTTAAAATAAGTAAATACATACACATATCTTTAAATTTTCTTAGTTTTAATTTGTTACATATTATGTATATAACCCACATAAAGCAAAGCCTTGTAGGATTCTCAGTAATTTTAAAGAGTATGAAAGGGACTTACGTTAAAAAAAGCTTTAATACTCTGGAATAGACAATGATTAGATATACAGTGGAAAGATATATTCAGTTCTGAAATTTCTGCAGAGCCAAAAACAAAATGAAGACTTTGAGATGGTCAGTTTCACAGTTTGGTTCGGTGGAGAGGATTGTAGGAAAAGATAAATATTTCTGTGAAAATTGCCATTGTTACACTGAAGTCTTCTGTTTGACAAAATGCCTGAGGTTATAACCATTCATTTGAAGTGCTTTGCTGCTACTGTCTTGGAGTTTGATTGTTCCAGCGGTGGACTTTGCAAAATCAGCACTCCCTAATAGACACCTCTGAAATCGTCACTAGAAGAATGGAGCACCAGGCCAACCAATGACAGCTATGGATTACATGCAGTCCTAATGCACAGTGGCGTCACCAAGAGCAGTGGGCGTTACCCCGGTAATGACCCGGAGGTCAGTGAAGGTTCATGCTTAAGGACTGTATCGCATACGTATAATTACAACAGTGATTATGAGGAAAGATACGTGCAACAGACACAGCTGACATGACTCAGCATCCTGTCAACCATGCCCTGGAAGACTCCGATGGGAGGCGCCCTAAAGTGGGTGCAACGTTGAAACCCCTACACCCTGTGCCCTAGTGCTCCTCACACTGCTTTCGCAGCCCTGGCTCACTCACTCAGAGCAGACGATGGCCTTAATAACCTTTGCTGCTGTTTCCTTTGCCTCTGAGCGCCATGCCCGTTCTTCGTTCATCGCACACAGGAACCTGGGAACCCATCCCCCGGGCCCAGTAATCCACAGTAACAGTATCCCTGTGATTTTAAAAATGATTAGAGTCATACCTCGTATAGTGCACTAGAATACATTTGAAACGGGTTGAATATCTAAAAACAATGACTCCAGGAGCAACAAAGAAAACGTGGAAGACGTCTCTTAACATTAAGAACTGAAGCAAGTGCTGGCTGAATAAAACAGGATTCCTTCAAAATTTGGAGTAATCTCGAACTGGGAAATTAGTGAGAATATATAAAGATCTCTAATAAGTGAAGAATTTAAGGTTCAGAAGAGTATTTGTGTGGTATGTGAGCATTTGAATATGAGCTTTATGATGGCACCGAAATATAAACGAACTTAGTAACCAGTGCCTGTGTTGTACGGCTGGACTTGTGGCAACAGTGAAGGAGTACAGGGTCAGGGACAGTTTTTGCTGTAGTTTTTAAATTTTCTTTTAACTGTACAAATAAATTATCTATCCAAGAAAAGATAAACAAGAAAGAAAATAGACCCCATAGCTACTAAAATGACCAAGTTGTGTCAAATGGCAAAAATAAGTCACAAAGAACATATGATTTTTTGTGTATAAAAAGTGTGTCAGTGTGAGCGTGGGGGGCTGCTGTGCCTATTTATGAGTATAAAGAAAGACGTGCAAGCATCTGTATGAGATTTTAACATTAGTTACTGAAGAGTTTAGAGGGCTAGCTTTTAACCCGTCCTAGGTCTTAGGCTTGTTTTAATTATTCAAACTTACAAATATTGCTTTTGATTTGTCAATGGAGTTGTCAAATTTTTTCAATTAATTAAAACATTTTGGTGACTGTTTTGCCACAATTAAAGATGAAATTTGTACAAAATGTAAAGAAATCCAAATACTGTGCACTTTCTTTTATAGGTTGTGTCTATATGGGTGTACGATCCAGAATACGCAGATTCTGATGAGTTGCTATGGCAGGCAGAGGTACCCTCGCTGGTAGGTGGAAACGTTGTTATAGACCAAATAATGGCTACCTTTCTTTCTTAAGGGCTGTGAATAAGGTATAATTAATTGATAGAATTTTAAGCTGATAAATAAATACATTTATATTATCCATTTGAGTCTGAATTAGCCATTTTAGCAGATTTTTGAATTTGTGCTCCATCTCTAGAACTATAAACCTTTCCGTAGAATTCTTATTGAGCATTCTTCATATCTTCTATAAATCTCATTATTTGTGAAGGGATTATCCATTAAGGTGCTTCTTGAACAGCTACGTGGAAGCCATGCTTTAAAATTCTGTCTGAGCTCTATTGGATACTTTAATTCTTGAAGATGAAGGGATTTCCTAAAAGTATAACAGTAAATAAGTAAGTCTTCTTTTATTTGTCAGAAATTAACCTCTTTCAAGATGTAAGTTCTGTTTTCTGTTACAGTTAAGATATACTGATGGAAAGTATAAAATTATAACTGGCATGGCAAATTGGAACTTTGAAAGATAGATTTTCTTTCCCTTAGAAGTGGCTTCTCCAAACATCCTCAGCCTAGTTAATGTGCAGGTGTTGGAAAAATCCAGTTTTATTTCCATCAGAAAAAGGAGGGAGCTGGTGGTCCAGGAAGGGATGGAACAAGCCTGAACACATCTGTTATCTCGTTGCATTACCTCTCTCCTTTGTTCCTTGCTATGAAAGGCCCTGACATGCCTGTCCATGGTGAGACAGGATGTGGGTGATAAGGCCCCTCCACTCCTTGAAGCTAGCTTTAAATAGATCATTTTTTTCTTTTTTAAACCAAAATTAATGGCCTCCTTTGATTTAGCCAGCAGCAAGCAAACCTGAGTGTGTAGAACTAAATGGCTAATAACAAAATGAGCAGTTAGTTAGCCATTAGTTTCTTACGGGACTGTTCACAGCTTAGTAAGTCAAGATCTGTCTGTTTTTTTCATAGCATGTTTTCTTGACTCGTAGTAATCAACAAGACATGGACGGATAAATCAGAATGACAAGCAAGCAATTAGTTGTTTTGACAATCAACTTTAAAGGGAATGAAATAAATGAATGGTAATAATTCATTTCCAATCTTTTAAAGTGCAAATACACACATTTTAACATTATTCAGTGCCTGCACCCCTAGTAGCTGGCTTTTCTTCCCATCTCCATGGTTATGCACGACCGTGTCTTTTCCTTAGAGACTTTGCAGGGCTCTTCATTACAAACAGCATTAACTCTTGGGCTCTAACATGGCATACAAAAGCCTGGGTGCCTGTCTTTAGCACTGTTCCCTGGCCTCAGTTCCCTCCGTGTCTTCCTCTAGCGGCTGAACTCTGCCATCTCCCGGGACACACTTCCTGCCCACAGTGCGCACCTGTGTCTGTGCTTGTGCAGTTCCTTCTCCATCCACTGCCCACTCTGCTCTGTCTAGATAACACTCACTCATGTTTTCGGCATCCAAGTGCCTCCAAGATGCTTGTCAGGACCAAAGCATTTAAAAGGGTTATTTTGATGCTGCTGTCTTGATCAATTAATAGTTATGGTAAAAATGCAAAAAATGTTTGTTATTTTACACACCCGCACGCGAGCACACACACACACACACACACACAAGCAGTGTGAGAAACAGACCCTGAACTCCTATCCTAGGCTCATCACTCTTCATTCTCTTCTTTAGCCGTCTGTGACTCTGACCACTAAATAAATAATCCCTTGTCTTTGACTCATTCTTGTATTTGTTTCTATCTTTGAACCTCAGTCCATTCTTCTTCTTCTTCTTCTTTTTTTTTTTTTTTTTTTTTTTGTTTTAGTGGTACCTGGGATCAAACTTGGGCCTTTGTGCTTGTGCGGCAGGCGGCAGAACCACTGAGCCTAATCCCCAGCCCATTCTTATCTCCTCTCTGTGTACAGTGAAACAAGATTTTTTTAAGAAAGTGAATGTATGTGTTTACATTTTTCTCCTTCCGCTTCAGCTTTTTATATCCTCATTTTCAATATGTATCTTAGAAACATCATAAAGTTGAATTTTTTTGTTTTTGCTTTTATTTTTTCACTTGAGTGGCCCTAAGTGTGATTAATTAGTCGATGGGGGAAATGTAACAGGGAAGGAAGGAAATCTGATTGATCTACTTGTCATTTTTTGTTTTTGTGGGACTAGGGACTGAGCTCAGGGCCTTGCACATTTTAGGCAGGTGCTCTCCACTGAATTGTACCCTCTACTCCCTGGAAATGTAGTGTTAAAGCTACCACTACTAAACACCTCTGAAGCTAAATTTCACTGACCCCTCCAAGTAGGCCATGTAGAATATATCTTTAAATTATCCACCGAGTCAGCTTCACAGAGAACAGAAGGGCTTCCAACCCTCACTGGCCAGAGCTTCCCCCTGGCTTGTTAATCTCCCGTTATGGATTATATCTAGATGCCTCCCTCAAAGCCTCACGGGCTCATAGGTGGGGCTTTTGAGAGTGGCTGGATCCTGGTGTGTGATAACTAAATGAGTGCACTGAATGGTTTAGCATTTTTCTAGGTGTAGATAATTGGAAAGCCCACCATGGATGTGGGTAGCACCAACAAATAGTCTCATAGCCTGAATGGAATAAAAAGGCAAAGGAAGTCCCACTGCTGGCTACTTCCTGCCTGTCTTCAGCTTCGAGTCCCCAAGTTGGAAATGTCTCACGTCACGGCACTCAGTGAGCAGGACAGTGTGACTGCCAGTGTGTTCAGTCTGCCAGGCCACTGCTGAAAGGCTGACACACCCTCCCTCAGTCCTGTCATTTCCCACACTGGTGTGTGTGCTGGGTCTGGGCTGGGGCACGGGGTACTGTGATCCGGGAGTGGTAGGTTCCCTTCACCCACTCTCCAACCACTGGGTTTTAATCCGGTTGGATTTTTTATTTATCCTCCTATATCAGATTTGCTCTTTCACCCCTGCCTCGGGGTAACTGCTTTTCTTCAGCACAGATTCAGAACACTCAGCCTATATATTTGCACCTGGTTGGCCACCATTATCAATTCTGCAATATTTTCTATATTTTTAAAATTATCTCTAATGACTATGAACTCTACTCTTAATGGAAAAAGTGTGTTTTGAATCTTGTTGACATTATTATCTTAACTTTTTTAAAACATTTTTTTCTATAAGCGTGCATTGTTACATTTTATTTCTGTCTTATTGTCTGCTATATTAAAAATGCTTTTTAGCATCTAGGATTTTATGGGATATGTCCCTTTTTTGTAAGATAAGCAAAAGTATGTATTACTTTTTTTTTTTTTTTTTGGTACCGTGGATTGAACTCGGGTCCTTGTGCTTGCAAGGCAGGCCACCGAACCGCTGAGCTAAATGCCCAGCATGTATTACTTTTAAAAAGTGCAGTCCTGGCTAAATCCCACACCTATGATTGGCACTAAAGATGAACTAATACAGATGTTTCACTGTTTATTTTTAATTAAAAGACAAGTAACCTTATTGTTAAACTTTGCTATTTAAAATTGGCTATGACTTACAGATTGTGTTTACTGTTAAGATTTTCTGTTGCACGTCCAAATGTCACTGCTGTAACTGAATCTAGGTGTGTGTGTATACACCCATCAGCCAGGTCAGTCTCCCACTCTACCTCCTTGCAGAAGGCTGAGAAAGGACAGCCATCACCTGCGTCACCCAGCCCTGTCCCAGAGGACAGGAGGACAGGGCTTGGGTCATGAAGGGAGCCAGCTGGGAGCCTGAATGCATTTGCTAAAGCTGTCTGAGATGCGCCCAACCAGCACGATCAGTTCCAGTTTAAATTTTGTTTCTGCCAAGTTGCAAAGTTGTATCCACATGGGCTGATTGTAAAAATGTATTATCTTGTAAAACTATTATGTAAAAGAGAAAAAATACAAAGAGTGCTTTTATATTTACAGGGAAGGGATTTGTACTTAAAATTCTAAAAAGTGAATACAGTTTTCAGAAACAAAATTAAAATATCTGTAATTTATTAAGAATTAGGCAAACCTATATCTCGTTAAATATATATTCCCCAAGGATGCCTTCCAGGACCATTATTTCTTACTCCCTCAAATAGGTTAGGTTCTCCTATTAGGCAGTTCCAGATCTCCAAGAATATATTCTCTCACTCTCAAAGTACTGCTCTGGAATTAAACAAGAGCAGGGTTGGAGGGCTGAGATGGAAGTACAGCCCATATTACCTGAATTTTTATTCAAAGAATTTCCCATCAAAACAGTTGCCTTTATTCTTAGTTACTTTCTCATTGCTGCGACACAATATATGCAACACTCACAACTTAAAGGAGGAGAGGCTTATTTTGACTCACAGTCCGCTGGCTCCAAGGCAGATGGCATGGCAGAGGGGCACGGCAAAGGAGAAAGAGCTCCCGGCATGGCGGGCAGGAAGGAGAAACCATCAAGGTAGGAAGTATATGTGTCCTTCCAGGCCATGCTGTAGTGACCCCACCTCTTCCTACCAGGCTTTTCCCCCACCATGCCATCCAGCTATAAACTCGTCAGTGGACAAATTCAGTATCATACACCTATCTATGATCCACTGTCACATACGATCCCAAAAGCACCACTTATTAGCACATGAGGCACGGGGGCACATTTACATATAAGGCATAATATATACCTCAACAGGAAAAATCCAGATATGATATCTCAAGAAAGAGAGGGGATATCTGAATTCAAAGGAAATGTTTTCTTAGCTCCTCTGGATATCATATGAAAGCTTCCTTGAAACAGTACAACCTTTTGAAGACAAGGATTCTATAGAAAGACTTCTAACAAATTGGCTTTATGAACTGTATTGTATATTTTATTGAGATTAAAATTTACGGTTGTATACTTAAGTATCTCCAAAGTAGCAGTTCATATAGGATTCTAACTGCATATGGTGTTTTGACATGTTGGAAACTGTGACTTTTTTGTAATTCATAAAGTTCTAATGAGGAGTTGGTTAAATAATTTTTAAAAGGCTAGATCTTGACAATATGGCAAATTTGTAAATGTAAACAATGTCTTAATGATGTAATTTCAGAATACTTTTGACTTTGAAGAGAATAACAAGAGAAATTTCATTTTATTTTTACAGCATTCCAGAATATTAACCAACCATTTTGCCATCCTGGGGCAGAAGCCTATCATATACACAACAATTAGGAGGAAAACTTATACTCCAGATAACAAACTGATAAACTGGTACTTTATTTTTATTTTATTATTTATTTATTTATTTTTGGTACGGGGGATTGAACTTGGGTCCTTATGCCTGGGAAGCAGGTGGCAGAACCACTGAGCTAAATCCCCAGCCCTGGTACTTTATTTTAAAAAGTTTGCACGTAAAGCTCAGCTTTAAAATTCAAAAAAATCCAAATCTTAAAATAGTTTATAAACCGTAGTGGAATTTTATGGAACATGCCTTTTGTGTAATTTCCAAGGAATTTCTTTTATGGTACAAAAAATTACCAACTCAGAAAATGCTAGTTACTTCTTGAATGACAGTTTCATACCTTGTTTTTTAAAAAGGTTCACTCAGTATGGTGACAAATCCTGGCAATATCTCCAATTGTTCTGCTGACTAATTACAGTGGGCCACACGGGTAATAGATGTACACACACACACACACACACACACACACACACACGCCAAAAATTGTACCTGAGAATTAACAATCTGATACTGTTAGAATTGGTAAATTACCATGAGGTATAAATAACCTTTCTTAATTCACTGAGCACGTAGGTATGGGGCAAGGTGCTTATAACTATAACTAAAAAGGATAGAATTACTGCCTTGAATGACATTGCAGTGGTCTTAGTTACTTTCTTCTTCCTAGGACAACATACCAGACCCTGACTAGTTAAAGGAGGAGAGGTTTATTTTAGCTCACAGTTTGTAGAGGTTTTAGTCTGTAGTCGGCTGGTTCTGAGGCAGAGCAATGCTGCAAAGGGGCACGGAAGAGGAAAAATGTTCATGGCATGGCAGGTAGGAGGCAGCAAGGCTTCCCTCTTCTTTCCCTTTTTAGTCCATCTGGGCTATAAACCTATTGGCTGGTGCCAACCACACCCAGGGTGTGTCTTCACTCTTCAGTGGGTCCATCATTCATACCCAGAACTATGATAAATCAATTAGCAGACTTATCCAGTATCATACACCCATCATCACTCCCAAAAGCCCTACCTATGAATGCATAAGACTTTGGGGGTAACATCTAGATATAAGCCATAACAGCAGTTAATGTGGAAGAGAAGCAAACAGAGAAACTATTGAAACATTAGCCAAAATAGACCTTTAAGTTGTGGTGTCAGGTATTTTGTCCCAGCAATGAGAAAGTGACTGGCCAAGACAGAGTTTGGCACCAGAGAAGTGGGGTCATTACTGCGACTACTGACCATGTGGTTTAGAAGCCTCTAGAACTAGTTTATAGAAAGAGTTTGGAAAAGTTTGGAAATCCCTTCTAGGAAGACCCTAGAATAATGTAAACCAGTATTAACAGGAAATTCTGGTTGGCCCCAGAAGACCAGAATGCTCATATAAGTGCAGACAGTAAAGACCAGGTTCAGGAGGTTTCAGTTGAGAACAAGGACTCAATTATCAGTTGGACTCAAGACCATGTATGTAATGCTTTGGTAGATAATTTGTCTACATTTTACTCTTACCCTGAGACTTTTCAGGAGACTGAGATTAAGCATGGTAGACTAATTAATCTGGTCAAGGAAATTTCAAGGTAGACCAATGTTAAGACTATGGCATGAGTACTTCTGGCAGCATTTAGGTAGTATATCTACCATGAGAATTAGGACCAGTAACCAGAGCTTAATAATTTGAAAGATTGTGCTGGTGGCCAGAAAGGAAGTCCCTGTAATGCTGGGGTCTGTAAATTTTGTCGTGGGACAGCTTGCTTGCTGAAAAGCTTAGCATTGAAAAGAAACCAAGTTCTTTGCATTAGGACAATAGGAAAAGTACCTAGAGGGCACCTCAGAAATCTGCAAGACTCTAACCTTGGCACGCACAAATGTACAAGCTGTGAAGCTTTCATTTGAGAAGAGACCAAGCTCCTGTGCTCAAGAAGGGCCACCTAGGGAATTGAATCCCCAGGATTCGGTTTATAGTGCTCAGCTGTGCAGGCACTCAGAGGCCTCTGCAATCATGATCCAAGTGGGCCAAGCTACTGTTTGAGCTGGTGGCAGACTTTGGCATCATTCATGTGGAGCTGACTTTACTGGCATGAAGAATGCAAGTGTTGTGTAATCAGAGAGGTTTCTATCCAGATTTCAGGAGAAGGTCTGGGATGCCTGAGAGGGCAGCTGCTATAAGAGTAAATCCAGAAGTGGAGTGAAGACCCACAGAAGCTGGAGATGCCATGAATATATATGTAAGATAAGCTAAGGATAGTCACAGGCAGCTAGAAAAGCCACCCAAGACAGTATCCATATGGTCTGTAACCAGTACTTCCATAAGGGCAGCTGCCTAAGTCCTTTGTAGTTTACATCTCACTGCAGCTTACCCCAGGTGTTAAACATGGAGCTGTGGGATATAATGCTTGCCCTGCTGGGTTTTTCTCTTGCTTTAGTCCAATTTTTTTCCTATCCCCCTATTCCTCCTATTGGAATGGAAACGTTTATCCTGTGCCACCCTACGTCAGCATTTAATTTTTGATATTTATAGAGACACATAGCTAAGAGTTTGCTTTGAGTCTCAGAGGAAACTTTGGACTTGGACTTTTCAGCAGAGACAAAACTATTAAGACTCTTAGAGATGAATTAAGGCACTTTGCATACGGAGATGTACATGAGTCTTTTGGGGGTTGGGGCAGAATGCTGTTGCTTATATCAAGAATGACCCCCCAAACTCACATGTGTGGACCTTTCGGAAAGTGATTAGATCATGAGGACACTAAGCTAAATGTGATGTTAGAAAGTGGGGCTGGGCAGAAGAAGTGGGTCACTGGGACTGTGACCTACAAGAGTACACCTCCCCCACACTTCCCCAAATAATTTTGGGAAAGAAGTATATGGATAAACTCTGCATGGACAAAATATGTGAAGATATTTGTGTTCCATGTGAACGCTCACCCAAAGATAACCTCAGCAGAGGAAGGTTAATAACCATGGACTGGTTGACACATTCCATGGATGCTAGTTAGCTTCTTCCCCAGCCACTGCTGTCATTGCCAGTGTCTCATGTGCAAAATGGCCATGAGAGCAGGGATGGAGGTTATGCATAGGCCTAGCAACATAGGCTTTCACTCACCAAGATAACTTGACTACAGCCACTTCTGAATACCCACTCTGCCAACATCAGAAACCAACTCTGAACTCTCAGTATGACACCATTTCCTAGGTGCTATAAACTAGTATCTAGACTACATGTAGCTGCTTCCATCATGGAAGGGGCAGTGTTTTGCTTTACTAGAACAGACATTCTGAATCAAGGCCTTTTCCACCATCGTGGTATTCCGCATAACACTGCTTATCCCTTTATATCCAAGAAGGCAACGCTGTACCCATGTTCCTGGAATTCACTGCCCACTTCATGTTCCCCAGTGTTCTGAAGCAGTTGGCATGATAGAATCATGGAAAGGTCTTTTGAAGGCTCAGTTACAGAACACCTACGTGGCAGCACCTCAAGGGCCTGAGAAAAGCTTACCAAAAAGCTTTCTGTACTCTAAATCAGTATCCAATGGTATTTCTTTAACAGTCTAGTTTCTCAAATCTAGGAATTGAGGGGTGGAAGTGGAACTCGCTGTTACTCCTTATGCCCAACTAGCCGATTTTTGCTCCCTGTTCCATGGAAATTTTATTTCCAGAGGGAGGAACACTTCTACCAGGAAACACAACGATGTTGTTGACTGGAATTTAAAACTGCCACTTGACCACTTGGGGTCCTCATAAGTCTGAGACAGCCAGCAAAGGAAGTTATTTTGTTGGCTGGAGTGATTGATCCAGAAAGCCAAGGAGAAGTTGTACTACTATTCTACCATGTAAGTAAAGAAGAGTATGTCTGAAGTACAAGAGATCCGAAAGAGTATCTCTTAGTATTATCACACCCTATGATCAAGATCAATGGGAAACAACAACCACCCAATTCCGCCAAGACTGCTAATGACTCTGACCCTTCAGGAAAGAAGGTTTACCCCTAGGCCCCAGGTGAAGAATCATTACCAACTAAGTTGCTTGCTGAAGGCAAAGAGAATATACAATGGGCAGTAGAAGATAGTTATAAGTACTATATAAAAACACATAACCAGTTATAAGAATGAGGACTGTGATTATCATGAGTATGCCCTCCTTTTCTGGTGAATATGTCTGCGTGTGTTGTGGCTTGGATATGCTTTAGGTTTCTCCCAAAGGCCCGTGTACTTGGAGGCTTGGTCCTTAGGATGATGGTGGTATTGACTGAGAGGTGCTATGGAACCTTTAAGACACAGGGCCTAGAAGGAGGCCTTGAAGGCCCTGCTCTTGAAAGGAATTCAGTGATTTTTCATGTGATTCTTGAATCTAAAGTGAGTTGTTATTTTAAGAAAAAAGCAAGCCTGGGTCCCTACCCTTTCTTGTCTTGCTATGTGATCATTCTTCCATTCCTGCCATCTACATGGGGACTTTCCAGAGCCTACACTATCCTATTTGGAATTTCAGCTACCAAGACTGTGAGCTAAATAAGCCTTTTTAAAAAATTAAATTAGCTGCCTCAGATAGTTCACTGCAGTGACACAAAGCTGACTAACAGTATGCATATATTAAGCAGAAATCTCTGTCTTTCCTCCCGGATTCCCTTATCACAGTGGTGGGAGACCTAGGGCACACATGCTCAGGGGACTGATCAGATCATTGAAAGCTTTAGAAGGTTCACCATCACTGCCTTACCATGTAACCCAAGATGTACTACTTTATGTTTACGTGTTAATGTTGCACTGTAGTATTTTAGTTGCAGGCTATCAGGAGAAAAGTGACTATCACTCAAAGACTTCATTGCCTCTTCTGGGGAAGGAAGTGTTACATTATCGTTGAAACAACACAGATGAATGTTTGTATCATGTTAGGTGGTGTTATGAATGTATTATTGTCTTTATTTGGAGATCACATATGGATTAAGGAGACCACAGGTGTACCACATTGGCAAGGGGTAGACTTTTGGTGGTTAGTTTTATGTATCAACATGATGGCTAAAGGTTGCCCAGAGTGTTGGTAAAGTATTATTTCTGGATATATCTGTAAGAATGTTTCTGGAAAAGATGAGCATTTGAATTAGTAGACTAGCTAACGAAAATAGCCCTCACCAATGTTGTTGGGCATGGTGAAATCAACTGAGGGCCTGACTACAGCCAAAGTGTGGAAGAGTGAATTTATTCCCTCTCTTTGAACTGGTACATTATTTTCTCCTGTCCTCAGACACTGTAAGTCCTACACAGAACATTAACTTTTTTTTTTTTTATACTGAGATTTGGACCCAATGGTGCTCTACCATTGAGCTATATCCTCAACCCCTTTTTAATTTTTTCTTTTGAGAAAGGGTCTCACTAAGTTGCAGAAGTGGAACTCAATTTTTTTTTTTTTGTATCGGGGATCAAACTTGGGACCTTGTGCTTGTGAGGCAGGTGGCAGAATCACTGAGCTATATCCCCAGCCCTGGAACTCAAATTTGTGATCCTCCTGCCTTAGCTTCTGTAAATGCTGGGATGACAGATATGTGCCACCGTATCTGAAAAAATACTTCAATTTTAAACAGGTTATAAAAAATTATATATGTAATATCTATGTAAAAGAAAGTATAATAACAATGTAGTTGGCTTAGTAATATTTACATATTAATAACCATATAAGGACTCTATTGAATTAACTAATCAATATAACTAATTTGAGAAACGGGAAGAGAAGATGTCTGGGTAAGCGAGGTATATAAGAGACATATCTGCATTTTCTTTATCCAAAGGCAATAGATAATGTATAAAACATGTATTTTAACAAAGAGTAAAATAAGAATATTAATTTGAAAATATGGAGACATATTGCAAATAAAGACCATTAAGAGTAAGATTATTTTCCTTTAAAAAATTTTTTTTGAGACAGGGTCTCACTATGTAGCCTGGGCTGGCCTCAAATTCAAGGCAATTTTCCTCCATCAACCTCTCAAGTGCTGGGACTATAGGCATGCACCTCCTGCCCTAAGATTATTTCCTTTGAGACAGAGTAAAGAAAGAAAAGAAATGGATCAGGGGTAGCATTTTAGTATTGTTTTATCCAGGCCTCTGTTAATAAAAATAAGTTCTTCTGAAAGATGATAAACTTTGAAAGATGGGTCAGAGAAGAGAGAGACGATTTTATCCTTCCCCCCATTTAGGACCTGGCGTGTTACTCTTCCAATGACCAGAGATGACGTGATAAAAAATATTAGAGGAAACCAAGTGATTTTTCAAGACTGCTTTGTGGCAGACTTTACTTTTCTGCTGACTTTTCCTGTGTGGCTCGAACCTGAGATTCCTGGGTTTTTACCGATCACTTCACCAGCTGGTAGCCAGTTAATGTTGTCCTGGGATGCTTGTTTTCCTTCACTAGTTGTTGTGGTGACTGACATGGAAACCTTTCAAACAAATGACTCCTTCAGCACTTGGACCAGAGTCACAGTGCCTCCAAACATCCTGAGTGACGCTGAAAGGCACAATGTGGATTCTGTGCTCCTGCTGCGTGACAGTATATATTTTCTAATAAATGGTGTTCTTTACCTAAAAGATACCAAAGAACTGACAAAACTAGGAAGAGAGAAACATCTGCCAGAGGGTGAAATTCTTGGCATTACGTCAAGAAGATGGTGTTGGATCAAATACATAATTAAGGTTAGTGAAAGATTACATATATATGAATTATATATATATATTTAGGTACAGTGTTTGCCATACACTGTATTTAGTGGCATGAAGCATTTTGCATAGTTATTTTATATAAGGCTGTAAAAAGCTTATTGACCCAACTTCTTAGAGTCCTGAGAATAAAGATGCATCTCCAACAATAAATAATCAATAATAAAATTAGCCTTGTATAGTACTGTGCAGAGCGTTTCTGTCATATCGTGGGGGCTTTTTATTACTTTCATATGAGCAAAAGACTCCCCCCACAAAATTTCCCCAAAGACTCTGTGTGCCCTCCAAAATGGTCCAAATCTCCCATTTAAGACAATGTGGTAGGTAGGATATACTGAAACTTTTCCACTACAAAGCACTTAAAATACTGCACAAAAATGGCAAGTATTTTTAAAATTACATTGTCAGGCTAGTAGGGAATTAAGAGAAATCCTGAGAGAAAAAAAGAGTGCCCTAGAGCACTGATCAGAAGAACAAGCAAACTCCATAACATTAGGTGCTCTAGGGGCGGATCCTGTCATTATGTGGGGTCCATGGAGGTCCCTCCGAAGAAGAGGTGGGGTCATCAGTTCACCACCACCCATGGCATAGGTGTAGGTTCACTGACCCCCATCACAGAAAATAATCTCAGGAAATACCTGTGAGTGGCACAGAAAGCTTTATTTGGCAGGCAGAATTACGCTTGCAGAGGGACTTAGAGAGTGAGATTGTATCATGGTCTGGGGTGACCTAGGACATATATGTCTTTCTACTATCTGTGAGATTACCCATTTGGTGAGCTATATTAGAATGCAAACCATTTGAAGTTTAGAGATGTTTTACTCACTTAACAATGCTGCTTCCTCAAGGATAGAAGTTTGTGGGAGGAAAAGTTGAGACTCAATTTGCAGGTGAATAGCATAAACCAAATTTTGAGGTTTATCATATCTTTAAAACCCTTAGGATTTGTGTGTGTGTGTGTGTGTGTGTGTGTGTGTGTGTGTGTGTGTCTGTGTGTGTGTGTCTGTGTGTGTGTGTGTGAAGTTTTCTTGAAGGGAAGAAAATATTACAAACTTGGAAGGGGCTGGGGATTTAGCTCAGTGGTTCTGCTGCCTGTCTTACAAGTGCAAAGACCAGAGTTCGATCCCGGGTACAAAACAAAACAAAAAAACCCCACAAAACTTGGGAAACTTTGATTGTATCCCAAAGCTGTGGCTTTATTTAAAAGGACAATTCTCCTTGTCTCCTTTCTGCTTATTTTTATTTTTTCTGTCCTACCTCAATCCCAGATAATCAGAACTCGGGTGCCAAGAGACAGAGCCTTAGGCCTAAGCAAAAGTAAGGAATCTCAACTTTTTGCATGAAGCAAAGACCTTCAAAATGTCCTCAACACGATGAAGACTATGTCCACTTTAATTTTAGAAGGGGAGAAAAAACTTTTCTTTGGAATTTATGCACAGGAGCCAGTTCACATTTGCTTTGGAACCCAAATTTACAGTGCTTATAAGGGTCAATGAAGCCATTAAGACAAGCACCAAACAAAAGCAAACATAAATCCTTTTTTGAAAGAACAAACCCTCAAGTCAGGCTTTGAAGAATGTCTAAAACTATTTTTCTGACAAAACTGAGCTCATATTCGAGCATGGCCAAAGCCATAGTGAAAAAAGGTGTGGTGGAAGTCATCAGAAATAACGAAGACCAGAATAATCCCTTCAAGGACATTAGGCTTTAGAACTGACAGAATATAAAATGTGTTTAACAGATTTAAGTAGATAAAAATATTAAAATCCAGGGGAGTGTATCAAATGACAAGACATAGTGATATGAAACACCAGAAAGTTGCTATCATCCAATCTAGGATAGCGGCTATTCAGAAACAGAAAGGTTCAGCTGTAATCAAGAGGGTAAATTGGATCTTTAAAAATTAGATTTTTTTTTTTAAGAGATAGGCTACATTTCCAGCTTCTTCATGCTGAGAGTGTAAACCAGCAAGCCCCAGGCCTGATGCTAAGGCGAATTCACCACTTCCCACCCTCCAGGCCAAAGCTTGCCTAAACCTACTTTCCAATATTTCCTGGCTTTGGTTCTACCTGTCTGTAAATTGGAGGGCTTCTGTGCCTTGGACTGGGGGCCACAATAGCTGCCCTCCTAATTTAGCAAAATTGAAAATAAACTTCTTTTTCTCCGCAATTTTTATGGACTTTTCTCATACTGTTGGTTGTGGATGTGTGAACCACTGCAGAAGCAAAGACTTTAGGCCCAGATTTGGGCCCGACTGAGCCCTGCTGGAAGCGTGTTGATCAGGAAAGAATATGAGTAGTAGTTTAGGGTTTTTGCCAACATTTTAGACCTTAATCTATGTAATCATTACTCATACCCTTGCTTTGTGACCAGTCTGATCTCTGTACATCTCCTCTTGGTTCTTTCTCTGTAGTGGGTTATATTTTTAAAGTTTTAAACTGGTCATTGTGGTTAAAGGTTTTACAAATTATTTTCAATTATTTTTCACAGAATGTAAAAGTTGTAAGCAGCATTGCCATCTGGACAGAAGATGAAATTTACTTTGGGTATTCTGAAAATAAATTTGTCAAAATCATAACTACTGCAGAACTGAAAAGTCTTCTAAATCTTCCACCAAGTGGCACTCTGACAATACACAATATCGACTACACCGGGCACCCTCTGGAACTTGCTGTGTTGTTAAATTATTGTATCACGTGTACCAACACCAAAAAGATTTACATAGTGATCTATAATGAAGACTCGATGCAGTGGGTGCCTCAAGACTTTGTGTTAGATGTCCCCATTGCCAGTTTTTTCATTCCACGTTTTCTATTGTCAGGGATGCCAGAATTAATACTATGGGACAAACATAAGGTATACTACTCTTATCAAAATTTCACTACTACCGGAGTTCTACAAACATCTGCAGGACATGGAAATCTGTCAGCATTATCCAAAGACAGTGTTATTCATGACATTTATGTAGGTGAGCTTTCCCAATTCTGCTAAAATCATTCTAGATTTCACTATAAAATTTTCATAATGAAGGTATAGTGATTTTAACTGTTCCAATATATGGTGCTTTTGATGGCTAATGATATGTATGCTTTATACCATCTAAAAATCTAACATTTTAACATCTAAAAAATCTAACATTAACCATGATCTCACGTTGCAGAATGATGAACTCAGCCCCACTCCCATTTCATTTTGGTCGATCAGCCCGCACTGGCTAAGCAATTCACATGTACTGTGTGAGTGTGGGTGGGAGCGCTGTACTGTTAGCTTAGTTTCCTATGGGTTTCACAACAAAGCACCACAACACAGCTCTGGAGGCCGTAAGTCAGTAATCAAGGTGAAATAGGGCCATGTTTCCTCCTCTGTCGGAGACCCTTCCGTTGCCTCCTCCTAGTTTCTGGTGGGAGGCCCCCAACCTAACCCAATATGATTGGCGTCCTTACCACAGATGACCAAGTGGGTACAGAGACCCACGAGGAGAAGGGCACAGGACAAGACCGAGAATGAAATGAAGCCGCTGCAAGACAGAGAATCCTTACCCTTCACTGAGGTTAGGGGCCGGCCCTACTCTGCTAGGCCTCGTCTTTATTAACTACATGTGTAATGACCCTGTATTCAAACAAACTCATACTCTGAAGTGGTCCTGGGGACTAGAACTTTAACATATCTTCTGGAAGGACATAGCCCAACCTTTAAAGAAGTACAGTAGATTTTATTTGTAGGAAAATGGATGTACCTTGAGGCCATTACTGTTAAGGGAGACAAATCAGACATACAAGCTTAAATATTGTATGGTTTCTCTACTTCGAGAAATCAAAATTATGGCTAAAGAGCAAAATAATAGATAGATAATAGGAAGTGGACAGATCTTTCTCAAATGGGAAGAGAATCGAGAGATGGAAGGAGGGAGGGAAGGGAAAGGGTCCGATAAAAGCATTGAAGATGTGCTATGTGCACGTACCAACTCCACACAAGGAATGGAAAAATCATGTACCGCAAATATATACTAAAATTTTTTTTTAAGTATAGCAGATTTAGATAAAATTATATTCAAATCCCTAAACAAGTCATTTAACCTCTCTAAGCCTCAGCTTTCTAATCTATACTTTAAGACCCCTCAGTGGATTAGTTAAGGGATTATACATAAGATGCTTAGAAAAATGTTTAGCAGGTGTTAAGCCTTCAATTAGTAGTAGTTATTCTTGGTTTTTTATTTCCAAGGCAGTTTCTGGGAGACATTTTTTTCCAGCCTTCTTCCAACTTCAGTAGTTATTCCTCCTCAGCCTCTTTTCGATCCTCGTCACCATGATTCCTAAATCACAAAGCATCTCAGAGTTCAGTTTTTGGAAACCTGAGCTCTGTTCGTCCTCACTCTTTGCTCGGCAGCCATGGCCCCTGGCCTGAACTTCCCACTCCCATTCCCAGCTGCCTCCCTGGTTCCGTACC
Organism: Fukomys damarensis; assembly: GCF_012274545.1. Classification (NCBI taxonomy): domain Eukaryota; kingdom Metazoa; phylum Chordata; class Mammalia; order Rodentia; family Bathyergidae; genus Fukomys; species Fukomys damarensis. The sequence goes on from NW_022900923.1 coordinate 10,943,329, forward strand.
ACGAGCGAGAAGCGAGCATCTCAGACTTAGCACATCCAAAATCGCATGCTTGACTCTTTCACTTTTACCTCTATCTGTTTCTTCCCTTGTCCTCATCTAGCAGCTAGCAATTTTTTTCTTCTGTCTTTCCAATCACAAAACTTGACATCAACATTGAGTCCTCCTCCTTCATATCCTACAGCCATTGGTGAATCTGAAACGTGACGCCTTCTCCTCTCTGGTCCACACAGACAGTGGGTTTTAGGTTATTTCTCTGTTACCAGTCCTGCAACTCCACCCCCTCCACTAGATTACAGCTCACCCAAGGGCCAGAGTGAGCCTTTGAAAATGTACATAAAATCAAATTATCCCTCTACTTAAAACCCTTATTTGGCTTCCTATCTCACTCAGTGAAATCCATCTACTGTTACTACGCTAAGAATGTTGTTCACCTTGATAGCAACATGGCTTTTGTACTTAATCTAGTTTGAAGTCCAAATATCATTTTATCAGAGAGCCCCTTCCTGGCCTTGAACTAACCTTTTTTCCTTTCAGCTTTAGCATGGATATTTATTTCTTTTAAACCCTTTTCCAGTTTCTTGGGAAACCTGAGTGGGTTGAACCTTTGCTCTCACCTATATGTGCAGGACTGTGCAACTATACCTTCATGTTCTTTGTACAAAATACTCCCATTTGCCTCAATATGAAAAACATTCATGCCAACATATTTACAAGGATATAGGAAGGCTGAGCGATGCTCTGGTTCACCAGGTCATGGACATGGCTCTGGATGATGGCATGACTGGGGGAAATGAACCACAGTGTAGCACTCCTGGACAAGTACCCTTACAGTAATTTGGGGTATAGAAGGAGAGCAGTAGTCCAGTGCTCCCATCCTAGCTGATGGAAGCTGACTGCGTAAGAGTGGAGGAAACACTGGTTATTTTCAGACTCATCCTGCTCTCTGGAGGGGGCAGAAACCTCAGTTGCAATGCTACTTGCTAGGTCTTCCCGGAAAGATTTCCTATTCTTTACCTTACATTTCTTTCTTTTGTTCACAGCACTTATCACCTAACAAATTATATGCGCACTCACTTATTAGTTGGATCTTCTACAACAAAGTAATTTCTGTGTGACTTTGTTATATTTGCTGCTTTAGTCAAAGTGTCTAGTACACTCAGTGCTATTTAAATAAACGGAAAAACGTTCATTAAGTATTGACTGCTTGCAAGGCATCCTGCAAGAAGTTCCAGTTTATTAGAATATTAATTTTCAAAGTAGTTTTGAATAATCCCCTGGATTTCAGTGGTGAATGTTGTAATTTTGCCTTTTCATCTCTAATTGTATTGATTTGGATCTTCTCTCTCTGTTGATTAGTTGGGCTAAGGGTTTCTTATTGTCTTTTAATCTCTGTATCATTAACTTCTTTTCTGATTTTCATTATTTATTTCCTTTTACTGGTTTGGGGTTTGGTTTGTTCTTGTTCTTCTAGTATCTAGCAATGCATCATGTTATTTGGAATCACACAGCTTTTCTAACGTAAGCACTCATGCTTATAAACTTCCCTCTTAGAACTGTTTCATTGCAACCCACAGATTTGGCTGTGTTCTGTTTTCATTATTCTACCAATTTTCTAATTTCTCCTCCCTGTATTCTTTAATGATCCACTGATCAATCAAAAGTGTTTGTGTAGTTTCTGTGGTTTCCAGTGCTGTTGATTTCTAGTTTCTTCACTATGATCTGATAGGATTGCCTCAGATTGCTTTAAGTTTTTGTAATTTTTAAGACTTACTTTGTGGCCTATAATGTGGTATATGTTGGAGAAAGTTTTGTGAGCTGCTGAAAAGAATGTATATTCTGCTGTTGTAGGGTCACTCTAGATGCTTGTTAAGCCCATTTATGTTTCTTTGATTTGGCAGGGGGAGGGGCCTGGTTGAGCTCTTCTTTCAAGAGTGAGGTATTGAAGTCACCAACAGTGATTCTACTGAGGTCTAACTGTCCCCTTATGTCAAACAGTGTGCTTTATGAAATTGGGTGTGGCAATGTTCAGTGCATATATATTTACAATTGTTTTCTCTTAGTGAATTTTTCTCCTTATCAATAGGTAGTGATCTTTGTCTCTTCTCGCTAGAAGGCTGCTTTGTTGAATACAAGTACAGGTACACTTATTTTCCTTAGAGCTCCAGTTCTTCAGAGTATCATTTTTCATCCTTTTACTTTTGATCTGTATATGTCTTTGCAGGTGAAATGTGTTTCTGGCAGGCAACATAAGTTGGGCCTTGTTTTCAGATCCAGTCTGTCAGTCTGTCATTTAATTGAAGAATTAAGATCACTTATGCAAAGTGTTATTACTGAAAGATATGTGCTAATTCCCATCATTTTGTTGTTTTTCTAATGTTTGGCTTATTCCTGATTTTCAAACACCTATGCTTCTAATGAGATTTATTATGTCCATTGCTCTCAAGGATATGTTTGTCTTCTGTATTAAGGATCCCTTAAAGTATCTTTTGCAATACTGGCTTAAGGGTCATAAATTTCTTCAGTTTATACTTAGTTTGAAAGGTTTTCTTTCTCCTTTAAATCTGAAGGATAGGCCTACATTTTCTATTAATCTAAGTTGGCAGTTATTTTCTTTCAAGGCTTAAAATACGTCATTCCAACCCTCACAGGTCTATAGAGTTTCATTTGAGAAATTTGCTGTTATTCTGATAGATTTGCTATTACAAGTGATGTGGCATTTTTAATATTCTTTATTTTGAATTTTGGCAATTTGATTATAACATATTATGAAGAGTTATTTTCTGGTCATATTTATTTGATGTTCTAAATGTTTCTAGTACCTGGATATCCATCTCATTCCCCAGATGTTGGGAAATTTTCTGCTATAATGCCACTGAATAGTTTTCCTATGCCATTAGCCTATATGCCTTCACCTTTCTTAAAGCCTATCATTATTAAATTTGGTCTTTTAGTGCTGTCCAAGAGCCCTTGACTATTGTGTTCACTGACTCTGGTTCTTTTTTCTCTACTATTGTCTGAATATTCTAGTACATCCATCTGTTTTCAAGCCCTGATATTCTTTCTTCTGCTTCATCAACCCTACTGTTGAGACTTTCAACTGAGTTTTTTATTTGACTAAATGAAGTTTTCATTTCCAGGGTTTTTGTTTTGTTCTATTTTGGAACATCTCTTTACTAAAATGTTATTTCACATCCATTGTTGTGTTCCTTAATTCATTCAGCTCCTTATTTGTATCTTCTTTGAGTTCATTGATCATTTTGATAATTCATTCATTCAGCTGAGTTGGGCGTGGTGGTATGTGCCTGTAATCCCAGCAACTGGGAGGCCTGGGCTAGAAGATTACAAACTAAAGCCCAACCTGGACAACTAATGACCTGTCAAAAAATAAAGAATGGCTGAGAATGTAGTGTGGTATGGAGGCCTTGGGCTCAATCCCCAGTATTACATAAAACATTTTTAATTAAAAAATAATTCAGCTTCTTCATATTTGTATCTCTTTGCTCATTTTAACTATAAGTTTGTCTGAAATTTTATCCATTCCAATGTCTGTGAGATCAGTTTTAAGGGAGTTACAAATTTTTGGGAGGCATCCTGTTCCATTGTTTTCTCATGATTCTTGCTTTTGTGTTAAGGTTTGCAGATAAGTTGGAAAAGATATCTCTCCCACTATCTCTGCAACTACTATGTGAAGGCCTTTTTAATAATTGGCTTTCATGTCATATTCATATATACGTATGCAT
>NW_022900923.1:10947139-10976249 GCF_012274545.1 Fukomys damarensis
ATATATATTAAAAAAGGGTGGATGGACGAGAGATGTGAGAGGATATCAGAGGGTAAGAAAATGAACAGAAAGGAATATAAATGGAAAGCTAGAGAAGATATTCAGAGATAAGTACAATTAATGAACTAATATGAAACATTAGAAAATCCTATGAAATAACCTTTGATGTGGGAAAATATTACAAAACAAAACAGAATGCTATAGAAGCAAAAGCAGTAGTAACTAATGCTCATATGCCCACCCACACACATACACACATGCACACACACACAAAAGCAGGTTCACTATTCCTCTGTATGGCGCTCTTTATAATGGATGCAATTATTTTCCCTGGACTTCTGCTGTTTGACATCACCCGCTATAAGGAGGGTTGTGAAAATATGTTTTAGCACAAAGTTCTAAGCCTCTGTCTGAGTAGGAGAAACTGTATAGGGCCAACAGGAGGCTGAGCTCCACCCCTTCATGGTTATACATAGATGAATGCTAGTAAGCTTTCCAGTGGTGGCATGTGTCACTCTAAATATCTTCAATATTTTCTGTACCTGGGAATGAGAATATAGGAATAATTTAGGTTTTCTACTATGTCTCTGACTCATGTAGCCTGCGGCAGGTCTGAAGTAAGGGCCCATTTCCAGAAATCACTGACCATGCCTGGCCAGTGTCTACACCACTGTATTTACTCTGAATGTCTCTGATCAGGGCAGAAGTATCTGTGTGCCAGGTGTGTTAGGAGGAGAAGTTGTCAGCATCCAGCCTTCTGCTGGTCTCTGCAGCAGTATTCCCAGGCTCCAAACTACCCTCCCACCACCTCCAAAAGACTCACACAGCTGTATCATTCCACTCAATGTTCAAACAGCAGTTCAAACTGTAGGTCTCTGTTTCTTTTCCTTCTTATGTATTTATTTATGATGGTCCCTTCTGCTTGGTTGAATGTACTCTCTGCTGCCTGGTTTCACCATGCAGCTACCATGCTGAGACTTTCCTAGCCTGGAGTCCTGTCTCCTGCAGCCCAGCCACTGAGAAAAATGAGGATTTTTCTCATCCTCATGATTTTAGTTTTGCTGTATCACAGTCAACATCCTCCTCAGCCCAAGTTGACTCATAGAGAATTTTCCCATTGCCTCCTTCAAGACAAGTGGCTGTTGTGTCCTGGATATTCACAAAATGTGAGGGTGTCTATCCTTCCATGCTACCTTCTGAGGCAAAAGGAGTTATTTAAGATCACTCCCCATCCTGGCATAAAGTCAGCAGAGAAATGTTGGGAAATTATAGTTCCTGTCCCTGGTCACTTAGCTGAACTCAAGTCAGCTATCTGTTCAGGCTGCATATCTTTCAGTAGCCAAGTCAGAATTCATAAGCATGTGATGAGGTTTTCCCTTACTTTCCCTCCCCCTCTGAGCCATTCATTCAGTGCTGGTATGCATACTTAGAATAACTCAAGCTTTTCTCCTCTTTCCAGATTCTCGGGGGAATATTGTGACCAAAATGGAAAATAACATAATGTTTTATTCCAAGAGTAATACTGAAGATGCACTAAAGCTACATTTATGGACAAGTGACACAATAAAATCATCATTCTGTGTTAGTGCATCTGCTCAAGTATATCTTGTATATGTTTTTGACAATGGGACAATACAACTACAGGAATATCCGTTAATGCTGGAATTACAAAGTGTAGCTTTCAAAATGAAAGAAAAATGCCCATACATGATGTTTCATGATAATGTTTTAGATTCTTTTTACTTTTTGGACAAAGGAGACAGCCTGAGAGTTTGGGTTGAAATTATCTATCCAGAAAACACTGGTCTTGATATTATTGTGAAAGTCTATGGTCCACAAATATTAGAATATGAAGAATCCTTTCATTATGAAGTTGCCTCAGGATACTGCACTAACACCCTGGTATGTTAATGTACATTTCTTTCTTTGATTGTAATGAATATAAAAGTATAATGTTCAATGTTTATATTTTAATGCATAGCTATCTGTTGTAAGTTTAGCTGGGAAAATACTGAGGATGGTGTGAGTTTTTAAATAAATTAGAATATGATAAGCCATTAATTCCTGAGGAAGAGAACAGAGGCCATATACAGTCCCCAAGTTCGTGACCCACAACCCACCCAGACACCCCCAGAAATGTGCTTGATGCCTCTCAACCCAATCCAGTTGACAGTCAAGATTAACCATCTCAGGCTGTTATAACAAAAATAGCTTAAACTGGTTGCCTTATAACTATAGAAATTTATTTCTCATAGTTTTTGAGGCTGACAAGTCCAAAATCAAGGTACCTGCAGGTGGCATCTATCTGATGAGGGCGTGCTTTCTCATAGGCAACATCTTTTTACTGTGTCTGCACAGACACACTAGGCAAGGTATATCACTGAGGCCTCTTTTATAAGAGCACTAATCACATTTATGAGGCACCGCCCTCATGACCTAATCATCTCCCAAAAGCCCTCCCTCCCAATACCATTAAATATGGGATTAGGTTACAACATATAAATTTTAGAGGAACACAAAGATTCTTACCTTAGCGCTGCTATTTAATAACATGTATAAATATTACAAATACATATGATACACACACATCACAAGCCCAAAGCCAGGTGTGGTGACACACTCCTGTTTTCTCAGCTGTTCAGGAGGTTGATAAATGTGAGTCACTTGAGCCCAGAAGTTTGAGGTCAGCCACGGCAACATAGTAAGACCCTCTCTCCAAAATTAAAAAAACACTAGTCGCTCAAAAGCATTGTACATATTATAAAAATACAAAATATCCAAAAAATATATATATCAATGTATTTAATATATGATATAGGTGTCTCCTGTGGAAGGAAAAATGGGGGAAAATAAAATGTAATATATAAAACAACACTGGAAGGTGTGCCAAGACATAGGGATATACTTAACTCATGGTTTTCATTTTAAAAATTGGAAAATACACACACACACACACATCTGCAATTCAGCTCTTCAAAATATAGCTATCATCAAAATATATAAATTACCAATGAAAACATCAAAATTTGCATAATAAAATTTATAATAAAATAGTGCATCTGTTATTTAGTATCCATGACGTTAAGCAAGTTTTAAAATTTCTTGTTTTCTTAATTCTATCCTCTGTAAACTGGGGATGATAATAATAATAATATCTACCTTATAAAGTTCTTATAAACTGGGGATTTAGCTCAGTGGTGCTGCCATCTGCCTCACAAGTGCAAGGTCCTGAGTTTGATCCCCGATACAAAAAAAAAAAATTAAATGAGGAGATAAGTATGTAGCTCAGTGGTAGAATACTTGCCCAGCATGCATGAGGCCCTGGATGCAATTGAATTCAAAACAAAAAAGGATTAAATGAGTTAACATATGTAAAACATTTAGAAAAATATCTGCCACATACTATTATGGCCTGTATCTAGATGGCCCCCGAAAGTCTCAGGCAGTCATAGGTGGGGCTTTTCAAAGGTGGGGTGGACCTAGGGTGTGTGCTGCTGGGATCAAGGATGTGATGCTGGAATTGATTCATGGTGTGATGCTAGGATTAAGGATATGAGTGCTACCTGCCCTAAACATATGAGAGACAGGAAGAGGGGCTGCTGTTGTCACTTGCTGAATACAGCTTGCTGCTTCTGCTGCCTTCTGCCTGCAGAGAACTGTTTTTGGTTTTTGTTGGTTTTTTTTTTTCTCTGTGATGCCCCTCTGCCATGCCACCCTGCCTTGGAGCCAGTCAACTGTAGACTGAAGCCTATGAACTGTGAGCTAAATAAACCTTTCCTCCTTTAACTATAGGTGTTGTGTATTATGTCTCACCAATGAGAAAAGTAACCAAGACAGAATTTGGTACTAGGAGTGGGGTTGTTGTTGAGACTATTCCTGGCCATGTGGTTCAGGAGCCTTTGGAACTGGCTTGTAGAAAGAGTTTGAAAAGTTTGGAAAATTCCAGCTGAAAAAGCAGCCCTGGAAGGCCTTAAACTGTACTTGATGGGCGATTCTGGTCAGAGTTTAGAAGACCAGAATGCTGATAGAAATGCTGGCAGTGAAGACCAAGCTCCGGAGGTTTCTTCTGGAAGAAGATTGGATTGGCCGTTGGGCTCCAGGCAATGTGTGTTATACCTTGAAATAAAGTTTGTCTGTGTTTTCTCATGTCCAGAGACTTTACCTGTGACTGAGATCAAAGGCAGTGGAGTAATTAATCTGGCAGAAGAAATTTCAAGGCAGTCTAATGTTGTGGCCATGGCATGACTACTGTTGGGTGCTTTTAGCCAGATTTACATTGAGAATCAAGAGCAAAGAGCCCAGCAGAATGATTTAAAACATTTTGAGTTTGACCGGAATGGAAGCTCCAGTAAAGTTGCAGCCTGCAAAGATGGAACAGAGGAGAAATTGAAACAGACTAGCGAGAGAGAGAGAGAGAGAGAGAGAGAGAGAGAGAGAGAGAGAGAGAGAGAAGCCAAGTCTTTCAAAAGAAGACAATGGCAAAGATGTCCTGAAGGTATCTCAAGAACCAGCATGACTCCAGCCTTTGAAGCCTCACAGTTATAAAGGTGAAAGAATTTGCTTTGAGAAGAAAACCCCAGAGCACAATATTCCAGAATGGCAGCGGCTTAGAGAATTTGCTCCTCGGGATTGGGTACAGAGTGCTGAATGGTCCAGAAACTTGACCCCTATATCCACGACAGAAGGAAGCCTGGCTACTGCTCTAGCTGGCAGCAAACCCTGGCATCCTTCACATGGTGCTGCTTGTAGGTGCGTGCAGAATGCATGTTGTGGGACCAGGAAGGTCTCCACCCAAATTTCACAGGAAGGCCTGGGAGTAGTGTGCCCATGAGAAGGCAGTTTGTGAAGCTCTGAGTATGAAGCTGCAGGTGCAGTGGAAACCCCAGAAGGTTGAAGAAGCCAGATTCATGAATAGTTTGAGGAAAGCTGCAAAGAGTGAGCAAAGCTGGCCAAAGAGAGAAGCCATGAGAGCTACAACCACCAGCAGTCCTGTAGGGGTGGAGCCCCCCAGGCCCTTAGTAATTCACAACTTGTCACAGATTTCTGAGGCTGCTGGACATGGAGCGATGGGATTTAATGTTTGCCCTGCTGGATTTTGTTTTGGCTTTGTTCCCATTCCTTTTTATCCTCCTCTTTGTGCCTTTTGGAATGGAGCTATCTATCTTGTGCCATTGTTATGTTGGATGTGTTTAACTTTCTTTTCATTGGTACAGGTGCTTGCAGCCAAGAGCTTGCCTAAAATCTCAGAGACTTTGGACATGGGCTTTTCAGCAATGCCAAAACTATTAGGACTTTCTCAACGCTTAGAGAGAAACTATGCCTTTTGCATAAAGGGATGTACGTGTGTCTTTGGGGGACCAGGGGTGGAATATTATGGCTTGTATCTAGCTGCCCCTAATGCTTCATGGAGTCACAGGCGGGGCTCTGCAGAGGTGACTGGACCTAGGATGTGTGATGTCGGATCAGGGATGCGATGCTGGGATTGATTTGTGATGCGATGCTAGGATGGAGGGTGTCAGTGCTCCCCCCGCCCCATGGTAGGTAGCCTGGATAAAATGCAAGAGACAGAAAGAGAGATGCTGTTCGCATCACTTGATGTTTGTAGTTTGTTGCTACTGCTGCCTTCTGCCTGCAGTGAACTGGTTGTTTCTCCTCTATGATGCCCCTCTGCCATACGCCGCCCTGCCTTGAAGCCAGCTGATTATGGACTGAAACCTCCATAAACTGGGAGCTAAATAAACCCTTCCTCCTTTAACTTTGGGCGTCAAGTACTTTGTCTCAGCAATGACGAAAGTAACAAAGACACATGGTAAGCATTATCTGTGTGCACTAGTATTCTATCATTACTACCACCATATCTCACCAATTCTAACATCTCTGAAATCAAGATGTTGTGCATTCCATGGTATATTCAATTTGATAAATTACTGTATTGTTTTCACAACTCTTTACTTAATCCTACAATTGGGTTAGTATAACCTCACCCTAATTATTGACTAACACGATGCTAAGTATCATTAAACATTCATTTTTTAAAAGAATGCAACACCTATATAATACATAAAATATGTATGCATAACTTAGCAAATTATTACACATGTAATCACCATTCAAGTAAAAAAATAGAATCCTAGGCATATCCAAGGCCCCGTGTGCCTTCCCTGATCAGAATATTCTCCCTCTCCCAAAAGCTAAACACTAGTATGACATTTGTTAACACTGATTTCCTTGGTTTTCTTAACCACCAAGATATGCATCACTAAAATGTACTTTATATTTGTCAATTTTTGAACTTCATATGAATGAAATCATATATTACAGAATATATATAGATATACATACGTTAGTATATACATACATGTATTTGTGTCTTTTTATTCAATATTATGCTTTGAAAGTCCATGTAATTAATTTGTATTTGCTACTCTATAGTATTATTTTCTGTGAATGCACTATAATATACATTTTCCATTTTACTATTGATAAAGAGTAGATTGTTTCTATTTTGAGTGCTATTCTGAATGATGGTACAATAGATAGTTTAGTATAAACCTCCTAATAAACACACATTAATGTTTCTATGGGATCCAATTGCTAACTTTTTCATGAGACTCAGTGAAATTTAATTTATAATGTGATTTTTAAATTTTATCATGAAAAATTTCTACCACACGGAAAACTTTACATTTAATCTCTCTATATCAACTACTTAGATTCTACACTGAAACCTTATCATACTCATTTTATTACACATCTATGCATCTACCCATTCACCAATCAGTCTTTCTCTTATGCATTTTAAAGTAAATCTCAGGCGTCAGTAAACTTTATCTAATATTTCTAGATACACTATAACTCAATCATTTGTTGAGTCTTTTCTCTCTTTTTCATTAAGTTTATTGTTACATTTAAAGCAAACAATACAGTTACAGTCATCATTGGGATCTTGTACCTTTACAGGATATATCTTGGTTCTTGTTTTCTCCCCATACCCTTGCCTCCCTTCACCCCCCCTCACCCTTTCTTGAGTCTTTTCTTTCAAGTTAAATATATGCATACACATAAAACTCTCACATATATTCGCTGTTTGGACAAATATTTGTGTCACCCAAATGCCTATTATTAAGGAGCATGTTATCAATCCATAAAGTTCTCAGACCCCTTCCCAGTCAATCTCTGTCCTCGTTTCCTAGAAACAGCTCTTCTGATTTTTTTCCACCGCAGATTAGTTTTGCCTTTTCTAGAACTCCATGGAAATAGAATTACACAATAAAACGCTTTATACATTCAGCATATTTTTGAGATTCACCCATGTTGCTGTATCAGTAATTCACTTCCTTCAGTTATTGTATATTTCATTTTGTGAATATACCTCAGTTTACTTGCCTATTCTCCTTTGGCTGGATATCTGGACCCTTGCTTTTTGGAGTTATTAGGAAAAGAGATACAATGAATGGTCACTCATAAGCCTTTTCATAAACATATACTTCCATTTCTCTTGAGTAGTACTGTAGTGCAATGGCTGGATGATAGAGCAGGAAAAAGCTAAAAGAAACTGCTGGACACTTTTCCAAAGTGATTATACCACGTCAAATCCCCATCGCGAATGTACGAGGGTTCCTTCGAGTAGGTAGATCATGCTCCCTGTCACCCAGCAACAGCTGTTTCCTGCCACCTGGCCGAAAGCACTACTCACCGGCTACCTTTCCCGTCACCCGCCATCTGTGCCATCTTTTTATTTTAATGCTCCTGAATTGTTTGAGTTAGCTTCATATTCTGGGTTTTAGTCACTTATCAGATGTATGCTTTGCAAATATTTTTTCCTAATGTGTGGGTTGTCTCTTTACTCTTGTTTCCTTTGCTTTGCAGAAGTGTTTTCTTTTCTTTTTTTTTCAGTTTGATACAGTCCTATTGTCTAGTTTTGCTTTTATTGCGTGTGCTTTCATTTTATTGAAGAAATTATAGCCCAGACCGATGTATTTTCTTCTGGTAGTTTTATAGTTTCAGGTCCTACATGTAAGTCCTTAGTTCATTTCGAGTTAATTTTTATACAGGGGAATAATTTCATACTTATTTATGTATGTGGATATCCAATTTTTCCAACATCACTTATTGAAGAGACTGTCCCTTCCCCATTGTACATTCTAAATACAGTTCCTTTTACAATTGATTGTAAGTGCATGGGCCTTCTATCCTGTTCCATGGGTCAATGCATCTATTTTTATTACAGTACTATGATATACACAATATAAATTATATATGTGATATATGACATGTATATGATGCATATGACATGCATGATGTATATGGCATGATATATCTGGTATGATATGCACCTTTGTTAAACTCAGTTATTTCAGGCTGTTTTGTGATAAATGCCTCCATTTTTACATATATGATCACATCATCAGTATATAGTATATTCCTTTCTGGTCTCTGGGCCTTTTTTCTTTCCTTGTTGCTCTACTTTGAACATCTAGGACAGTGTTGATTAGAAGAAATAAAAAGGGCGATCCTTGCCTTCTTATCAATTGGAGAGAAGGAATTCAGATTTTCATAACTGTGTTTTGTTTCATATTTAATATAACTACATCAACTTCCTTTTTATTTTCCCAGTATTTCTTTTAATTTTAACCTTTCATTTGCCTTATGTTTTAAATGTGTTTCCTATGTGCACTAATTACTGGTATTTTTAAATTTTGTTTGGGTTTTGGTTTGGTTTTTTTGCACCCCCCTTGACTTTTTTGTTTGTTAGGTTTTTTGTTTTGTTTTGTTTTTGTGCTGATGATCAAACTTGGGTCCTTGCGCTTACAAAGCAGGTGGCAGAATCACTAAGCTAAATCCCCAGCCCGCCCTTGGCTTTTAATCGGGGCATATAATCCATTTGTATTTAATGTAATTAATGGTATATTTGAGGGATATCTTCTATTTATTTGTCACTCTAATTTTTCAATCTTTTTTACTTTTTTATCCTTTCTCTTCTGTTGGTTTAGCAGTGTATTTCTAGTCAGATTTCTTTAGATAATATTACATGAATAACTTACACAAATCTAAATTTAATTAAATATCTTATCTTATTCCTTTTCCAATTCATATGTTATTATGCTTACTTCAGCACATATACCAATTCATATGTTATTGTAGTCACAGCTTTTGATTCCATCTTGTTTTTACACTAGGAGGTAATATTAGTATATTTTTATATAGCAATGTGTGTTTACCCTATTTTATCTTATTTTTTAAATTTGAATGTCCCCATCCTGTATTTTTTTTTCCTTCTGCTTTAGGTACATCCTTTAACACATCTTTTAGTGAAAGATTATTAAATACTCAATATTTGTTTGTCTTAAAATATCTTTATTTTACCTTAATTTTTTTAATCTTCATGCCTAAGAAACATTTTTCTGGATATAAAACTCTAGGTAGATTATTTTATTAAGGCACATTAAAAGCTGGGCATAGTGGTACACATCTGTAGTCCCAATACTCAAGAAGCTGAGGCAGGAGGACTGCTGTGAGTTCAAGGCCAGGCTGGGCTGCATATTGAGTTCAAGGCCATCTTGGGCCACATAGTGAGACCCTGTCTCAAAATAAACAAACAAACAAACAAACAAATAAATGAAAAACAAAGCACATTAAATAGTTTCATAATGCAGCTATTATCAGTAGAATCAGTATTTTATAGTCTAAAATAATATGCATATATGTAGGTCAAACTGCAAACTCAAGTCTGAATACCATTTAAGTGGCAACAATGATCAAAGCTTGGAGACTAAAGTTATTTTTTACGAAACGTTACATAAAACTTTTAGATCCTAACCATAAGCAACAGCATTCTAAAAAAGCTATTTTTTACCATTACATATTAAAAAAAAGGATAACATAAAATACAACACAGGAGTAAATCTTTTCCCTGCTACAACTATTTTTAATTTAATGAATGTCACAGCTGCTGACTAACTTTGTAAAAAGATTGTATATTTTGTGCTATATTACTTAGCATTTGGCACCTTATCTCCTAAGTTTTTGTCACTATCTTTAGAGGAACATAGTTTGTTTTAATCAAAATGGCCTAGCTGAACCAAGTTTAAGTGATCTCTCTCTAGAGGCTGTAAATTTATAGCATACACAAACACACAACTCCCAAACAGCAATATAGGGCCATAAAGATTGTACTTACTATACTTTGAAAACACAGAGCTTATAATTTTCTGTCTCTACTGTCAGGTGTGTTCTGTAAATGGCTGAGGGCAACCTTATGGGATACTGAAGTAAAACATGTCCCAGAGAGAAGAAAATAGCAAGGACTTATGCAAAATGTGGATGAGTGTTTTTGATAGTTGCTCAAAGCAACGGTGGAAAAGTTCAGACAAGTAATTCTACATAGTCTCAAGTTTACAGACAATGTGATAACTGTAATCAAGCAAGAAATTTTAAGAGGTTCAGAAGCAAGGATAACAAAAAACAGAAGAAAGTTAAAAGTTCTCTAGGCTCAGGATATGACAAAATAAAAATAAGAATATTGCAGTTATACAGTCAAATGAGGAGCACGATAAGAGAAATACAAATAAAAAGATTAAGATGATATAAAATTAAAGGGGAAAATAAAAAATGTCACAAAATTATGTAGATATAATTATTTTTTGTGAAATATAAAAGAAATTTGAAAAAATGTTAAGAATATACTTTGTTTTACTTAAAGATATGAATGTCTTGAAAGTATATATTGTGTCCTAGGAAAATGTGATTTACAATGATCAATTTGTTCAATATCTCAATGAAGTTATTTTATGTACCTGGATGTGGAAAGACAAATATCACTAAAGTTGGGTCCCCCATGCCCAATCTTTCTGCTTTTCATAAACTTTAATTTTCTTTTTCAGACAATGACTTTTTATTCAAATGTCAATTATGAGGGAGTAGATGATTATTTCAACTTTGAGTAAGTATGACTTTAAAAAGAACTTCTAAATATAGTGCTCAGGTTACTAATGTGTAGGTATTTTTATTTTAATGGCTTCATTATCTTTTAAATTTCCAAATTTCAAAATGAGGATAGATGTGAAATTAGTATTTAACTGTATAAAAATGTGAAATCCCTCTTGTAGTCCAAGAGAAAATGGCCTATCAAGGTTGTCATTCACCGTGATGAAAAGGCAAACAAGGGGCTTGCATTGCTTCAGCTCTCTGCCTAGAACAAACAGCTGAGCCATTACCTCATGACAGAGAAAAAGTTGATTTTGGCTTGCTTTGGAGGTTCAAGTTCATGACAGGGTGGTTCTGATGCTTTTGGCACCCTGCCAAGGCAGCACAGGTTGGCAGGGCATCTGTGGTAAGCAAATCCCTCATCCAGTGAGGCAAGCAGCAAAGAGGAAGTGACTGGTCACAAATCTCCTCTGCAAGTTCACCTCCTGTGATTTGGAGACCTCTTCGAAAGGTTCACCGGCTCCCAGTAGCACCATCCTTGAAACCAAGCTTTAAACATATAGTCCTTTGGGGGATACTTATCCAAAGCAAAGCAAGGCTATTTCTCAATTATCCAAAGGCTATTTCTTCATTCAATAGTCTTCACATGTTTTATCATTATTTCCAGTCTCAGTGTCTCTACAGTCTATCCTTCAGCAAAAGCAAGAACTCTAATGGGTTAGTCAGCTTTCCGTTGCTATGATGAAATACCTGAGATGAACAATTTAAAGGAGAAAAGTTTGATTTGGGTTCCAAAGTTTTAGTCCACGGACACTTAATTCCATTTTTTCAGGACTGTGGTGAGAAAATATTTCATGGCAGAAGAGTGTGGCAAATAAAAGCTGCTTGCTTCATGGCAGCCAGGATGGAGAGAGAGAGTGACAGAAAGACAGAGACAAAGAAGAGAGGAGAGAGAGAGAGGGAGAGGGAACAGGGACAAAATACAGTCCCCAAGAGCATGCTCCCAAAGACCCACTTCCTTCAGCTAGATCCCACCTCCAAAGTTTCCATAGCTTCCAAATATCCAATCAAATTATAACCCACCAGTGGATTAACCCATTGATGATGTCAGAGACCTCATCATCCAATCATTCCCCAAAAGCCCCACCTCTAAACACTGCTGCATGGGGACCAAGACACCAACATATGAGCCTTTGGAGTACAGTCCAAATCCAAACTATAACATGTAACATCATAGAAAGTCTTTATGAGCAAAGTCAGATAAAACACCATCTTTGACTCTAGGACAAGGTAATAAATATTGAGGCACTTAATTTCTGGAGGCACAACCTATGTGTATTAGTCAGCTCTTCATTACTATAACAAAATACCTGACATGGGCCACTTTTGAAGAAGAGGAGGTTTCTTTAGCTCACAGTTTCAAAACTGAATGTCTGGACAGTAGAGCACAGGCTTGTTGAGAGCCACTCCTTGTCTGCTTCATGTCATAGCAGATAGAAATGGTGGGAGTACAAGTAGGAGCAAGCAGATTACATCTGAAGAAGGAAGCAGAGAGAGCTGGGTGGGACCTGGATTGCTCGTTTAATGACAACTCTCCAGCAAGAGTCACCTCAGGCCCTCCTGATCTAAGGACTTCCCACAAGGCCCATGCCTTAAAAGCTGTATGGCGCCTTCCAGTTTTACCTCCTGTCAACCAAGCCTTGAATTACATGAACCTCTGGGGTGTGGGGACACAATTAAACCATACCCGAATCATAGCACTACGTGAAGGTGTTTTAAGATTATCATTATGACCTCACAATATTTTTCAGAAAAGTAGCATTTTGGCCTAGGAAAATAAATCTATTTTTGTTTCATCTGCCACTATTCCAAGCGCATTTGAGTACCCACTGTATACCAAGCACTCTCTAGAATTTCAAAATAACAAGAAAAGAGTAAGTATAAAAAGGATGACACACTAGTGTCATGGAACATATCTCCAGTGGGAAATGTCAAGTAATCAAATAAATGAGATGATGCCAACTACTGATAAGTGATATTAAGAAAAGAAAACTAATATATTACAACAGTGACTAGGAAGAATAAGAAAATGATTCTGCAGACCGCAGCAGGAGAGGTACAATCTCCCGACACCTGCCAGCTTTTCTCCTTATCTTTCTAATGACATGAGTTCCTTTGGGAATTTTGGCCTTGTTAGATATTTACTGAGAATTATGTTTCTGTAGAGTGCACATCAAATCACCTAGGATATTTTGTTTTGCTTTTCCCCAGTTTTTTTTTTCAAAAAGTAAAACCAGTTTTTCAAAAAGTAAATAGCAGATGGAGTGTGAATCAAGCTTTCAAAACTTGCTGTTTCCAGCCCTGTCACTTAGAACAAGAATGATCCGTGAGCACTGAACAGTTCAGGAAGGTGTTGTCTGACCTTTCTCTTCATTCCAGTGAGATCACATGGTGCAGCTTAGTGGGGTCCAGAAAGCTAGTTATGCTTCGTACTTCCAAAGGTGTATCAACAGCAAGGGAGATGTGTAGGGGCTGGGGGAAGAACTGACACAGTGGGCCCTACCTTGTGATACCATCCAGAATAGGCAGGTCAGGTGTCAGCACAGAACTTGAACGGACGAGGAACTGGGTGCTCATGAAATAGAGGGAAGGAGGTTTGAAATGCTGATAGGATACTCATTTCTGTCTCCCCCACTGTAGCAATGATACAGTGGCCAAAACTTGGGCTACAAGAGGTGGGCCCCCACTTTAAGGACGACCTTGGTGCAGAGCTGCTTTCGCAGAAGCAGCCAGCCCTTACCACCATGGCCTCTCGGATTCCTCAGGGGTTCAACCATGTCGTGCACATGCAATTTTGCTCTACAGAAACAGAGTCTACTCGTGTCTACTGCCGTCACCAGTCTAAATAACCGGTGTGGACTGTTTTCCCTAGATACAAGAACATGGGTAATGTATTCGTTCAACTTCGGCCTAGTCAACATTCAAACGTATGTCCAGTGACCCAGAAGGTAAGTGACTTGGGCAGTGGCAAACAGTAATACAGTGCTCCTTTCCTCTACTTAGTAATGCCTCGCCATAGAGATACTATTCTTTTATTTTGAAAACAGAAAGCGGAATTCCTGTTTTCTGTAAGTTTAAAGTGGGATTTACTTGCCCATATAAAAATATAAAAATGATTAGTTTTTAAATTCTGAAGATAAATCAAACCATACAAAGAAAAACTGAAATTAGTTGGAACAACTCAAGGTTGGCATGGTTTGTCAAAGAACTGCCAGTCATGTCCCTATCTGTCCTGCATTTATTCAAAGGGATTCAGTCCTTTATTCCTTTAAAAATGTACAGTATTGCCGGGGATTTAGCTCAGGGGTTCCAGCGCCTGCCTCACAAGCACAAGGACCTGAGTTCAATCCCCGGTACCAAAAAAATAAATAATAAAATGTACAGTATAGGGCTGGGGGTTTAGCTCAGTGGGGCCACTGCCTTTCTCACAAGTGCAAGGTCCTGAGTTCAAACCCCAGTACCAGAAAATATGTATATATACAATATGCCTATTACATTTGTGTTTCAGCCTGTGTGCTAGGTAACAGGAGTTATGAAGATGAGAAGGTTCCTAGAGGCAGACACAAGTTAGCTTAAAGAAATGTGGTGTACACAGTTACCAAATAACCCAGAAGAAAAGGTGTACGATTTTGTTTGGGAACCAAAATGTGAAAAGAAAGTGATACATACAATGAGTATTGATGAACAAACAGAAGTCCAGGCCTGTGCAAAGGAAATTTCAGGACAAGGTACAGACAAAAGCAGAAGCGGATGCATCACCGTTGGGTTCAGAACCTCTAAGTGTTGTGAATGTAAACACAAACTAGTAACAACCCCACCTCCCTTGTGTCTGGGAGCCACGTGAAGGGATGTCTCTTCTCAGTACTCCTCCTCGGCCTAACGAACATTCAGGAAACAGATACTGAGCACTGAGCCAGGCTTTGTGCTCTATGGAGGGAACACAGAGTATTCCAGTAGGAAACCAGCACAAGGAGCCTGCTCCTGCCAGGGCAAGAAGCCTGCAGTCTCACAAGTTCCTGTCCCAGCCCAGATCTGTGTTTTCTGCCTCCAGGTGCTCGACCTATTCATTTATGGATTACCCCTACCCTTCTCTAATCTATAGGGTCATGAGGGATCCCTATCCAGCCCCACACAGGCATCACACAGGCAGGCAAGTTCATCTAAACTGAGTGCAGATCCCACTCTACCACTCCCTGGCTTGGGCAGGACTCCTAAACACTCAGGCTCACCTGCGTCCTTTGTAAAAGGAAGAAATGCAACATCTATCTCATGGGATTGTTGAGAGTGTTGAATGAGATCATTTATGAAAAGTATCCGAAAAAATTATGCTTGTCACAGAGTAATTATATGACATTACTGTTTTTCTCCTTCTGTTTCCTCTATGGAAACTCCCCAGCAAGGATAGTTTCACTCTAATTCCCTGTGGGCCCACTGCAGTTGGCTCTGACCTCTCTACTGAAATCTAACGCAGAAATGTGCAGTAGCCCGTTTAGGCAATAGGGAACCAAAGTCTTGTAGACGCAGATCTTTTTGTTAGCCAACAAAAGCAAAACCTGTACACAGTGACAGAGTACGCTCTCAGCCACAGGGTCCTTTCCTTGTACTCCCACACTCATGGGCAAGCAAGTTGTCGGCCTCTAAGGTAAGTAGGAGAAACACAGGTCCCAACTCTGTTCTTACACAGAATCATCACCCACCGTTTTCATCAGTTGCATGAATTTAGGCCCTTGGTAAACCTGCTAGGAGCCTGCTGTCTTGGTCACTTGGTCTACTTGACTTCCAGCTGAGCAGCAAATATAACTGGCCACTCCAACAAAGCTATGTCTCTCTTTTTAACCACATACCAAGAATAGAAAATACAGATGTAGAGGCCAGTCCCAGAGTCCTTAGTAATCCTTTCCAAGATGAGTTTCCTAGGAAGGGATGACTGTAATTCTACCAACATTTCTGTGGTGAGTCATTTCAACTCCTGTCTTCCCCAGACTAGCAAAAGCAATCCTGGGCAGTAAGAGGAAAGCAGGAGGCATCATAATCCTGGATTTCAATTTTTATTATAAAGGTACAGTGACAAAAACAGCATGGTACTAGCACAGAAAATAGACATGTGGATCAATGGAACTGAAGTGAAGACGGAGAAACAACCTCAGTCATTTTTCAACCATCCAATCTTTGACAGAAGTGTCAAAAACACAGGACAGAGAAAAAGCCTCTTTAACAAGTGATGCAGGGAAAACTAGTTATCTACATGTAACAGAATGAAACTGGACCCATATCTCTTTAATCAAAACCAGGATTAAAAATGACAGAGAAGAGACCAGCAGAAAAATACAGCCTCTTAGGAACCCTGGAATCAAGATGCCTGAAAAACAACTTGAAGACAAGAAGAGAAGTAGATCGGGCCAGGGATTTAGTTCAGTGGTTCTGCCACCTGCCTCACAAGCTCAAGGATCTGAGTTCGATTCCAGATACCAAAAAAAAGAAAAAGAAAAAAACAAAACAAAAAAACTGTCATTCAGACTCAGTGGTTCCACTGCCTGCCTCACAAGCACAAGGGCCTGAGTTCGATCCCTGGTACCAAAAAAAAAAAGTAGATGTCCAGGAATCCAGAGGAAGTTGAGAGGAAAACAAGAAACTATAGAGAAGCTGGTGAATAGAGCATAACACAGAGAAAAGAACAAGGTGATCTGAAAGGCTCACCCTGGCTCCTGGGGAAGAGACTTATCTCTGTCAACACAACGTAAGCCCACAAAGAGTCAGCAGCTCCAGGAAGACAATGGACTGAGCCAGCAGTGCTAGCCCCAAGAAAGCCCAGAGCTATGGTAAAATGCAAAAACAGCATGGGGTTTTACTCTGGAAGTGACTACTTCACATGGCAGGGTAGTGTTAGAAAAGAAATCCAGTCCAGCCCTGTCCATATCTGCGTGGGTTTAATCAGGAACCATTTTGGAAAGGGGTTAAGTGTTTAAGGCTACAGAACTACAGAACTACAGAACAACTACTTAACAATTACACTTCAGGTTTCTGGTGTCACCCTTCCACGGAGTGGGAGATGGCCGCAAGAGACAGTGCGGGAGACGATATGAGCTAGACAGAGGGCCCCTGAAAAGTTTAATCTCAGGCCAGGAAGGACACAGGGGCCCCACCCTCTGTGGTGAGAAGCCAGGATGGTTGTTTGTGGCTCTCAGAGGGGACTGGGTCTGACAGTGCTGTCACCAAGTCCAGTGGTCTGCTTCAACCCCCACCCGCACCATGCTGTCTTTATCCAGCACCGAGCTCAGTGATGTTTGCTTTCCCCGTCTACCAACACGAGCAAGAATATGCTTCAGTTTGGACAGATGCTGCAGCCTGAAGTTTAAGGACAGAGAGGCTCCTGGAGCAGGATGCTGGCACCTCACACACCCACGGGCCCTAAAGCTGAGTAGAGAAAGCCTTGACTTGGGGTGCACAGAGGGACACAGAAACTGGGAGCTGCTGGAGTGACTATGGCCTTATGGAGGACACCGTTGACTAGCCACACCCTGAGAAAAGCAGAGCTGGATTCAGCACTCACACACAAAAATGTGAACATGGAAACAAAGTAGGACTTAGCAGTGACTCACTATCTAGTGGGTTTCAAAACTGCAGATCCTAACCACTCATTCATAAACACAGAGGATTTTTTTTTTTTGAGACAGAGTCTCACTATATATTTCACTCTGAGCTAGGCTTGAACTCACAGCAATCCTCCTGCCTCAGCCTCCTGAGTACTTGGGTGCTGGGTGTGCAATACTATGCCTGGCTTATGAAGGAATTCTTTTTGGTCTCTTTTTTTCTTCATGTAGGAGTAAAGAAGTTCTTTTTTATTTTTTTCTTTGTTTTGCTGTTTTTCTTTTTTCTTCTTTCTCTTGTTTGTTCTTTTAGTTCCTTTTATCTAATTACATTAATAGGATCTTTTCTCTCACTTTTCTCTCCTTATCTTCCTTTTCTTTATTTTTCAAACATCTTTTATTCACCTGTTCCCTACTCCCTCCATCTTTACTGGTATAACCATTAAGCTCTATTAATCTTTAAATATTTAGTTCATTCTACGCTATTATTGTTGAATCCTTTTCTATTTTTATATGGGGATATAGTTGTAGATACGTCAATATTTGGTTTGTCTTTGTGTTTGTATTACAAGTATAGATCTCTTGTCTATGGTTAAGGGTGATACAGGGGTAGCTTTTATTTTCTTCTAGTCTGTCAATATTCAGTTTGTCTTTGACTCTATTATTGCTGCTAATAGAAGATGGCATGGTATATTTGTTGCTATGAATTGGTTTTTACCATATGCCAATTCTGGCTTTTCTTTGTGTCATCAACAATACTGAAGTTCACATCTGGAGAACTAGGTGCTGGGCCAATTACACTGTACCTTCGCCTCCCAAATTATTGGAGGTTGGATCTTGGAACAGAGGCAAAGGCCTATGGTTAGCCACACCCAGAGTACATCAGTGAAGAGCAGCACTAACTAAAGAGCTCTCAGAACTGCACAAAAAATGGAAACATGAGAATACAAGGTAACAAAATTCCCCCAAAACCTCCCAGCTCCCCCACAGCTGATCACTGGGGAAAAAAATGAACTCAGCTAAACTACGTGAAATGATAAAAGAAGAGGCAAAAAAAAAAAAAACAGATCAGTAGGTGCTTGGTAAGCTCAAGGAAGATATAACTAAACAGATGATGGATTTAATTTAAAAAATGGTCAGCTTTCAGAAGATGCTGATAAAAAGCTAGCTGAACCAAATAAATTGATGCAAAACTTGACCAACCAGTGAAAATGCAACAAATGGAAATCCAGAAGATTTAAAATTCTGTTGAAAATATGGACAACAGAAGTGACCAGTGTGACGAAAAACTGCCAGAACTACAAGACAGGGTTGGTGCAGCTCCCCTGTACTCAGAGATACTGTAAAAACAAGAGCATAAAAATTGATCCAACAGCTGCTAAATGATGCAAAGACAACTAATTTAAGATTAATGAGAATTAGTGATAAATCAGAAGACAGAACAGTGTTTTAAAAACTTGTTTACAGAAATAATAACAGAAAAATTTCCAAATATGGGAAAAGAATTTAGCTTACAGATAAGTGAAGCATAGAATTATCGTAGTACAGTGATACACACACACACACACACACACACACACACCTATACTTATAAATTATCGTAACAGTGATACACACACACACACACACACACACACACACCTATACTTATAGCAGCACAATGTCCATCAACTGATAAAATGGGTGAATAAAATATGGTATTTATACACAATGGAGTACTACTCTGGTATAAAGCAGGATAAACTTTAGTCATCTGTAGGAAAATGGATGTACTTTGAGACCACAATATTAAGTGAAATAAACCAGACACAAAAAGTTAATATTGCATGGTTTCTCTTGTATGAAGAAGAGGAAGGAAAAGGCATGTAAAAAGGATCCAGATGCAATATGTGTGTATGCAATATGTGTGTACCAGTCCCCCACAATGAATGTATTTATTATGTGTTGCAAACATATACTAATAAAAATATATAAAATAAAAAAAAAGAATTCCTGTCTTGGGTCAGTTTTCTTGTTCAGCTAGAAAATATTTGCCATGTCTGAACACCAAGCAAGAGACAGCAGTCCTGTGCTGCCCCAATACTGAAGAAAAATGCTATCATTTAAGTTCTCTGACAGAATTTCTCTAATTAGGCATCCAGTTCTAGGGACCATGTGTCAGTCCTGCAACTGTGGGTTCCCTAGAAAATGGGCTTATTCTTGCTTCCTGACCCTAAAGCTCCTTTGTGAGATCCATCTCCAGAGCCACTCATACTTTTTTTTATCTTAGCCATAGTGGTTGATTCTGAGGCTTGCAGTGATTTTGTCAGCTAGGACCAGTAAGAGAAAGAATGCTGCCTATGAGACCATCAAACGACAGTGGGTCCTGACTATGATAGACTTGAGGATGTCAGCCATTGCTTTAGTAAAGAGTAAGAGAATACCCAAGTTTCTGAACTTCCTGGGAAAGTATTAAATATGCTAAAAGGTGATGAGAAATATTGCTACTAACGGTAGAGATGTTTTGGAGGTAAATACTTTTTTCATCGGGGCTGGACATAGTGGTCCATGCCTATAGTTCCTACTACTCAGACAGAGACTGAGGCAGAACACCTAAGTTAAGGAGTTTAAGACCAACGTGGGCAACACAGAGAAACTGCATTTTAAAAAAATATGTGCTTTTGCATGTGTGTGTGTGTGTGTGCGTGTGTATGTATACTTATGGTTTTGGGGTTCTTCTGGCAGTACTAGGGATTGAACTCAGGACCTTGCTCTTGCGAGGCAGGTGAAGTACACTGAGCTAAATCCCTGACTACATATACTTATGCCATCAGGCTTTAATGAATTTTGTTTTGCTGTTTTAGTTTTACCTTTCCTATATCAAATGCCCTTTCTTAGGCATTTCCAGTCTATGGAACAAAGCATTATGTCACAGCATGTCTACGTGACGCTGTCGCTGAATTTTGTACTTGTCTTCTTCCTCCAAACCCCAGAGTTAACTTAGATGAAACATAGACTCTGTTAACAAAGCATCTGACAGTCCTACAATGGCTGACTTCTAACTTTATGTTGTGTGACCCTACAGTATCTGCAAGTCATTTGTTTTCCAAAAACAAACAAAAATATAGAGGTGCATTTCTTTTAAAAAAAAAAAAAAGCAATGATAAGTAATGTTTAAGATAAACATCCACAGAGCTAGGACTGGGTTTGTTAACCATTTACCCATTGCCAGTGTTCCTTTGAATATAGGGCAATGGTGCCTAAAGAAGGAATAACAAAGAGGCCAATGTACATGATGTTGTTCGATACCCTGATTTAAAAAAAAACAAAAAAACTAGTCTACCAAGTGAAGAAAAGTCAAATTAGCAGCTCAGTATAGCACAGAAAGCTGCTACATGAGTCAAAGATACAAGTTGGTTGTAGAGGTGCAGGAAAAGATGTGATGGGATCGATTCCTTAAGAGAATGGCCTAGAAGGTAGAGAACCAACACACTTGGGCCTCAAAGAAGCAAAGACTAAAACAGCGACGAGCAGAAGGGCAGAACCCTACATTTAAAAGGTTACAGCCTGAGCCTCCCTACCTTAAAAATTGGAAATCGGAAATGCTCCAAAATCCAAAGCTTTTGAACACCAACAGGACACTACAAAAGGAAAACCAAACACGTGGGCTTACATCATGAGTTATAATCAAAATGCAAGTACAATAAAAACATTTTATAAGATTACCTTCAGGTAATGTGTATATGCTATATATGAAACAAATTAAACAAATTTTAGATTAGCCTTGGATCCTATCTCCAAGACATTTCATGTCCATGCAAAGATTCCAAAATCTGTAAAATCAGAAATCTGAAATACTCTAGTGCTAAGCCTTTCAGTGAGGGGTTACTCTATATTCCAAGTTAAAAATAGTATTGCTTTTAGCTGTAGTGATATCTTAGATCGTGTGAATCAAATGAACTGAACTCACTACCTAAATTACTTCATTTTTAGGTGTTTCAAATTGGTGTTGGCTGTGACCCTCAAAAATTTATTGGCGTTAAAGGGCAAGTAGTTTCACTTATTCTTTAAGTTGGAAAATAAATGATTCACTAAGTAATAATTACTAGTGATGACTACTGGTGCCTAATAACTGATATGTCCACCATGAAATCCAAAACTAAGTTGACACTGGTGTCCAGTTTCAATTGGTTTGAACTTATTGCAAATTCAAATACTACATTAAGCCATATTAAAAAGGAAGAGAATGAATCTTTAGTTCAGCATCTCTTTATTCTCCTTCCCATTTAATAAGCCAGTTTCCATCTTTCACCCATACTTCAGCTCTTCAGTCGACAGCACATTCTTGGAAAAATGAACGAATCCATTATCTCTCTGTTTGCCATCATATTCAGTCTTCATAATTTCATTCCCATTAGAAAAATGCTTTCACCCATATCAGAAAAGCCCCCACTGCCGGCACCGTTTTCTACGAGAGGGTTGCAAGATCCACTTGTAACAGAATAAGAAGGGGTTCCTTCAGAGAATCCATAGTGTGAATTTTGGTGGCCTGGTTATGGTGACTCACAGTGAGGCACACAGGATGGTGTGTCTTCAGTTTGCTACAGCTCTCGCTCCTCCATGTGGCAGAAAATCGAGGTGAACACACAAGTCTGACCGAAGTCAATGTACAGCGGAGGCAGGGGGATTCTTTGCTTTGGTTTAGGCGCGGGATGACAGCGGGTTAACCATGACTCTCATCTGATTATTTGGGAAACAGCTTGCTCTCACCCAAAACAAATGTCTACTCGTCCATCATCCCACTAGCCTTCTGATTATTAGAGTTGTAGTGATCACTTGCTGGACTGATCATTAAATATTCCCGTCTTGTTCAGCATTTCCTGGATTTGCACTTCCTAATACCTTTGCACCCATAATTCCTTTTCCGGGAAACACAAGATCTGACTTATGCAGCCTGCACCGTGGTTTATGTCTTTGATCCTCAGAGTGTGGTACTTGGACCCACACTGGCATCACCTGGGAACTTGTTAGAAATGCGGGAGCTCACATCTCCTTCAGACTGACAATCTTCATTTGAACAGTATTTCCAGTAAATTAGTAGGCACATTAAAATTTAAGGATAACTACTATAAGCAACAGGTTACCAAATCAATTTCTACTTCCATCACATGCAGAATTCCTTCCCAAACTCTTGATTTCCACCCACAGTGAGATGTAAAACAGCTCTGAACTAATCTATTTCTTGGTCCAGATTATCCAGCACGGTAGTTCCTCGGGATCACTTGGAGAGGCAGGAACAGCGATGCCTGGTTTCAATCCTAGCTTTTAGGGAGTCTAAAGCAGAATCATTGCAAGTTAAGAGTCCCTCAGGACAACTTAGTGAGACCCTACTTAAAAATTTAAAAAGGAAAAAGGGACTGAGAATGTAGCTCTGTGGTACAGTAGCCCTGGGTTCAATCCCCAGTACTGAAAAAGAAAAATCACCCAGAGTGTGTGCTACAAAAAATAGACTTCAAGGCCTTACTCTGGATCTCTTAGTCAATAATCTAAAAACAACTCTAGTGTCTTGGGCTGAGGTTGCAGAGGGTTTAAGGTTCTCACAGCTACCAAGGGACACCAGGGAGAATCTGGGAGAGCCAGGCTGAGGGGCTATGAAGGAAAGCATCATTTGGGGTCCAATCTGGATTCAGGGAGGGCAGTGATGTAGACCTCCACTGTGTATTTAGAAGGATGGTGACAAGGGTTCTAAGTTACACCGGAAACGGCCAGCTCTAACCATCAAATGAATAATTCACAAAAAGCACTATCATTCATAAACCATTATAATCTTCTGTCTACATGAGTCCTATGTAGAAATTATGTGACTCAAAGTACACATAATATAAAGGACAAAATAAAAGATAGATAATAGGAAACAAAGAGATGGATCTTTCACAAGTGGAAGGGGGATCTAGGATGGAGGGAGGGAGAGGAAGGAAGGGAAAGTACAAAGAATTAAGATATGCTGTGCATGTGTATGAACGCCCAGAAATGAATGCAAAGACTATCTACTGCAGAAATGTACTAATAAACCCTCAAAATAGTTTCTTATCTGCATAATGGAGTCTCTAATTTTGTGTTTTAAACCAAAGTTTATGTTGTAAAATAAACAGTCCGAACTAATTTGTCTTTGTTACATTTTCCATAAATTCATTTTTATTTGTATGCATATGATTTAGCATCGTCCTTCTTCCCATTTTTTGTGGTTCTAGGAATTGAACCCAGGGCCATGCACATGCTAAGCAGCTAAGCAAGTGTCCTACTCCTGAGCTACATTCTTTTTTAATTTTAAGACAAGAGCTTTGGTAAGGTGCCCAGGCTGGACTGGAACTTGCAATCCTCCTGCCTCCACTTCCCAAAGAGCTGGGATTCGAGGCATGCACCACCATCCCTGGCTTGAGTAACATTTTTATTGTGATAAAACTCTGATGGTGCGTGAAATTTGTCATTTTAACTATCTTTAAATGTACAGTTCACTAGAATTAAGTACTTTCATAATGTTGCACACGTAGTGTCATTACCCAGTTCCAAAACATTTTCATCACTCCAAGAGGTAACTGTACTAGTAAGCAGGCACTCCCTTGGTCCCCTTCCCACCAACACCCAGTGACCATCAATCTCCTGTCTTTGTGGATTTTCCTAATCTGGACATTTCCTATAAATGCATGTGATACGTAAGATTTTGTGCCTGGCTCATGAGCACATTTTTGAGGCTCACTGGTTTGGCAAATCTTGTTATTACTACTTCATTCCCTTTTCTAGCTGAGCAACATTTCATTGCATGGCTATGCCATATTTGATCCATTCATCGGTTCGTGAATATTTGGAATCTTTTACCTTTGGGTTTTTGCAAATACTGCTATGAATATTTGTGTACAACATTTTGTTTTGTTTGAGCGTCTGTTTCAATTATTCATTCTGAGTTTGTACTTAAGGGTAGAATTTTTCGGCCGGGGATTTAGCTCAGTGGTGCCACCACCTGCCACACAGCACAAGGTCCGAGTTTGATCCCCGGTACAAAAAAAAAAAAAAAAAAAAGAATTTTTCACTGAATCACATGATAATCCTATGTTTAATTTATTTTTGAGAAAGTACCAAACTATTCTCCACAATGGCTGCACAATATTACATTGGTAATAGAAATGTAAGACGTTCCAATTTTTCTGCATCCTCTCCAAAACTTTTTCTTTTCTATTTTGGGTTTTTCTGTTCTTCTTTTTATTAGGCACAGAAAATTACATGTACTTACTGTGTACAACATACTATTTAAAGTCATTATACAATGAATAAATCTAGCAAGTTAACATACACATATTTATCATTTTGCAGTGAGAATACCCTCATTTTCCTAGCAGTTTTCAAGAATACAATATAGTATTAACTATAGCTGTCACATTGTACAATATCTCTCTTAAATTTTTTTCCTCTTATCTAACTGAAATTTTGTATAGTTTGACCAGCTCCTCCCCCACACACACTATTTTCCATAAAATGGGGGGAGAGTTAAGAAAGGCTTTCAGTTAAGAAAGGCTGGCCTCAATTTTGTGATCCTCCTTCCTCGGCTTCCCAGGTGCTGGGATAACAGACATGAATCACCATATCCAGCCTCATTTCCTACAATTTTTTAATAAACATGCACAAAATATAATATAATCAATAGTTTCAAAGTACAGTGTCTACAGAAACATTTGTTAAAGTTGGTTTTTAAAAGTAGAAATGCTAGGACTACAAAGTAACCCTACAGATTCTAATTCAGTAAATAATGATTCTGTGTCACTCTCCAGTTTGGGAATAACTGAACTAAATGATTAAATGTTTGTGCAGATACCTAAGAAATGATGCTACAACTTCATTGTTTTATTTTTCTAGATTTAGTAAAACAGCATGTGTTCACCACGAATTTTTTTACGAGATCGACAAGTAAGTTATTTTTTAATATAAGCACTAAGCTTTATATTAATGTAATAATATTAATAGTTCAATTTACAATTAATTTATTAATTTACAACCAGTACTTATTTATTGAATTCCTGTTGGCATCCATGTGTTTGGTATTTGCACACATCCTATTTATTTCAGTTAAGAAATAAATGGCTAAATGGATGTCTCAATGTGAATCCATTTAGCTATAAAGGTCTCTATTTTCTCATTCTTTGTGGCTGAGTAGTACTCCATTTTATTAAAAAAATTTTTTCCTCATCCAGTCTCCTGTTGATGGGCAATTGGGCTGCTTTCCAAATATTAGCTATCACGAATTGTGCTGCTATGAACATGGGTGCGCATATATCACTGTGGTATGATTTTTTTACTTCTTTGGGAAAGATATCCAGCAGGGGGATAGCTGGCTCAAATGGGACCTCCAATCCTAGTTCTTTGAGGTATTTCCATACTGATTTCCACAGTGGTTGCACCAGTCTGCACTCCCACCAGCAGTGGAGCAGGGTTCCTCTCTCCCCACAGCCCCGCCGGCATTTGTTATTGGTTGGCTTCATGACAGCAGCCATTCTTTCTGGGGTGAAAAACACACATCTATTTAAAACACACACACTGATTCTGAGCACCTCGCTCTTTCATCTATCTATAGTCTGGGAAGAACTGCATTGAAAAAGCACAAGGAATATGGGCTTTATAATCATGCATCTTTTTTAGGAGTAAAGCAAGGTTTGCTGCCTTGAAAAGTCTCATATGATTTCTGAGAATGGTGCCATACTGCCTTAGCGGAGGACAGTGATTTGTACATTGTTGGTTATTGTAAGAAAGTGTTAACATGTATGGAAATATGAGGAAAATGCCTGAAACATTTTAAGCACTCAATAGTTAATCATGTTCATGTATTTGACGTTTCTTCTACCTCCTTAAACAAAGTCTTGGTCTTAGCTTTTAAGTTTGAAAAGAGGAAAAAATAAATAATTAAGAATATCTTTTTTTAGGTCACATTTGAGACATAAACCACTTGAAAACCTGGTAAGAAAATTGTAATTTTTGTCAGTGGGACAAATATATATATAATAACTAAAAAAAAAAACCCACACTTTTCTTTTTCTAGAAAGTAAGGTATGACTGGGAAAAATATGGCTGCCCACTGAGACTTAATGGCCACGAAAAGTTTCAACCTTTGATTCAATTGTAAGTGTATTACGGTTAAAATTTTAACTTATTTTAGAAATTTCATAAAAGCATGAGAGACTACTCATGCATAAAATCATAAAACAATGCTACTCATGCATTTAGTAATAACTGTTTTTGAGTATTCAGTATATTCAAGTAGTAATTATGTGAAGTTGGGCAAATAGAGTCTGTGCATGTTGGTGTGAGTAAGAGAACCAGAAGCTTTCTTAGGAGTGTAGCAGCCTTCCTTTATCCTGCTTAGGTATCTCCCCAGGCTCCTGTGTGAATCCCTGCCTCTTCGATAGGAACTACCTTACTAGGGTGACAAGACTGCTCTTCACAAGAGCCTGTAATAATGAAAGCTTTTTTGGAAAGAAATTTGATTGCTAATAAGTACATTGAAAGGACATCAAAAACATCATCCCTAATTTAATTCCTATAAATGAGAGCTCATGATAAAAACTTGAATAAAATACTACAAGGGAGGTCTTGTTTTGTTTTTTTTCTCAGTAATTCTGTATTTGTCTGCTTCCCTTGGTGACTGGTCACACAAAGTGTCTTACTGTAGCCAAAGAAATTGCCGCTGCTCTAGAGGCAACTGCCATTTGGTTTAAAGGATTTTTATCTATTAGGCCATGATCCTAGAATTTAAGGTAAACTGAGAGAAAGAGCAATTCACAAAAGGACAGGTTAGAAGACATGCAAAACGGAGTCAGCTGGATTAATAACTGGGTCTGTCCTGTGTTTGAAGTAGGAATACAGTAGATATGAAAGATCATGCCTGACAGCCTCAGCTTACATGAAATAGGAGAAGGGGCCAGTGCCGAACTGACAGGGACGGGGCAGGGATGGTGAGAAAGACTTCAAAGGTCCCTGGGGATAACACGAGTCAGGGCTGATTAAGGCCGCGTGAGAAGGCAAAGCTTAGGTAAGGTAACACGCCATGAATGGGTCCCATCCCCACAGATGCTGACTTCCTGAAGGACTTAGTGGCAGCCAAGGTTTGGGTCGGTGTTGAACACAGGTGAAGAAAGCGTGACTGAATGCAGAGTGCTAGCTATGGAGGAAGGTAGAAGACCAACAAGGAGATCGGGCAGAGTATGGAGTGACTCTAGGAGGAGACTACTGTGCAGAAAGCAAGGTGGAGCTGGGAGGCTGGAAATCTGTGCGATCAAGGGACAGACGAGAAGACGTGGAAGACGGACGAGGTTAACACAGAGGAGACTCTTGCATCAGCACTCTTTTCTCAAAGTAACTTCTTTGCATCTTTGCTACCAGGAATCACTTGATAAAACCTTTTGCCTCTAATTCTCCTGGGATAATCAACCAAATATTAGAGGCCAACTACAGAGGAAAAGTCAGATCAACAAGACTCAGTGTCTAGTTCAATTTTATCATTCCAAAACACAGTTGACATCCGGGCATTCGATCACGTGTTCATCACGTGTGGATCTGCGTGCTAATAAATTAGTGTGGCAAATCAGGCAGACTTTGATTAAGCTCTGAGAATCAGTGGACACTGGGCAGTTACTAGTCCATCCTGTAGGTCTCTGGATTACAATAAATGCCCTACTGTATAGGAAATGGCTCACAAATAAGGTTGGGCAGAGTCTTACAGGTCAAAGGATGACAAGTTCAACATCGAATGTTAATAAGCATGAGTAGAAGGCACCCAGGCAGAATCGTACTTCCAGCACATAAAGGAGGCGGTCAGGGTATGAGGTATACATTGCTTGGTTTGCATATTAAAGGGGGTCCGGGAAAGTTACAAATTGGCCAGCCTTGGGTACTTCCTCCAAAGGCAAGGCCTCAGATATTAAATATTCAAACACAGGAAATGAAATATATGGTTAATACAATAGACTGTCCACAAAGTTGGAGTCTAATGAATCTGTAAGTCAACAGAGAAGTCTCTTCAGTTTCAAAAGTAGGGCCTCGGTAGCGGAGACGTTATCAATTGTTGGGAAGTTAGTTGCCAACTAGTGATATTTCTGATTTTCTCGGGCTTAATTAGTATTCTATTCTACTCTAGTGAACATTGACGAAAATAATTATGTAATGCTTACATAGGCAACTGTTTCTGTCACACATTCTCAATGAAATAAATAAAACATTGTCAAAGACAATTACAAATCCAGAAATTATGGTTTATGCAACACACACTTATTGCCACTAGATGGCACTGTAGATTATTGCTCTTCTGAGAGTCAAAATTCCAGCCCACATAGTATAATTAAGATTTTTAAAATTAACACATATGGCTTTGCAATCATTCTTAATAATTCAAGAACCTCATGACTTTCAACACATGCAATCAAAATTCTGCTCCTTCCAAAGCTGCTAGTATTGAACCAAATCTCTAAAATAGACTATGTAAGATTGTGTGTGTGTGTGTGTGTGTGTGTGTGTGT
>NW_022900923.1:10976413-11007676 GCF_012274545.1 Fukomys damarensis
ATAATTCAAGCCTCATGACTTTCAACACATGCAATCAAAATTCTGCTCCTTCCAAAGCTGCTAGTATTGAACCAAATCTCTAAAATAGACTATGTAAGATTGTGTGTGTGTGTGTGTGTGTGTGTGTGTGTGTGTGTGTACATACATGTGTCCATGTCTGTGTCCACACATTCTTCTGTGGAGAGAGTCTCCCATGTTCATCAGAGTTTTAGAATTCTCTGTGGTTCTTCTCCCTTATAAAGAAGTCAAGCATCAGTACTCTAGTTCCTAGTCAGTCGTGCCTGTTTGAGCATTGACCATCTGAGTTCATCGCTTTATAATTTGTCAAAGTAATCAAGATGAAAGTGAAAATGACTTCTCAGATACCTCTTTTTTGACCCTTAAAGGTTTTTTTTTTCTGTCCAATTTCCAAGAATGGTACAATAACAACTTCTTATAACAGTAATCAAGATGAAAGTGAAAATGACTTCTCAGATACCTCTTTTTTGGCCCTTAAAGGTTTTTTTTTTCTGTCCAATTTCCAAGAATGGTACAATAACAACTTCTTATAACCATTGTATGGTAGCAAGTTGTTACAGGCCTATAAACCAGATACAACAGTTGCAAGGTAAAGCAGAGATCTAGGCAGGGAATAAGGAGACCCTGTCAAAGACCTACACTGCTTTATGAATCACTACAAAGCCACCAAGGGAGAAATTATATCCAAAAATGAGGTAAGAGTCAGCAGCCTAGAAACAAGTGCCTGAGACCATGGTCCTAAATGAAATTCCACCCAATGGGGAGGGGAGAACTCAGTAAGAAATATAAACAATAACTGATGGAGGAGGCCAGGTAACTGATTTATAGTCATGAGTTCTGGCATGCTAACGTGTGAATTTATCGATGACTGAACCCTAGCTGTGGTCTCAAGCTCCTATTTTTAGATAGCAGAAAAAAATTACTAAGTACCACATCTCTTTAAAAACTCACTGGGATCCCAGTAATGAATGTAACTGTACTGTATACCTAGACTGTACGAATAAACTCAATAAAAAGAAAAATAAAAACTCACTGGGTCTGAGGAAACACTCTAGTTCAGTGGGGCTCTGCTTCCGGCCCTGGCACCAGGCAGGGGCATCTACTGTGGGCAGGAGACAGCCTCCGCCCCCTGAGCACGCGCTCTCAGAGAGCACATCCGCACCGCCAACCCCACTCTCACCGGGGCTGCTGACCCTTTGACTCCACCACATCTCCCAGCTGGCTTCTCCTGGGAAATCTACAGCGTATCAGTTCTCATCACAGGAGTTCTGTTTCAGTCTCCGGTACACAAAAGGCAAACAGATGAACATTTGTTGATCGAATAACATCAGGGGATCCTTGCCTGGCCCTTCCTGCCTTCACCACAGTTTTCCTTCTTTCTCTCAGCTGGTCACCAAGACAGAAGGCCCTTAGCTGCCTTCATCGATATGCAGTCTTATCAACATGGAGAGAACTTATGTTTTCAATTTTCTACTTCACTGCTAGGTCTTCCTCCATTCATCTGTCAAAACAGGCCTATGTAGCAGGTGCTGCTATTTTACAGATTAAAAAAAATGGAAGCTTGAAGAGTTTAAGTCATTTCCCCGGGAAGACCAAGATAACAAGTGATAAAAACAGAATTCAAACCCGACCCCATTTGACTTGAACTCTTAACTCCTCTATTTTATACTAAACCATTACTTTTGTTGTTTGATATTCCTTACAGATTTGATGACAGTGGCCATGTTGACGAACAGCAGGTGCTGCTATTTTACAGATTAAAAAAAAATGGAAGCTTGAAGAGTTTAAGTCATTTCCCCGGGAAGACCAAGATGACAAGTGATAAAAACAGAATTCAAACCCGACCCCATTTGACTTGAACTCTTAACTCCTCTATTTTATACTAAACCATTACTTTTGTTGTTTGATATTCCTTACAGATTTGATGACAGTGGCCATGTTGACGATGTGGCAGTAAATTTCATATTGTGGGAAATACATGGCAGGAATGACTACAGTTACAATAATACCATGAAGCAGGTACGATGTCTTTGAATTTAAACAGAAATTATTATGCGATTAGACATGGCTTTCCATTTTACATCTACCCATGAGATATCTGAGGAAAATAGAACCAGGAAGGTAGAAAGCATACATCACCTCCATACTAAGTGAAATGACTACTGAAGTTCATTTATAAAAAATGAATCCAGTGTCACATAGAACAGACACAAAAGGGTCAGAAAAAATTTCTGTAGTAGGATGATGCAATTATATATAAGCACTTTCTTTTTCCTCCAAACTGTACTACACCAGGTAGACATTTTTTCTACTCATGTGACCTCCTTGCATTCCTTGACCCTGCTGGCCTTGTGTCAGTGTCTCCGCACCTCCTAGTTCTCTTCCATCCTCCGTGTCCAGTTCATCAGCCCTCCGGCTGAACCCTCTTATTCTGCCCTTTCATTTTGTAGGACACAACAGAAAGGCTGCTATCATCACACTTCACCTCCCATCTGCCTTGGACAGCCTCCCATCATGATGGAGCCTCTTTAGGAGTTATCAGCATTGATTCCTAAGGTTCCCCGAGAGTTTTAGGCTCAAACAACACCAGGGATGACTCTTTCCAAAGTGACATTCTTCTCTACCAGAAACGTTAATTATCTAAGCGGTTCAACTCACTCTGATGGAAACTAAGAGAACTGAGTTCCATTTGCCATTTCCCAGAGTAATGCAAGAACTAATTTTCTTTTAACTATGTAACCAAATAAATCTACCCCGGCACACATTCCTCTGTAAGTGTTCAGCACCCAATACAGTACGTAAGCCTTCGGGTCTACTTCCTCTTCACGATCTGATCCCTAAACTACTGCATCCTTCTTCTACCTTGGACCAGACTCTCATTACCCTCTTCTTTCTCCAACCTTTCCATTATACCTTATGGTTAAATGCTCCTTGATCCTTCGTAAATAAGTTTCCTCAGAGGACATACCTTTCCCTACAGTTCTATCAAACCGAGGGTACACATCCTCTCACCCGTACGCATCTCTCCACTCTTCGATAAAACTTCGTTTGAGAATCCTACTATCCAGTCGACATCTGTTCCATTCCTACTTGCCGATGTCATGTACTCAGAATATGATCATTTTTCCTCATGATCTGAAGATAATTATAGATGGCTTCTGAATTCTGCTATCCATCACCCAGTGCTACTGCTGGGAAGGTTTCTGAACAGGGACTACATTTCCCAGCACAAATGCACCTAGGTAAAGCCATATGACTGGTTCTCGCGGCTGGAATATGAGCAGAAGTTATGTGTGTCATTTCCGGGAGAACTACCTAGAAAGGAATTCCACTAACCTCTGTGCTTCCTGTCTTACCTCATATCAGTGTACTACAGAGCAATAAAGGATAGAGTAGATGAGAGCTGGGTGAAAATGGTCCAGTGAAGGAAATCCAAGCAACCTGCAGATAGAAAAAGCCTGGTTCCTAATTCATTTCTTAAAGAAGGGTCACCCACATGAAACATCTCATCAGGAACATTAGACTATATGTAATCAAGAATTAAATTTTTATTGTG
The DNA here is from genome assembly GCF_012274545.1 of Fukomys damarensis. Taxonomy (NCBI): domain Eukaryota; kingdom Metazoa; phylum Chordata; class Mammalia; order Rodentia; family Bathyergidae; genus Fukomys; species Fukomys damarensis. Next base: position 10,979,988 of record NW_022900923.1, read on the forward strand.
TAAATCCCGAGAGTTGGGGTTTATTACGACAGCACTGCAGAGACTACCTTGACTAATAGAGCTCCTCTATGAACTGCATTTAAATTCAAACATATCCACTTCTGACCTCAACCCCCAATCCTGCAGCTCTCGCGTTGCCATTTCCACCATCCCTAGGTGTCTTACTTTTTCTCGTATAACCTAGACACCTGTTACATTCTACACTCCCATCTCTCCCTACCTGTCCCATTTTTCTCCCCTTCTTTTCCTATCCAGCTTAAACTCTACAGTTAATCCTTCTGCCATGCACTTGGTAATGAGTGTGTCTCACTTTCTTCAGGGTTGTCTAGGTTTGATGCTGTTATGGAGCCAGCTGGAAAGCGTCCGTGGTCTCAATCCCTTCTCTGAGTTGCATCCTGTTCCTTCAATTTCTCTGTGCTGTCGATTTTCCTGTCAGATCCCTCTTGCTTTTGGAAATCCACTTCTGTCTTTGTTTCTTTTGTTCAGGTTCTGAATCTCGGAGAGGTTAAGTCATTGTCACTCTCCGCTCTGCCATTGTTTTCCTTCCTCTGATCCCATGTTTTTTAAAAGAACATTTGTACAATAAAAGTTCAGTTCACCAAGAATATAATAACAATTATAATTAAGGTGCAAATTTTAAAATTATAATTATATAGCTTTAAAGCATAGAAAGTTGAGATAGCTAAAAATAGACAAACCCATAAAGATCATAAAAGTCATTTAACATATTAATAAAATAAAGGAGAAAAGACCTAATATTATTATAATAGTTGAAAAAAGTTATTTGGCCAAGAATTTATCATCTGTATATAACATTATTTCTAAAATTTAAACAGTAAGTTGTTTAACCTAATAAAATATATATACAAAAAAATCTGTACCAAATATTACAAGTGGTGAAAATTTCAAAGGCTTCCCTCTGAAATTAGGAAACAAGGGTAGCTGTGTATCACCATTTTCATGCAACATCATTGTTGGAGACCCTTGTGCTACATAAAGAATAAGCAATAAAAATTTTTTAAAAGGTGTACGAATGGAAAAACAAGAGATGGAACTGTCATATTCACAGGTGACACACTTTTTGTGTGAAACAATTGAATTAGTTTAAGAAGTTCTCCCAATACAAGGTCAATATAGAAAAGTTAATTGTTCCTATGTGTTGCCGCAAACATTTAAATACTGAAAATTTTAAGAATATGAAATCTTCAGTGGCATCAACATATATTAATGCTTACAAACAAATCGCTATGACATCTTTACATGGCCACATATATGCACTCTTTTCACAGAGCGGTTGTTTAAATGAAGCCCAGACGTGGAAGACCATGATTGAGCTCAATGCAGACCTCCCACTAGAAGAAGTCTGGGGACCGGAGGTAAGAAAAACATGACCTTGGGCCGGGGATTTAGCTCAATGGCACCACATGTACCTGGCAAATGCAAGGTCCTGAGTTCGATCCCCAATACAAAAAAACACACAAAAAAATTACTTTGCAATCTTCCCATGTGGAATTACAAACTGGGCATTCTGGTATTAACAAAATCTTGATGGAAACATCGCAGACTGAAATATCTTTCAGTAAATCTAATCTTATCTTTGTATTGATAATTATCAAAAATGCTTCATCTCAATTTGTTTGTGGATTCTCCCTATCAAATTAATTTTCACTGCCAAAAACCTGTGTGTACAGATTATTAAATGTCTGATAACCATGTAAAAGCATTGAAATTAAGTCTTATAAAAGAGGACCACTGTCTTACTTCACTTATTTTTTCCTGGAGGTGGGAAAGACTTTGCTAAAAATCAAGTAGTCAACCAGGATTTCCCTGGCCACCATACCCATGAGAGCCCTGTCCAGGAAAGTCCATCTGTGCCGTCCCCATTTTCTTTACTATCGTGGACAATGATAACTCTCTGACACAATAAACAGCCTACTTTTTAATCTTATTTTTCTGGCTCCCCTGCTAGAATGTAAACTGCAAGAGGAAAGATAATTTTGTTTATTTCTTTCACTGCTGCAACCCCAGCATCTGACCCAGTATAGATGCTTAACACGTATTTACAGAATTAACTAAATAACTAAAGATTCTTATAAATAATTATATTCTACTATTTAAAAATCATAAGCAATTAAACTAGCAAGGGAATCAGTTCAAACCAAACTTACTCACCTGACTTCTTGTTGAAGGACATCCAGGAGTCTGGAGCTGAGGAGGGCAAGAAATGATACTATCTCTATCCCCAAATCTTACAAAGGCCACATAGATGTTCTTAGATTCTGTGAAGATTTGGAAGCATGTTCCAAGGGATCAAGGAGCCAGCTGGGAAATGAACAACCATGGAGCTTGCGTCAATCAATATGAACTAGTACAGCGGGTGTCCCTGCTGTACATCAGAATTACCTGGAGAGCTGTTAAAACAGATCACTAGCTTCACCACCACACTTTCTGATTCAGTTGATCTGATGCGGGGTCCAAAATCCCCATTTCTAACAAGTTCCCAGGTAATGCTAATACTGCTGAGGAACTGTTGAAAGAGTAGTTTACAATCTAGACAGATTTTGGAGAGCGCATCCCAGGCCCTAAATGTTCTACTCTACTGTCTGAGAAACAAAGCCCACCACAAAAGGATGAATTCGATCTTGAGTCCGGAGAGTATAGAAAGCAGGCACCTGCAAACAACTGTTACATCCTAGTGAGGAAGGTAGCTCTTGCAGAAAGGTGTCAACATGTATGAAAGTGGCAATCATGAAAATACATGCCTTCCTGCTGAAACAAACTTCAAATGAAATAGCCTTCCAGAAGAAATGGAAACAAAGCTTTTGCAAATGGGGGGAAGGGAGGTTAAAGGGAGGGAAGGGACATGGGGGCAAAGAGGAATCAAGCTACATCACGTACAGGTATTTAAACTGTACCAATAAAATTAATTAATCATAATTAAAAGAAACAGCCTTCCAATTCCTGATTGCCATGAGGTGCTGATTCTATGAGGATGAATGACCCTTGCAGAAAAGAAGATCTCAGAAGTAGCTCTGGGCACTGTAAATTCTCGAGGAAAAAAAAAAAAACCTGGAAGACTCATATGCCAAAGTGGCATTTTCACTAGTTCTTCCAAGTTAATGTCTAAGGTTAAGAAGCAACGGCAGAAAATAGGAACTGAGTGGCTGGCTCCATATATGTAATTCAGGACAGGACTGGAATCTTTGGCTGAAAACACTAGATGGAGAAGTCCTCAGCTAGAATGGCGTGTAGTTCATAAGACTAGGGGAGATTTATTTCCTCAGAGACTAGATGACTTGACCACAAGATGGTTTGCAAAAAAGAAGGGAGAAAATGCAGTAATGGAGGGGTCCAGTGATATCCTGGGAAATATTAGGCGTGACACAAAAAGAGGTGTAGGTGACCACCACTCCTATTAGGAAATAACAAAGCCAGAAACTACAAACAACAGTAAACACTCCCAAATGTCTGCATACCAAGGAATACATACAATGATACACGGCGAATAACTCCTTATTAGCAGCGCTTTGTTATGAGGACAGGATGCACGTCCCGTTCCGGGACATGGTTAACGAATGCCACATACCCTCTCAGTTGAGTTTGCAGTCCCATGTATTAACTAACCTAGTGGGACAAGAAGTGTCATAATCCAGTGTTGACCCAAAAGACTCCGCTACTAAAATATATACTGTCTTATGTTTTAAATTAGTGTACATAAAAATGATCCTCTTATTTTTCATTAATCTACATCCAGCATATTATTGTCTAAATGTCCTCGAGATTTTTAGAGTGGGAGATAAGTAGACAAAGGTGAGAAAAGGTAGATGTAGATTTTTTTTCCAATAATCATTTGCATTTTATCAAGATGTATAGTAAGACTTCACTAAGTTGAACAAAATCAAGAGTTTAGGGATGGCCCTTATGATTAAAGAACAACCACGTTTTACATATATAAATATTAAAACATAACTTATGTGATGACTCATTCATGTAAAAGAAATGGCCTGCTAAGAAAGGAAAAGGGGAAATTTTCAGTGTGCAAGCAGTATTTGCCTTTTTTAAAACATTTACATGCCAGACGGTAAATACTAAAGTATACATAAGGATAAGAAAAGAACTAAGCAAGAGATTGATGTGTGATCAGAGATTACACAGTCAAACAGAGGAATTACACTGCTCTCCAGTTTACCTCCAAAACCCAGTCCATAGAGTTAAGATAGAACACTGTACCCACAATTCTCCTGTGTTTGCAAACATTAAAACGTGGGGAGAATAAGGAAATAAGAAGAACTAAATGCCACCAAGTAAATCTGGCGGCTGTTAATTATTCAAAGGATATAGGAAGAGTTTGGCCACATGAACAGCATGATCCAGGACAGACAAAAGTGCAAACATCTAGACACAAAGATTGACCAGGCACTCAGCTACAGATGAGGAGTGAGAGTCACATCCATTGTTGGGGAAGCACAGCAGTTTCTCTTTGGGTGCAACTCTATCACATTGGGGGGAATCATTTTGAACATGGGCCAGTGTGGATGGCCTCTCGGCATGGTATTACCTTCTCCATGGCAACCCAGAGATTGACACCCTTTTCGGCTGTTAGTCAGACCTTAGAATAACTGACCCTCATCCATATCCATTGAGGCTGTTCCTACTTCTGAACCTCGTGTCTTCTCAAACGAAGGATCGCTGGTCTGTGTGCAGTGTCCCTTCAAAAATTCTTCCCTAGACAGCTATAGTCCTGCTATTAGGTAGGCCCAGCACCCTCAGTTAGTGACAGACCCCACAGCTCAGCACAGGTTATTCTCATCATGATCATGGTTTCAGGGCCTCTGCAGATTATGTCTGTCAGTGCGTGAGCCAAGTCCTTGAGTCACCCACCGCGCATCCTTGGAGTTTCCTTCCATGAATGGATCGCCACCATACAGGGTGGGTGTGACATAATCATTTGGATCCTTGACAATGGCTAACTAAAGCCACAGGACGTATACCCAAAATTTCTTGACAGTAGAGCCCAATATGTACAACCCAGTATTGTTCCTTGTGATCTCATCCTCCATTTGTACCATCTTCCATGCTTTTCCCACAGCTCTCGTAAGTGGAGCTGGAACATATGTGTTCTGTGCCCCTGACTACCACTAACTTCATTTAATCTTTCACATCACAATATCATTAGAATGAGGCAGGGAAACACAGCCAAGGCAGCCAGCCAGTGGTACACACAGCTGAGCATCAGCGGGCCCTTCATCAGTTAGCCAAGCTGTGCTCCTAGCTGAATTCATACTTGCTGCTACCAGAATACAAATGATAAGCAGTCTTCTCCTTGTCTGCATGGCCTGTACATTCACTCTTAACTCGGGGACTTAACTTCTGTCAAAAATGCATTTTAGCTTATAATTTTATTACTCCAAGCAACTCTCCTTCAATCTGTTAGAGCACTGCTGCAGTGACGGATCGCCTTTAAACCTTCCTCCCACTGTTGCATCCCCTCATTTATAATTGAAATCCTTGGGAGAGAAATTTCACTGGTAGAACTCAGACTTGAGCTGCACTGTCCCCACCCTAGCTATACACTGGAGTAGGGAGAGAAAGAACCTGTGCCTGTCCACTTCTGGGATGAAAGGAGGAGACCTGGAATTACCCTCTCATACTAATGTCATGAAAAAGAGATCAGGGTTCCATCGATAATGGTAATACACGCTGGATAGACCAAAACAGCAGGAGAAGAAATATCCATAAACTGCTTCTCAGGAAGCAGTGATAATGGAATTCTCATCTTATTAAAGTTGTATGTGGAATGACCTACAGACTTTGATGAGAATGTCAGCTCCTTGCAGAAATGAAGAATAACTGATGGTTGGGATGGACATAACAGAAAGTAGGGCAAGTGTCCATCTCCTCACATTTTGTGACATCCAGTGGAGTGAAAACAGGCATAATGAGAACGGTACTTCACGCTTGAATAAAAGTTTCCAAAAATTGCCGAGAAACTAGGGCAAGGTTGCCTCGCATACCAAATAGCACGCTCAGCAAGCTTTTGAGTGGAGGGACAGAGCTGGCCCAAAAGACCTGAAACAGAGCTCATTCAACGTGGGTCCAGAGCAAGACGTGGCAGGTACAGAGAGTAGAGCAGACTCAGATATTGAAAAAGCAAAAATACTTTAACACTGAAAGTTAAAGTTCAACGTTAAGTTAGCAAATACAACACCTACTGTGTGCCAGATTGGAGACACAGAAGTAAATGATAAGCTTTTCCTAGACCTCAGCATTACCGCCATTTAATTATGATTAAGACTTTTGTCATAGGGTTGTCATGGGGAACTCCTTTTGGGACAATGCAAGAGCTGACTGATGCCAAGGTTCTACTGACTGGGAGGTCATTCATAAAAGAGAAAAGCTTCGAGGTATATGGGGGAAAATATGCTCTGAGTGAATTTTCTGCTGCTGAATCCCTAAGATTGGGTAAATGATAATGAAGTAAACTTCACTGGCCTTTACTAGAGAGCAGAGTCCAACAGCACCGTGACACCCACATCTGGCGAGGGCTTTCCTGCCGATAGACAAGTGCAAGGAGGCGAGGGCAAGGGCAAGGGCAAGCAAAACAGTGAGCAAGCGAGGCCACGCCAGGCTGGGGATTTGGCTCAGTGGTTCCGCCACCTGCCTCAACAGTGCAAAGACCAGAGTTCGATCCCAGTACCGGAGAGAGAGGGAGAAAGAGAGAGAGAGAGAGAGAGAGAGAGAGAGAGAGAGAGAGACAGAGGGAGAGAGAGAGAGAGAGAGACCACACCCAGAAGGAAGCCACTCCCAGAATGACAAACCGAATTCTACAGCAATGCATTAACCCATCCATGGGACAAGTGCCCCAGTGATATAAAAACTCCCATTAGGCCCCCACCCAACCCCTCTCCATGGGGCGTCAGATTTCAAGCACACTGATGTGTGGATAACGAGTTCAAACCGTAGCAGCTATGAAGGGTGCTGCTTGGGCCAAAGCTCAGACATAGCCCAAGCAATTGCCTCACAAGGCTTCTTCTTTCCTTCAAACAAGTACTAGAGGAGCAGTCATTTCAGGAGAATGTGAGAGCATAAAAAAACACATGGGACCTGAAAGAGTCCAGGAGCAACGCTACGTATTTTTGCAGAATGAGTCACCTGCAAATGTTAACAATATTTTTATCTTGTTTTTTGTTTTGTTTTGTTTTGTTTATAAAAACACAAGCTTGCTTCATCTGTGATTTTAAAAGGTAGGACAAGGGACTAAACAGCATTATTTGTGCTTTGTATCATGAGACCTACTCACAAGAAGACACAGTAGTGGTAATGGGGATACATATAAGTTCTAAGGAAAAGTAAAAACCCAAGGATATATCACCTCAACTGTGTCTAAATGGCTTCTCTCCGCAGTTAGCATGTTTGGAGGATTTTATGTTTTGTTGGTTAGGAAAATAATAAGCTAACAGCCAGGCATTGTAGCGCACACCTGTAGTCCCAGCACTCAGGAGAAAGAGGCAGGAGAATTGCTGTGAGTTTCGAGGCCAGCCTGGGCTATCTAATGAATTCAAGGCCAGACTGCCCTACAAAGCAAGACCCTGTCTCAGAAAACAAACAAACAAACAAACAAACAAACAAAATTTTAGACCAGTCTGGGCAATTCAGCAAGACCCTATCTCAAAAAAAAAAAAAAAAAAAAAAAAAACAGAAAGCCACCATACCCATGACATCCTAATTGTTTTAAAATACAAAATAGTCAGATGTGGTAGTGCATGCACTTAGGAGACTGAATTCGAAGCCAGCCTGAACTATGTACACAGTAAAATCCTGTCTCAAACCAAAGCAACCAACAAACAAACATAGGCTAGAGACGTGGGTCAGTGCTACAACACCTGTTAAGCATATAAGATGTCAATCACCAGCAACAAAAAACAAACAGATTTGCTTTCACTTTTCATAAAGTATTAACCCAATAAAGGCTCTAAAACTGCAATATAGCATTGCAATGATGGAATAGAAAGGTATAGCCATTGTAGCTCTAAATAATATTCCAAGATAAATATAGGAGAATATAATTTTATTTGCTAGTCAGAAAATGATCTTTGTTCTTGTCTTTGTTTCTTTTTCAGAACTATAGGTCTTGTTTTTCTTATGCTATTGGAAAACCAGGAGACTTAGATCAACCATATGAGATTATCAACATTTCTAATAATAACCATATATTTTGGCCCTTGCACCACTCTGGAATGTATGTGTTTCGTGTGAAGATCCTGGATCCAAACTATAGGTAAATATAAATGCTTTATTTTGATGATTTCAGCATTAGCTCCTCAAAATTAAGTTTTTGTTTTATGGATTTAATTTGATATTACATAAGTATCCAGTTGTTGTTGTTGTTAGTGTTTATCTATTTGCTTTTCCATTTTGTAGCAATCACGTTAAAACATCGTGTGGGAGATTTAATGCTAAATATTAGTCACTGGGTTTGAAACTACATTGAGACCTTTACTGTGCTTCATTTACTATGTTTCATAGATTCAAATATAAGATAAACACAATTTCAGCCTTCAAGATGCTTATAACTAAGTTGCCTGGTAACCAAGACAAGTTAAATACATGAGATATTTTCAAGTATAATCATTTGTGTTATTATCAGGTCCAGTAGTAATTCAAAGATGGGAAAGATTAATGCTATTTGGAGCAACAGAAGAAAACTTCCTACAGAACATGGAATATTAATACTGACTGAATAACCCTCATCCAAAATGCTTGAGACAAGAATTGTTTCAGATCTCTTACTTTTTTTTCTAGATTTTGGAATATTTGCATATACATAATGATGTATCTGGGAATAAGGCTCAAGTTTAACTACAGAAACTCATTTATGTTTCACACATACCTGGTACACAGAGTGTAAAGACCATTTTATGCCATGCTTTTATTGTTCCTGCATTGGTTTTTTGTTTTGTTCTGGACTTGTTTGTTTGTTTTCTGGTCTGTTATAAAGGATACTACACAGGATGCAGATGAAGATCTCACGGGGCAAGTCATGTGGAGAGGAAAGGGGTAAAATCCTTAGGGCCCGTCCAGGAGCACCACCTCCAGGAGCCTCCGAGTCCAAAGCTCTGTACACCCAGTGCATCTGCATTCTATGGAGGCCTCATTAGACAGGCATGATCAGTGAAATCCCTGACTACTGGTAGTTAGTTTAGCCAACAGCCCCTTCCCCTCCCTGGAGACTAGGGGGTAGGTGGCAGTGGGGGACGACAGTGTAATTTGGCTGTGGTCTTTCTACTAACCAGTCCCCAAACTGAAACTACCTCAGGACTGCCAGCCATCAAGCAATCATTAGCTTTCCAAAAGACACTTAGTCTCTTGAAGATTCCAAGGATTTTATGAGTAGTATGTCAAATAAAGAAAGAGGAAAAGCTGGGTGTGGTGGGGCACGCCTGTAATCCCAGCACTCGGGAGGCTGAGGCAGGAGGATCACTGGGAGTTCAAAACCAGCCTAGGCTACATAGTGAGTTCCAGGTCAGTCTCAACCACATAGCGAGACCCTGTCTCAAAAAACTAAAAAAGTAAAAAAATAAAAAAATAAAAAAGAAAGGAAAATATACACTGTCACATATTTCACAATATCACAGCCTACCTGCTGGTCTTCAAACGGGGCTCCCTTTCATTAAGAGGACAGACAGCTGGGCAAAGTGGCACATACCTGGGATCCCAGCTACAATTTGGGAAACTGAGGCAAGAGGACAGCAAGGTCAAGGCCAGCCTGGGCAACTTCATGAGATCCTGTCTAAAAGTAAAAAGTAAAAATGGCTGGGGATTTAGATCAGTTGTAGAGTGCCTTTGGTTTTGATTCCCAGTACTGCACACACACGCGCACACACACACACACACACACACACACACAAAGACATACAATTCAAAAGATAGTGCCACGTTACTAGAACCCCGGCCCATTACATTGTATGAATGAAGCCACTCAGGTTTACATGCTTCCATTTGATCATATTGGGTCCCCAAAGCATGAGTGGTCATGGCAAACATAGCTTTGCCCTTTCAGGCTTTTGGTATAATTTGACTCTTGCTCTGAGCTTCTTTCAAGGGTTGATTTAATGTTGAATTTCCCTCATTATCTAAATCATTTGTCCATCTCTTTATCTTCAGCTTGACTTTGACATATAACATGAAGTCGGGTATGGAATGTTCCACTTCTGGCATGACAGAATGTTCCAGGTTTTAGAGCATTCCAGATTTCAGGTTTTCTGATTAAGGATGCTCAACCTGTAGAATTTACATTGCCAGTGGACCAGGATAGATACTTTAGGTGAGGGAAATCACACTGCTAATGGCATGAAGCTAACTGTTAGCATATGGTCTTCAGCTTACACAAGTCATGAAGGAAGATAAATAGCTCCCTGAGTAAAGAAGGTAGAAAACAAAACAGGGAGAGAAATTTAAGGCAATTCATAATGCTTAAATAAATTTCAACACATGCTCTTGAGGGCTTGTTCAGTTTACTCACTAAGAGAGGAAATAAACCTGAGAGCAGCATAAAGAATGGCATAGAAGGAAAATAAACTCTGCCTAAGTAAGTGAGAAGAGTGATGTTAATAAGGCAAGAGGTCAGAGGAAGGCCTAGTGGCGGTGAGAATGGAAGAAAAAGGAGTGAAATATCCAATGGGTGCCAGGAAATATAAGATTATCTTGATCTAATGTGACAAATGAAAGGAAGAATTAGTGTGGTTAAATTTTCCAGCCTAAGTGATTAAAATAATGTTATTTTCTTTTATCACAAAGGTAACAGAGTGTTTTTTGAGGGGAGGAGAAGCTTAAAGATGCTAATAAATTCAAACACAGATATTCTCTTTTTTCTACATTTTCATTAGAGCATTAAAGGAGGTACTAAGAGAAGTTTTAACTTTGCACTTGAGGGAACAGTGAAATATCTAAGTGAAGATATCCTACACATAGTTGAAAATTCTAATTTGAGCCTGGAGTTAGAGGGAAGAGCTGAGGATAAAAAGAGGAAAATACAAATGTGTGTATTTTCTACAGTGATTTCAAGAATATGCATATGTTAACTGATTGAAAAAAGAGAAGAGGCTAGAGAGTTACGACAGTTCAGGAACTGAAGGTGATAAGAAAAGGGACAGAGCAGTACGTGCTTTAGATAAAAGAGGACAGAAAATAGAAAGTTCACAGAAAAACACAACAGGATAAGTGCAACCCACTCTCTTACTGTTTGGGCAGAGCTCTCAAAGGCAATTTCTCCTATACTCTAAAATCACACTTTTATTATTATTTTTACTTTTATTAATTTTTAACCTTTTAGTTTACTCTGTTTTTGTTTTGTTTTGTTTTGCTTTGTTTTTGCAGTACTGGGATCAAATTCAGGACCTTGCTCTTGCCAGGCAGGCGTGGTACCACTGAACTAACTACCTCCCCATTCCTTACTCTGTATTATTATTGAGGCTTTCAGTAGAAATCCTAAATGCCAGGAGAGCATGAGATGATATATTTCAAACCCTGAGAGAAAGTAACTGCCAACTAGATTACTGTCTACCAAAGCTAGCCTTCAAAATTAAAGGAGAAATAACGACCTTTTAAGATGAGCATAGAGTAATTTATAACCACTAAGCCAGCATTACAGAAGATAGGTAAATAAATCATACACACCGAAGAGGAAGAATAGATAAGTTGAGAATTAGCAAAGAATCAAACATTAGTAAAACACTGAATTGATAGGAATTAATACATACCTTTCTATAATAATCCTGAATGTAAATGGTCTTAACCCTATAATGAAAAGACACAATGGGGAGATTGATTAAAAACAACTCTTTGGTATATGCAAAGGCATACACAGACCAAAAGCAAAAAGGTAGAAAATGGTATTTCAAGCAAATTGAACCCAAAAAAACAAGCAGGAGTAGCAGTATTCATAACCAACAAAGAAGGCTTCAAGACAAAATTAGAAGAGACAATGGAAGTCATTACATATTAGCAAAGGGAAAAGTTCATTATGAAGATATAACAATTGCAAATATATATGCACCAAACATCAGCACACCCAATTTCATAAAACAAAAGATTTAATACAATGATAGTGGTTGAGTTTATTACTCCAGTCTCACTGATAGATAGCTCATCTAGATATCAGTGTTAAACTACACTATAGACCAAATAGACTTAGACATCCACGGAATATTCCATCCAACAACTGTAGACTATACCTCCTTTTCAGCAGCTTGTGGAACTTTCTCCAAAAGAGACGATATCTGGGGCCATAAAATAAGTCTTTTTTTTAAATAAGTCTTACAAAAACAAAAAAATTGAAATAATTTCCCCATCTTATCAGATCACAATAGAATGATACCAGAAATGAACTGAAGAGAAACTACTAAAACTATTCAAACACTGGCAGATTGAAAATTATATATCTGAACAATCAATGAGTCATTTAAGAAACCAAAAGGTAAATTTAAAAATTCCTAGAGTCAAATGAAAATGGAAACACAACTGTTACGATTTAGATTGAAAATGTGCCCCCAAAGCCTCACAGTCAGAAGTGGGGCCTGGTTGGAAAAGTCAAGTCATTGGGGGCATGACCTGGAAGGTTGCATTCTTGATATTGGCTCCTCCTCTTTCTCTGCTTCCTGGCTGCTTTCCTCTGCCATATTCTTCCATCATGCCATTTCTGCCTTGGAGCCAGGCAACTATGCATGGACTGGAACCATAACCTTCAAGTTGTAGGTGTTAGTGTTTTGGCCCAAACAAACAAAGCTATCTCGAATAACCAACCTAACAATGCATCTCAAGGTCTTAGAAAATTGAGAAAAAGCCAAACTCAAAATCAGTAGAAGGAAAAGAATAATAAAAATCAGAGCTAAAATTAATGAAATAGAGACAAATTGAACAATACAAAGGATCAATGAATCCAAGAATTAGTTCTTTGAAAAGATAAATAATATATATAACTAACCAATAATAATATAGCCAACAAGCCAAAGAGAAAAAAAACCCAAATTAGTAAAATTAGAAATGAAAAAGGATCTATTACAGCAGCCACAGCTGGAATTGAGAGGGTCATAGGAATTAGTTTGAAAACTAATACTTCAATAAGTTGGAAAATGTAAAAGAAATGGATAAATTTCTAGACACATGACCTCCAAAATTGAACAAGAGAATAAAAAAAAACCTAAACTGACCAATAATAAGCAATGAGATTGAAGCAGTAACAGTCTCCCAACAAAGCCTAGAACTGGGTTTACTCATGAATTTTACCAGAATTTTACCAGTTTAAAGAACTAACAACATCCGTGTTCCTCAAACTATTCCCTGAAATACAAAAGAGGGAACACTTTCAAACTTATTCTGTAAGGCTAACATCACCCTGACCAAGACCAGACAAGGACACAACAACAAAAAAGAAAACTACAGACCAATATCTTTGATGATCAAGATGCAGGAAGTCCTCGATAAAATACTTACAAGGGGAATTCAACAAGAGAGATTATACACCATGATCAAGTTGCTTTTACTTCAGAGAAGCAAGGATAGTTCAACATACCCAAATTAATAAATGTAATATAGCACATAAATTGAATCAAGAATAAAAATCACATGATCATTCCAATAGATGGAGAAAATACCTTTGACAAAAATCCAACATCCCTTTATGATTAAAGCCCTGACAAATCCAAGTAAACACAGATCTTGCCTCAACACAATAAAGGCTGTGCACAACAAACCCATAGCCAACATCACACTAAATGCGAAAAACTAAAAGCATTTCCTCTAAAATGAAGAACACTCCTGTTAATCATAGTCCTGGAAATTTCAGCCAAAGCAATTAAGCTTTAAGAGAAAGAAATAAATGTGATGCAAACAGGAAAGGAAGAAATCAAATTATTCCTGTTTGCAGATGATATCATTCTATACAGGTACGTAAAAGACCCTAAAGACACCATAAAAAGATTCGTAGAACTAATAAGGATACAAAATCAATATATGAAAATTAATAGCTTTTCTATATACCAATAACCAATCTGCTGAGAAAGAATTCAATTCCATTTGCCATAGTTTCAAAAAAACTACATAAAATACCTAGGAATAAATCTAGTCAAGGAGATGAAAGACCTCTAGAGAGAAAATTGCGAGACACTGAAGAAAGAAATTGAAGAAGACACTAGAAGATGGAAAGAACTCCCATATTCATGTATCAGCAGAATCAATACTGCAAAAATGGCCATGTTACCAAAAGTGACCTACTGATGCGATGTAATCCCCATCAAAATAGCAATAACCTTCCTGGACCTAGAGAAAACAATCCTAAAATTCATATAAAAGCACAAAAGACTCCAAATAGCCAAAGCAATTCTAAGCAACAATGCTGAAGGTGTCATGACACACAATTTCAAAATATACCCTGGAAATATAGTAACAGAAACAGTACAATATTGGCATAAAACCAGAAATATATGCCAATGGAATAATAGAGAACACAGAAATAATGCAGCCCCAGCCACCTGATTTTCAACAAAGATGCCAAAAACATGTTGGTGAAAAGACAGCCTTTTTGACAAATGGTGCCGAGAACTGAAAGAAAACAGATGTCCATTACAGACCACATCATCGTTTACTTGTCCAAAAAACTTCAGCTTCTAAAGAACAACAAACTAATTACAACTATCGTAGGTGGTTATAATTTTAACATATTTATTATCTCAAAACAGGAACAAATCATAGTCATTTATTGCATCTACTACAGTCTTGAATGACATTTATACCTCCTTTAATTGTCATGATCCTGACTTCAAAGTCCGTACTACTTATTACAAACACACGTTATATGAAGTAGAGGAGATAGGAGAACAAAACATCAAAAATTAATTCAAATATAAAATGGAAAGATAGAAAATAGATGCAGCTACTTATTTCTAATATCTGCACACAGTCATGAAACTATAGTTGGTATCTTTCTACTTATTTATTTCCCAACCTGTGCTCTCTTTAGCCATCAATTTTTGTTTCCTGACGGAATGACCTTAACTTTTTTCCTACAAATCTGAGCTCTCTGCCATCCCTACCCATATGTGTCTAGATTTATAAGTGAAATAGTGAGAGATCCAAGTCCAGTTCTATTACTCTGATTCTCAAACTCATGTATTCGGGTTGTAGAAGAAATACCACCATATCTTGGTCACTGACCCAGAGTATCTAGCTCACTAAAAGGACAATCTCATGCTGACCTTTCAGCATGGCTTTATAATTTTAACTGCTGTATAATTTATCGTCTAAATCAGAGCATTTCTGAGAGTAAAATGAAGCTTTATTAGTATTTATACCAGAAAAACAGGTATCTACCAAAAACTATTCTGGGATATTAGGAAATTATGATTTCCCTAATAAACAAAAATGCACGCTAGGTGTGGTGGCGCACTCCTGTAATCACAGCACTTGGGAGGCTGAGGTAGGGGGGTTGCTGGAAGTTCAAGGCCAGCCTGGGCTACATAGCGAGTTCAAGGCCAATCTGAACTATATAGCAAGACCCTGTCTCAAAAAACTAAAAAAACAAAACAAAAAAAAACTTAAAAAACAGAAAGTCTGTGCTGTTCATCTGTAAGGCCAGTGAAGTCCATATATATCAAGGAATTATTCTGCTATAAAATGAGCTCCCTACTCAGAAGCACTCTTGTATGGGACAAGCTGACGATATATAATGTGTGGTAAAAAACACAGTATGTTTTAAATTTTTAAAAACGTATGCAGTAAGACACATTTTCATTAATCCCCCTCAATACCTCCCCCCGTTCCGACACACATCCCAGCATTCTCGCCCCTCTCTGAAGCAGCTCTGGAAGTCCTCTTTCATGCCTTTAGTTGTGCTGTGGTGGCCGCCTTGATGTCCTGAATTGATTCAAAACATCTACCTTTCATGGTTATTTTGTCTTTGGGGAAGAGCCAGAATCTTCATGGTGCAAGATCCAGTGAATGAGGTGAATAAGAACCTGCTGTGATGTTTTTGCAGGCCTGCCTTTCTGTTGGATGGCACTTGGCAACAGCATCCACTGATTTTTCCTTTAATCAGACCTCATACAGACCCTCATGAAAGAGGACTTCTAGAACTGCTTCAGAAAGTGGCAAGGACAGTGGGATCTATGTGTTAGCAAGGGAAGTATTTCGAAGGAGATGAACGGCAATGTGCCTTTCACTATAACAAAGAATTTTGTTAATGTATATAGTCACTGTATTTTTCTATCACCCCTTGTATATGCTATCCAGAATGTCTATGAACACTGTTGCAGGCAAAAACTACATATTAAGGCAAATTCAAGTCCCCAACATGCACAGGAAGGATGAATCACCAGCCCTCCATGATAAAATCAATCTGCTAGCAGGTGGCTGTCTGATACCTCTGACCAGTATTTCTATGGAAGGGTCAAGGTCGGTTTGCTGTCGCTGGCAAATATACTTTGCAGCGGTAGTATCCAGCCTCGGTGAGGAGAAATCCAGGCACCATAGTCACGTTATTTACGAACGCAGGGAATAAGTATTTGAGTAGCTGAGGGAAGAGGCTACTCATATGGTTGCCAAGTGACAGATTAAAAGGCTCCTCTCTGGCGAATGTCGTTTGATAAACATTCATGGGAGACCGAAACATCCTAATGCTCTAGTGTTACTCCACTTATATACCTTTTCTCTAGTTTCTTCTCATCAGTTCTTACTCCTTCTGAGCCCTGGCCATATCCAAACATTTAGTCCCTAACATGATTAGGCCACAGGTCATCTCTCCTTTTGGGAAAAATTGAAAATGTATATCCTACTTAACATTATACTAGGAAGTTTTTGCTTCTATATTGCTCTTTAGGACTGTTCCTGAATGGAGCTATAGCGCCACAGCCGTCCAGAGCTGTATTCTGTAACTCTTATACTTTTTTTATAGACAGGAAAGACATAAAGAAGTTCCCATGTCTAGGCAAAGTGGAGCCGCAAATCAGCTGTTGCATTTAATGATAGAGTTCAGCTAAGCAATGCTGGCTTTGCGGTGTTGGAGATAATTGATAATTCACATCCCAGGTTTCATAGGCACCTGGTCTCATGTGCTCAGAAGTTCATTTTCTACCAAAGCCCTCCTCGTTCGGCTTTGTGACTTCCTAAACCACCAGAAACACATCAAGCACCTTTCGATCTGTTCGGTTGTAAGAGTAGTCACAGTACTATCTGCATTATCCGGACTATCTAGAAAAACCTCTCTCTGCCCTGGGTTCCATTCTAGGTGGCTTTTAGCTCCTTCTGAGTATTTGGAGAAGTACAGCTAAATGTGGCATATGCTATCTCCAAAATCCAAAGTGGGCAGAAAAAACCCAAAACAAAACGAAAAACACCATATAGTCCTTTTCTGTGGTAGGGAGTCCAAGGAGCAGCAGCTTGTCTTTCATTCTCAAAACTGTGGCATGCAACCTACAACTCGTGGAGTTTGGAGAGGGAAAACTAGGAGAAAGATTTGAGACAAGATACATAGGTTGTTGTGGCTTTCTTTCTCAAGAGTTCCCATAAATTCAAGCTGTTCCAGCTATGGCATTGGACTCGGGTGTGGGAATTAGGTAAAGGTATGTGACCCTCTACATAATGGCTCATCTCAGGCCTCTGTGCACCAGATTGACTTTCTTTGTAAAAGTCAAGTAAACTTTAGAGAGCTGCTCCATGTATTTCTACCCAAGAGGCCCCATAATAAATGTCTAAATTCAAGGGTTCATTTAGGTCTACTCACTTTGAATAGAACTATGTCCATCAGTTTTTTATTGCTGTGACAAAATACCTGATATATAATATATCCTAAGATATACGTGTCTTCGTCACTTTCCTTATTACTGAGACACAACAGCTGATCCTGCAACTGAAAGGCTCACAGTTTGAAGAGTTTTCAGGCCCTAGTCTGCAGGTTCCAAGGAAGGTGACAGGGCGGAATGGCATGGCAGAGGAGGGCTGCTCACAGCAGGTGGGCAGGAAGCAGACAGAATGAAGGGAGGAGCCCAGGAAGAACTGTGACCTTCTGGCTCACACCCACAGAGATCTGCTCTTCCAACCAGGCTCCACCTTCTCAGCAAGTCAGCTGTACCGTCCCGGTAATCCAATCACTTTCCCAGAGTCCTCCCTAGGATCCCATGAGGCTTTAGGGAGAATCTAGACATGAATCATAACATATAATTTAAGAGGCGGGGTTTATTTTGGCTTATGGCTTTCAGGGATTTTCAGTCTATGATTACTTAGCTCCATTTTTTCTGGGTCTGGATGAAGCAAAACATCACGGTAAGGAGCATGTGGTACAGCAAAGAGATCACCTCACAGCAGGAAGCACGGAGAGTGAAAGAGCACGGGTGGCGGGCTTCCTCCTTTCCTCTTTCGCTCTACCTGGGCACCTGACCAGCTGGATGGCGCTGCCCACATTTAGGTGGCCCCCATTGGTTGGCTGTCCCACATGCCAATCATCTCTGAAAATACCCTGGCAGACACACCCAGAAGAGTGCTTTAGTAATTATCCAGGCCCCAGCAGAGAGTCTCAAACTCCTACAAGGTCACAGGACACAAAGTGAAAGAAAGCAAGAAAGCAAGAAAGAGGGCCAGGATGCAGCTCAGTGGTGCTGCCGCCTGCCTTGCAAGTACAAGGTCCTGAGTTCAATACCTGGTACAAAGAGAGAGACAAAGAAACAAGACTTAAATACACAGTGGGGATCTAGGATAGGCCACACCGAACAGGTAGCAATGAGGCCGAGTATGTGGCGAAGACCACAAGCAACCAGATTCATCAGTATTTGCTGATTTATTGATTATAGAGGTATGGATAAGAATAGGGTAGAGGGGCTCACGTGGCATCCGGTGATATCAGCTGAAGCAGGGGACGCCTGTAGAAAGGAGTAGGCGTTACTTGCAGAAGCAGTGGAACTGACCACAAGTCAGCTCCTGAAAACAACTGAGGGATGGGCAGCCCCAGGGATGGAATGTGAACTGGAGCCACACGGTCCCTCTCTGCAGTGTTCTTGCACTAGCAGCCCTGCCCCTTCACAGATCAGGACTCAGATCTCAGCTGCAGCCGCCGGCTGGTGGAAGCTGTACTAGCCTGTGACACCACCCACTGCTCTCGTGAGTCCCTTGGGCTCCGGTCCAGCTCTCAGTACATTTTAGCCAGTGATGAGGGGAGAGGCCTGCCCCATATACAGCCTGCTTGACTTTGTTCATGGTGGTCGGCCACAAGTCATTTCCTAGGCATCTCTCAATCCTTAATGTTAACAATACCGACAACCACAAATACTAAAGCCTGTTTTCACTAGGCGTAATTATGCCTTCTTCATCTCTAATTATTTAGTTTGTTTGGCCTCTGCCATACTGTATAAGATCCTTCCATCTTTACTGAAATGAAAGAACCCATCTCTCTGGCAGAAAGGAAGCACAAACCCTCCTTTTTTAAAATGCTGGTGTTTCTGACATCGATGTAGTTCCCATTGCCATGGTGAGTGGAGTTTCTTCTGGGCCCTCCCTCAGAGTGGAAGAGTAACTCAGGTCTGACAAATGCACTTCGACATTTTTCTACCCCTAGCCTGTTAAATTTATTCCTATATACTAAAGGACTTCTGATGGCTCAATTTTTATTTAACTTAGTGCCAATTTTCTGTCTACTTTTCCTATCAATTTCTGAGCGAGGAATCCTAATGTCTTCAACTGTAAGTAGGGATTTATCTATTTCTTTTAGTTCTGCCAGTTTTTGTGTCATGTATTTTCTTTGAGGTAAATACACATCTGTCATTATTGTATCTTCTTTATCAGTGCATAATATCCCTTCCTTGTTCTGATCAAAGTAAAACTCAGAATTAAGCAAATTTCTAGGCCTTTTTACAACTATTTTTGTCAAATAGGTTAGTAGGCCCTATCTTGTGGTATTCTTCAAAGTAAATGAAGCACTCGCTAAGCACATAGTAAATACTCAATAAAAGTGAACTCCTTTCTTCTGCCTCCTCCCACCTGAAAGTAAGTAAAACTGCACTGTCTACTTAGCCATCTCCTGCCTCACTCCAAACAATATGCTAAGTTATGAGAGAGATGTGGTAATTTTACACATGACAGTATTATTCCACATATCCAGTCCCTAAAATTCCCAGCTTCTTGAAGGAGTCACTCTGCTTCAGGTGAACCTCATGGGGGTCTAGGACAAGAGAAACCTGAATTCAAATGCCAGCTCTGCTATCCGAACAACCATGGCAACTTCTGAGCCTCAGTGTCGTGTCTGAGCCCCGGTTTCCGCATCTGAAAGAGTTAACTAAGATAATGCATGCAAGAACTCAGCGCACTGCCCAGTTCACAGCAATGATACTTAACATTCGTTTTCACTAAGTATTAATGCCCAATAAATGTAAACTGTTTATTACTTTTGTCAACACTTATTATTGATCACAACTGTATGTATAAATTGCTATTACTGTTGCCTTTGGAGCCACTTTTAAAATAAAGTGATGCTGTGAGGACACTGTTACACTCACCTCTAAGGAATCTCGTAGTTGTCTAAGATGTATGTATAGAAAAATAATCACAGCTGTTAAATAACTAGATCTATTCTATCCTTTATCAATAAATGACACCCTAAGATTATATTTGATTTGATTGTTACCATAGAGATATGGAAGAAGTTTTAAATATATTTAATTTAACCTTTAATATTATTTTTTTCTACTTTGCAGTTTCTGTAACCTAACGGCTATATTTGCTATAGAGATCTTTGGAGTGATTCCCAGGTAATGAGAAGTACCTACTGGGGCATTAATGAAGTGATTTCTAAAATATATAAATAGCAGCAAAATAGGAAACACACCCCAGTGTTCTCCCAAAACAAAGCCTATACAGTCGCTCTGTGGGATCCCCAATATAAGTCCTATTGTATAAAATATTATTATATGGCATGGAATTTCAATGAATCGTAAAAACAAAGCAAAACCAAATTTAAAACTTGTAGGAAGTGTTCATTGCAAAGTTAGTAGATTTCATTTTTCCTTTCTATGAAATCATTCTCATGTGTCCAGGAAACAAGGAGTAGAGACATTTCCCTGATTCAGTTCTTGTTACCTTGGAGAACAAACTAAAGAGTCTTGAGACTGAAGTTAAGGCGCTTCATCTTTCTGAGCACCCGCACTCTGCTCTTGAGTGCACCCTGTATCTCCCTCTAATAAATCCTTCCTGTGTCTCTTTTAACAATAACAACAAAAGAGTAAAGTTAGGACCTCAATTGATTTTGCTTCTCTGTCTAGGGCCTGATATCTCGGGGTGTTTTTTTATTTGTTCTAATTTTTTTTTGTAAAATATTAAAATGAAAATGAAAAATAGGGAACGAGGGCTGGCGGCGTAGCTCAGAGGTAGAGCACATGCTTAGTGTTCATGGGATCCTGGGTTAGATGCCCAGGCCAAAAAAATAAAGTAGAAGACAAGTCACTCATAGTCCTACTTTAAATATTACTGATGCCTGGATGTTTAATGCTAACGGAAGGTTAATGGTATGAATAACTGGTAAATGAAATAAGTAAAGAGTTGTCTCTGAGGTAACTTTGGGAAACATGTTTAATGTAGTGCGGCAACTTCCCTTCCTCATTAGGTTGGCACTGGTGATGCAGGTGAGTACTGAGAAAGACTGAGTGAGGAGGCTCTCGCCTCTCTGCCCCTATTTACTCAGCTTGATCCAGCAGCCCAGGCAACCACAGAGTGCCGCATAGGTTAGTGGCCACAGTTGAGCCTCTGCTGACCCTGAAGGCTACCAGAGCCAGATGGGTTAGCTGGTGGTGAGTGTCTTCCTGTAAGAGAGCCCGTCACGAGCAGTGACTGGAGATCCACAGCTCCTCATCCAATCACCACAAACTCCCATTCATTTGCTCTCCTAAGGAGGAGTCCCTGAAAGGGTCCACTTGTTACCAACCACCATCACCCTAACCAAGCTACCACTTGTATTCCTAGCTCAACTCCCCTCTTCTACTCCTACTCTATCCTTTCTCATTCTCCTCACAAGAGCCACAGTACTGTTTTCAAAATGCTAATTGTAGTAGCTTCAACCCCATTAAGTTTCTTTCCATAAAAGTAAAATTCTTCAACATGACCAGGAAGGACTTATGATCTAGCTTCTACCTACTTCTCCTCATCTTAGACCAAGTCCCCATCGTTTCCTCAGCTCCACACCCACCAACTTCTTTCAGTCCCCAGCCAGGGGTATGCTCTATCCCATCGTAGGGCCTTTGCACACACTAGATATCTGTCAGGACTCTGCTTTTCTCTTTACTGCTTAACTTTACCAACTTTACTGCTATTTATTCTTCAGATACTGGGATAATTATCTCTTCTTCATGAAGGCATCTCTTGATCCCATTCACCAGGTTTAATCCTGCTACAATGTGCTTTCACTGCATTGCGTATCTCTCTGTCTTATCATAAAGTGCAATTTTGGGGTTATCATTATTTGCTTATTTTTATATCCCCACTAAAATGTAAGATCCTTAAGGATGGGGCCTGTGCCTATTTTTACTCATCCCTGTATTGCCCGCACCTTGAACCGTGCTTGACAGATATCAGACAGCTACGCTATTTTAGTTCTAAAGAAGGAAGCCAACCACTGAACCTGGGTCATGATTATAGCCCCAGAGGAGAAAGACTGGGCTAATGTGACTTGGAAAACTGTTTAACACTTCAACCAATAATTATGGTTCAAAGGAGAATCAAAATTAATATCCAATACTGAGATAACATCAGCAGCAACAGCTAAGTATCTGGCCTAAGAATGAACAGTCTCCAAGGGAGGCAGCCATGCAGAGTGCTGGGTGAAGAGGTAGATGCCTGGCACTCAGATGAGAGTGCGCACACACACACACACACACACACACACACACACACACACACACGCCCCTGGCTGATCCTCAGGTGCCTGAAATTCATAAATCAACCATATTCACACACACAAATAGTGCTCCAAGCCAGGTGTGGTGGCGTGTACCTACAATACCAGCTACTCAGGAAGATTTCAACAGAGTCTGGGCAACTGAATAAGATCCCCGTCATGTGTGACACGGGGAGGGAGAGGGAGCGGAGAAGTGTCCTCCCCTCCGAATTTCCTCTCGGCGCACTGTCGACTCAGTGACCCAGCCTCAAAACCTAGGTAACGACCTTTACTCCTTATTTCTCAAATCCCACATCTTAACAGTCACTAAGGCCAAGCCAACCTAACTGCTGAATGTATCTTAGATGTGTCCATTTCTCTCCCTTTCTTCAGCCACTGATTTAGTCAAGACCTACATCATCACTTACCTGGATTATTAAAAAAACCTCAACGCTGGGTTTTTGGCCTTCACACTGGAGCTTCCCTTTTAGTGATTATTCACACTGCCATCAGAATCATCCTGCCAAAACGTTAACCCTCTATCACGTGTCGGATACTCCCTCCTCCCTCATCTTTTGGCTGAAATTTAGGTTGTAGTTTAGTGTAGCCTGTCTCGTCCAGCCCCCGTCCACTCACCTTTTCACTCATTTGTTTGTTGCACTGCTGGAGATGAAAACCCAGGGCCTCCCAGATGCTAGGCAAGAGCTCTACCACTGAGCTGCACCCTGAGCCCCCCGCCCACCTGTGGTTCCTCATCTCTCACCACTCACACCTGGCACCTTGAACTAGTTTTACTTCCAGGACACTCAAGAGGGATCTTAAAATTCCCTTCAGCTTCCATCACCTTGCATATGTCTGCAACACTGCTCGGCCACAGTTGGCTCCTCTGGTCCCAGGCCTTTCTAAGTAGCTAAAAGTAGGGTCCCCTGCGTGGCATCCCCCCCCCCACCCTGAGACGCACAGCTCCGCAGAACTTCATGCTTCCTTCCTCTTGCTTACTGACCACACTGCTCTCCACGCTGGCCAGCCCCAAGCACTCAAATGCCTCAACACAGGCACCATGTCTTACTGGTCTCTGTTTGGTTCCAGGGGTACACTAGCCAGCTATTCAAAAACCGGTTAAAGAAATTAAGAGCCAAAGTGAGAACAATGACTTCTGATCACTTTTTTGCTGTTCCTGTTTCAGACCAAGTGGCTACCTGGTCTCTGCTATCGTCTTTGTCATGATGCTGCTGTTCATCAGTATTCTAGTTTTGAGCTACTTCCAGTATACGAAGCTTTATCAAAAAAGTATTTATAAGCCATATCAGAAAATTCACATAAAACAAAAGACATATTAGGTATATACGTATAGATTGTGTTTGATGCTCATATTATCCTGTTGAAGATTTCAAGTGTTCTTAAATTTCTCTCGTACAGAAAGTTTCATATATTGTATACTATTAAATCTATCCTTAATGAGTGTGTTCACTTTAAAGATAGATATTCTATGTATTCAGAGAGCATTTTTAAAAATTAACTTTGGTTATTCTAATCTTTCCTAAGAATACATTTTTGAAAATATATAGATGTCAAATACAATTTTGCATAAATCTTTTCATATGAAACCTTATATGGCTATAGTGACTTTAATAAAGGATGTAATTAAAGTGCATGGACTTAAATAGCCTGTCTTAAACAGATTTTTTAAGTTTTTCTATGGTAGATTCATATGTGAAATGTAAAAGTTACATTAAAAATGAGGCAGCTGGTACTCTAGGTTTTAATTCTAAGTTAATCTGTCTTCTGACAACCACCTCAAATAAATCTTGCTGGTATGCTCTATTACTGTTGTCTCTTCTGATTTAAATTAAAGTTGATGAGTGATATATATGTGTGTATATACATATACATTCATATATATATTCTATTCTATCTTTCGTTGGGTTGTCAACTTCTTTGGTTGGTTGGTTGGTTGGTTTTTTTCGAGACAGGGTCTCAACATGTAGTTGACACTGACCTGGAACTCACTATGTAGCTCAGGCTGGTCTCAAACTCACAGCAATCCTCCTGCCTCAGCCTCCCAAGTGCTGGGATTACAGGCGTGCGCCACCATACCCGGCTTTGTCAACTTCTTGAGGACAGATATCCCGTCCATTTTCTCATGGATGACCTACGATACACAGTGTCTGACACATAAAAGGTATTCATTTAGCACTTGTTCAATGACTGAATGAACAATGAATGATTTCCACTACAGCTCAGCCCTATTTAAACTCCTCATACTCATACAGACACCTCTCACTCTACCCTCTTGCTTCATGATTCATTAAGAAAATCCAAGTAAATCAGAAAAGAACACCCCCACTTCACACTCCAGTGCTCCTAGCTTGCTGTCTCTGTCTCTCGTCTTTATGTCACCATTATACACCTGCATGTCCCTATTATGCTGCCACAATGGATGAAGCATCCCTCAAACCAAGTACCCTGCAGCCCTCCTCCTCTCTCTTTGGACTTGAAAAATCTCTCCTTTCTCCCATACATAATCAATTTCTCTCTCTTTACATTCAAATATGCCTCAATATCTCCCAGCTTTAAAATCCTTCCCTAGACTACTCTGCCCTAATTGAACAGTTGCCCCAAATCTAAGAGTTGTTTCCATTTCCTCATCTTAATTTGCTTCTCCAACCTTTCTTACCAACTGTTTAAAAACCACCCTTCAATGAGACTACTCACATGATTACTGAATCCAACAGTCTTGTGACTTCTGTGTCACTGTATGCTCTTTCTGATTGCCCTCCTGCCTATATCATTCATCTTTGACTTCTAAATGGTGAAGCATTTTAGAACTTTGTCCTTGGGTTATTTCTTTTTAGCTACACATCTTTTAGGTCATCCAACCAGGTCCAAGCCTTTAAAGTCTATTTCTATTAATGTCTATTTTAGCTTATTTAATAGCTATGACTAGAGTTTGTTTATGCAAATGTCTACACCTCATGGACGTGTAAAGGGCATTTCCAACATAAAAGGATCAAACCATTCCTCCTCCCCACAAGGTTTAATGTTTCACATATTATAAAAGGCATCACTATCCACCCAGAGGCCCACATCAAAAATCTGGAAGTTATTCTAGAATCCCTCTCCCAAATTCAACATTCAAACTAATAGCAAGTTCTATAAATTCTGCCTCCAAACTATGTCAGTTCTAACTTTCTTAGTCTCCCCCACGATCAGAATCTAAGCCACTTCTAGCATGTAGTTCTGGAATAGTTCTTGCCATCCCCAAAACTTTGCTTCTCACAATCTGTGCGTTGGGTGGGTGGTTCATCTGGATGGGTGGGCATGGCTAGGGCAGGATCGTCTAGGGCAGTTTCACAGTTGGATGTCAGTGGGATATAGGTGAAGACTTGTCAACTTCTCCCTTGTCATTCATCAGACTAATGCAGATTCGCTCATTTGATGTGGTCACAAGATCCCTAAGATCTCCAAAAGGAGAGCCTCCCACTTGAAAGTACAGATCAAGTCTCTGCTTGCATCATGTATATTAATATTTCACGGGCCAAAGCAAGTCAGAGGCCAGCACTGACTCAGTAGGGGAGACAATTACCAAAGATTATGTATAATTTGGGCCACTGGCTATTTTTACAACCTACCATACTACCATACTGATTTCCCTGGTTCTACCTCCTTTGCCGCTCTAAAATAATTTTCTACACAGCAACCCAAGTAACCTTTTAAACACACACTCACACACACACACACACACACACACGCATGTCACTCCTCAGCCCACAGCCTCCTAAATCTTAAAAATCTAAACATTAGAAATTTAAAAACTCTTCCAGGATCTGGCTTCTGACTACCTGCCCAGCAACACCATCACCTCTTTGTCTGTTAAGTTCCTGTCATAGCCATCTTTCGTTTTCTTGAATACCAAAAAATCCTTCATGCCTCAGCTCTCTGCACTTCTGAGCTCTTTGAGCGAGCAGCCTGTCCCTGTTATTTGTAAGGTTTTCTGTCATTCGGATATAATCTTAAAACTCATTACATAGTCCTCTATGCAGCAATCTAAGATTACTTTCAATCGCTTCTTTAATGTTCAATAAAGCATACGCTGATATTTTGTTTGTAGCCCCCAGCCTCCCCCTATACGGAAAGATGCGTGGCACGTGGGACACACGCCACAAATATTTCTTGAATGAATGGACAAGCTCCTTGTGTGTCTGTAGGTTGTATTAATCCATGAGTGCTGCACTCTCTTCCCATCTCAGCAGCACAATCTTATAAATTCTACACTGAGGGTTAACTGGATGCACGTTACATCCCATCCTATACCAGTACCCTACCTTCCTCAATTTCCTCGCTCTTCTCTTTGCAAAATTAAACAAAATAAAAGAAAGGGGTGAGGGGAACTTAGGGTCATGACTTTGCCACATTCTGTCGGTTTCACCAGGCTAAGCGAGGAATAAATTAACATCACCAGAGTCAGCACTGCGAGCTTGAAGGTGGACGACTTCACCTCCCGCCAAGGACGAAGAGTGAAGCATGCGCCGGCAGATCTAAGGCACAGTAGGCTGGGAGCTGTAGTCTCCTGGGACACCTGCTGAGGCTCGGGACCCCGCAGCATGCTGGGAAGTGTAGTAAAGGGCCGTGGAGACTACGCCTCGGCGTCGCTCTGCATGCTGGGAATCGTAGTTTTTCCGCGACCTCGCACCTCTGGGTCGGAGAGGCTCCGAGTCTGTCGCCATTTTAGGTCCCGAGGTGCGGCAGTAGGGAAAGAGAGCGCAGGCGGGCTCAGCCCGGCGCC
>NW_022900923.1:11008217-11017598 GCF_012274545.1 Fukomys damarensis
GGGTCCTTTCTTCGGCGCTTCCGTCGCTGTTCCGACCTCCCCGCCGCCCCCTGGCCCCACGGCTGCCCGCTCTCCCGGTCCCGATCGCCCCGCGCTCGCTCTGCTCTCTCCGCTTCTGCTGAACCGTGCGTTTCTCTAAATGCTCGAGTCTTCAAACTCCCGAGCCCGTCTTAAGTCCAGAAAGTCACAGCTGTCGATGCCTCTGCTGGAATCTTTTCAGAGGTGAACCGGAGCTCGCACACCCTTGCCTCCATGGCAAGCTCATGAAAATGAATGAGGCCAAATTTATCAGGAAAATAGCCCGGCTGAATTATTTAGAGATCACAGTGCTGCTCCTTTCCTAGATTCGTAAGGCCGCTTTCCAGGTGATGCAACAGGTGGATGACGTGACCACAGGAGGGGAAAGAAAGAACTTGTTTATTCTGTCACCTAACTTTAAGTGCTGCAAGCCCAGACTGGAGTTCAAGGACTGATTCGCCCGATCGTTGCGATTGAAATACCTCAGAAAAACCCGCTAGAGAATTACTGTGCTAGTTAAATGCGTGTTTGGGTTTGTTGACTTGCCTTTGGTTACCGAGTTTTTTTATTTTGTTTTGTTTTGTAAAGATTATCTCTGCCTTCAGTGTTTAGAATTTTTTGTAAGTGGATTGACAAATGAAAAAAAAATCCCTCATCGTTATTTTTGTTGGGTTAAAGATGCAGAGATTCTGCAGTGCGGATTCTTGGTTCTCACTCGCAGATCTAAACTTTGTGTTCTTTGTATTGTTTATAAGATTATAAATTTAGAATTTAAAAAGGGATAAGCCATATCTGGGAATTATGTCAGCAGAGCGGAGAGTCTGCCCCTGACTTGAGGTGAGTCCTCTGTTAACTTGTGAGGTAAACCTGGAGGTAAAAGGAGGTGGATTAGCGGGGAGAAAAGTAAAGCTAATAGAAAAGCTAAAGGGGAGAGTAAGCAAGAGGCCCTAGAAAACTATGACAGTTTGTAAGGCCTTTGGTGTAAGTCACTGGTTAAGAATTAATTCTCTAAAGTTCCCGTGTTCGACCAGACGCCCTTCTTTTCTGAGACTTTATATGGCCCTTTATTGTTTCAATGCGCCCCATCTGAATTTGGTTTCTTTTTTATTCATAAAGTCTATCACAAACCATCCCTATAGATATATTCTGTTCTCAGAACTATCTTAAACCGGGCGTGGTGGCTCATGCCTGTAATCCCAGCACTCGGGAGGCTGAGACAGGAGGATCGCTGTGAGTTCCAGACCAGCCTGGGCTACATAGTGAGTTCCAGGTCAGTCTCAACTACATAGTGAGACCCTGTATCAAAAAATAACAACAACAAAAAAGAACGTATCTTAAGCCTATGTTTTGTAAATTAGGATTGTGTTGTGGTCAGAGATCATGGTTTCAGAGCCTTACAAAAACCTGTGAAAATTGGAAAAGTTCCGCTTTTTTAAAGAGCTGGGATGCACCTCAGTAGTTAAGTGCTTGCCTCTAGATGCCATGGGTTCAATTCCTGGTACCATGCGGAGGCGGGTTTGCTTTTGAAGCTAAACGGAAAATAATGTCTTTTGGCATTTGGTAGGTATTATGTAAATCAGGAAAACCATTGCTAATTATGTTAAACTAAGACTAGACTATACTCCAACCAGTATTTTTTAGGGCAAAAGTGTTCTGAACAATGTAATACTACCTAAGTAACCAAAAGCTTGTTTCTCAAATGTTGTAAAAAGTAAGTCGTTACAGCGGAAGCAGACAAAGAACAGGGTAAAGCGATCTGCACAGATGACTAAAAGTGGTATCTAGAGTTTCTAGGATACAGTCTTGATTCATCTTGTCTACTGAGTTATTCCTGGGATTCTTATGTATTGCTTTTTCCTGTCACCAGGAGGAGGAACATATAAATCAGAATGGTGGATAGTTGAATTATTAGGCTTCTAAAACACTTGTATGTTCTTTTCAGAGTTTTTGGTCTATGAATGTTTTATGTCACCAGTTCAGCAACTTATTAATTTAATTTTGAGTGTAGAAGCTACAGGATGCATTAATTGTCCTTTTTTTCTTTAAAGAATTTAGAGTATCATGAGGGAGATAACAGTAGCAACAATTCAAGATATAACAGGATTTTGTTAAAAGCAGAAAAGAATGCAGTGGAGCCTAGGTTATAGGATCAGGAATGTGGAAAGATAAAATGGGTGAAACTGGAAGCAGTGGTAGGCTCTCCAAGGGCCGAGGACGTGAACAAAACGGCAGGAGTTGGAAAGAACAGGCTGAACTTTGGAAATACCAGCTGGTCCAGTATTACCAGAGTACAAGATGCTTGAAAGGAGAGAAAAACTGAAAGTTTCCTGGAACGTCACGCGTGGAGTGATGATGGGCTTAACTGAAGGGCAGAGGGGCTGTGAAGGTGAAGCCACTTAACCTTTCTGTGGAGGGGAACAGTGATCAGTTTTACTGGAATTTAGAATGAAGACCAGTGGGTTGAGGTGTACGTTTTCATTTTTTGTATTCATTTTTCTCAAATCAGTTTTAGTAGTGGTTTTGCTTAATGCCAAGAATGAATTCCTTTTATCTTTGGTAATAGTTCTTATTCCTGTCAGATGCCTTTGAGGCTTGCTGTTCTCTACAGGTCTAGTTCATGAGCTGTCTGGTCCAAATTTAACATAAAAATCAATCTTTGCTTTGCCATGACAGTGGTTATACCTAATGCCGTGTATCCTTATGCCTTTTTGTCAGATTGTCACCTGCTTCTGCTCTGACTACATTTTTCCTATTCACTAGATTGGGGGAGCTGTGTGGATCATTCCTCTTGTTCTGTAACTGCTACGTATTTGTAAATAGTTGTATGAAGGCCAGCTGTATTAACTTCTCCTGGAGGAAGAGTGTCATCCTCAAAAGGTTACTTGATCATGCATAGTGCTGCTAAATTATTACTTGCTCTCCTCGGTGGTTATGTTCTCTGTGTACTTGGGGTAGTCTGCCACCAGTAAAACATGTCTTGTAATTTTCTGAGTCTTGGAAATGAGGTTATTTACATATTTCTGACTCACTAGCATATG
The DNA here is from genome assembly GCF_012274545.1 of Fukomys damarensis. Classification (NCBI taxonomy): domain Eukaryota; kingdom Metazoa; phylum Chordata; class Mammalia; order Rodentia; family Bathyergidae; genus Fukomys; species Fukomys damarensis. The sequence goes on from NW_022900923.1 coordinate 11,011,274, forward strand.
TAGCAGGTTGATTTAGGTTAGTTTTGAACATGGGGAGAAAGCTCTGGTGTAATCACTTTAGCAGAAAGTTTTCCTTTTTCATTAATCCAGATTTTCTTTTTAGCTGGAGGTTTAGCTCAGTGGTCCTACTGCCTACCTCCCAAATGCAAGGTCCCGAGTTCCATCCCTAGCCCAAAACAAACAGATTTTCTTTTTAATATCATGGCTTACTGATACCTGTAAAATATGAAGGTATTTGATAGTGTTTAAGTTTCTTACTGTTAGTATCTATACATCTTCAGAATCTTGAAGAAATACTCTTTAGGACTCTTCAGATTTAGGCATGTTTGCCTGGACTCCATTCTTTTGCCCTGCGTTTCTCACAGACATCTATAGATCTAATTTAGAGTTTCTCAACAAGTTTCAGACTTACATATTTAAATATACGCTTTACCTAAGTGGGTTCCTAATGTCTCAGAATCATTGTATCCAGGAACAAATGTCTTCCCTCTTCTCCATACATCATACTCTTCTACTGACCCCAAAACACCACTGCTTTTGTTATCATTTTATCTTGGTAACTAGTACTTTCTTTTACTCAGTAACCCAAATCCTTGGTTTGTTTCTCATACTTGCAAAGTTACTACCACAGCACTAAACATAGTATTCTCATTGGGCAGGATGTGAAAGAGGGCAAGGACTTTCTTCACATGGACCTCTGTGTCCTTGCACAGAAAGGGAAAAAACATTGCCAGAGCCACCCTGCCTTCTTGGAGATGCCCCAGAATTAGTTTCCATGTAACTGCCGAAGCAGAATAAGTGGGTATCTGGCTTTTCTAGCCTGTCTGGTGACTTGCAGGTGAGAAAGGCAGGCATTTGGAAAACGGCAGTCACTGGAAACTTGGGATGCTTGGCACATTTCACTTTCTGAGTACATATTTGTTTAAATTGGTTGTTTAACACCTATTCCCCTATTATCAAGTTTAACTTCAGGCCCTTGGGCTGGGGATTTAGCTCAGTGGTTCCACCACCTGCCTCTCAAGTGCAAAGACCGAGTTCGATCCCTGGTACCAAAACAAACAAACTTCAGGCCCTCGTTATCTCACTCTGTTTAATATAGTACAATGGCTTCCTCAATGGTTTCAATCACTGCTATTACTTTTTTTTAAATTTATTTCCCATTCATTTACCAAAGTTAACTTTCTCGAAACATGAGTGATTGTGCCATTCCTCTGCTTAAACTATACCTGCAGAATAAAGTCTCATGCCCTTTATGAGATAGTATCTACCTGGCAGTTGAAAACCTATCTCCTCCTAATGTGTGTATACTTTTGATGTTCACACAGTGAAACTTTTTAGTTACCTGAACAGGCTATCATGTACTAAATTCACACCCCTGCGTCTTGACATATACCGATTCTTCTGCCTGAAATGTCTTAGTACAACTCCTGCTCCTTCTGGCTGCAGTTTAGCCTTTACTTTTCATTCTTGGGTGAACTTCTGTGCCCTACTCGTACTTTCTACTTGTTTCATTTACTGAATAGAGTATATTTAATCCTCTGCATCTCACTAGACTGTTAAGTTCCTTGATGTCATCATGACATGGACCCTCAAAATACAGCCAGTCTGACATACAATTTGGGTTAATTGGGTTAAGGGAAGATTCATCTGCCTATTGTTATCTATAGCGTGTACCCAGAGAAACATCCAGATCTCAGCTGTATTGACTTATAACCTGCACTACCTTGAAACTGATGGAGTTCGTAAGTCAAGGCACCACTGTATCTACATGGCTTGTACTTACAGGGTGTTATGTAAATATTTACCAAGTGCATGGGATTTTAAGTAGCCAGTTTTTATTAGAAGTGCCAGTACTTATATGGATGAAAAGCTCATGTGATGCTCTTTGTGCCAAATGCCTATTTCAGAGTTTTGTTTTTTCCCCCTTCTATCTTAGTACTTTGCTGATTTTTAGATTTTTGATTGTTGGACCAGATGAAGATAGGGAGGTTGTAGGAATGAAATAGAGGAAAAGTGTTCTTCCTTTACAAAACATTTTTTTCAATACTGTGGGACTAGACTGTGTTTTTATTTCTTGAAGTTAGATCTTAGAAGATAATCTCTAAAAAACATTGTCAGTTACCGACTTGTGACATAGATTAACTAGTTAATAGGCTCCCATAACCAAGTATGCTTCTTGGGCCAGTGCCACTTTCTACCACTTAACACAGAAATAGTGACCCATGAGTCCAAGTAATAAGATCAGTTATAAATCTTCACTGCTTCCCACCTCTGGTTTAGTGTATGTGAGAAAATTCAAACTCCGTATTTATTTTGTATTTCAACAGTGAAAAATTGACAAAAACTTGCCTGTTTAGTACAACACCGATCTATTTAGTTCACATTTTTCGTAAGCCTAGGTATGCTAGGCTGGTTGCTCTGTTCCAAGCCTCACAGGATGGAAATCAAGTTATTAGGCTCTGCAGGCAAATTTATGTCCAAATGCATTCAAATTGGTAGCAGAAGTCTTACTCAAGATTTGTTTGTTTGTCTATTTGTTTATTGAGACAAGGTCTCATATGTAGCTCAGGCTGACTTTGAGCTATGTAGCCACCTCAGCCTCCGGAGTGCTGGGACTACAGGTATGCACTGCCATGCCCAGCCAGTGACTTATGGTTTTAAATCTCAGTCCCATATTTGGCTGGCTGTCAACTATGTGTCTCACTCACCTGTTTAAAATGTCTTGTGGTCCTCCACCTTCAAACCAGCAATGGTATGTTGGGGCCTCCCACTTCAGGTGTCTGATTTCTCTCCTCTGCCACGTGTTCCACCTCCAACTTGTATAATTAAGCGAGACTTACCCAGGTAGTCCAGTGTAATTTACCTATTTTAAAGGATTTTAAGTACATCTGTGGTCATTTTGCCAGTATTGTGACATATGCACAGGTTCAGACACTAGGGAGTCAGTTCTACCTACCACACCATCTCCAAAAGGTATATTGTAAATGAAAAACCCTCAGTGTTCCCTTTTAGCAGTTCCTTAAGTTGGCACAGAATAACTACTAACCTAGCAACTTAAAATAGAGAATTTGAAGTATTAAAAAAAGCATAGAAACCTTTTATGGTTGCCTAGTACTCAGATGTTGAAGCATTTGAGCACATTGGTGACTGAGAGCTGCAGTGATAAGTTGTTCTCAGCTCAGAAGTGCAGTAGTTTAGTGCATGTCACTCTGTGGTTGCATTTGTGATGATGGATAAAGATGACAAAATAGAACTTCCAAACTTACAAATTAAACACTTCTGCAATACCAGAGAGAGCCTAGTTAGATTCTTTCCTTGAGTGGATTTTCCTTAAGATGGGATATACTTTTGCTTAGTGTCAGATTTTCTTCAAAATTATTCAAAATGAATTCCAAGGCAGTATTAGTGTTCAGATATCAGCCAGTTGCTTAATAAAATGGAAGGGATGACTTTGAAGTAACAGTAGTATGAAATTATAAGAAAGGTAGAATAGTAAAAAGTGAGCAAATAGAATACATTTAATTTTTTTTTTTTACTTTATCTGCAGTGCATTTTGGTATGTGGCTTCCAACTCCTAAAACAGTAACTTTAAAAGTAACTAATTGGCTCCACATTACTTGAAATAGTCTTTCCTCACTAAATTGTGATATTCTTACCATAATAATGAATTCTTGCCCATACACACTTGTGATTCCAGCTTCACCTCATTACTTTACTTGGCATAGTGTCCTCCTGGTCCATCCATGTTGTGGCTTAGGAACTTCCTTTTTAAGGCTGAATAATGTTCCTTTATATGTGTATACCTCGTTTCTTTATCCACTCCCCTCTCCATGGTTACTTCCTTCCATCGTTTGGCTGTAGTTAATAATACTGCTGTGAACATGTGTGTAAAACTTATCTGGTCCTGGCTATCAGTTCTTTTGTATGTATTCCTGTATTGGTCAGCTTTTCGTTGCTGGGACAAAATACCTGAATACACAGCCTAAAGGAAGAAAAGTTTATTTTGGCTTACAGTTCTGAAAGGCTTCAGTCCGTGGTTGGCTGGCTGCATATATCACACTGGAAGGATATGACAGAGAAAACCTCAATTCATGGCATCAAGGTAGCAGAGAGAGCAGCGGAAGACTCAGAAAGGCATCCCTGTGACCCGCTTCCATTGACCAAACCCCAACCCTGACTGCAACTTCAATTATGAACTTATCTTGGTTAATCTACTTGTAAGGTGGCACTCCATGATCTAATCACCATTCAGAGCCCTGACTCTGAACACGTGAGACTTTTTGAGGTTGTTTTAATTCTAAACCATAGTAGCTGAGTGTGGTGACATACACCTGTAATCCCAGCACTCAGGAGGCTGAGACAGGAGGATCACCATGAGTTTGAGGCCAGTCTCAGCTACATAGTGAATTCAAGACCAGCCTGGACTACACAGCAAGACTTGTCTCAAAAAACTAAAAAAACAAAATCTAAACTATGGCAGTACCCACAGTCTAGCTTTTTTTTTTTTTTTAAATATTGAACTAACCCTATAAATTAACTTGAGAAGAATTAGCATCTATTTTATCATTCTTTTTCCTCCTTGTTGATGAATAATTTTTCTTTTGAATTTTTATTGAGAAAATACATACAAGTAAGTTAATGCCAACCTCCTTTATGCCATCTGTTGATAGAACAAAGCTAATAAGTAAAATATGTCAGGGTATATCAAGTGGCAATAGTGCTAAATGGGAAAATTAAAGAAGCAGAAAGGTATATATGGGTATACACACAGGTTTATTTTATTTTAAGTTTCTTTTTTTTTTTTTAATAGTCCTCCTTATCTTCCCTAAGTGCTATGATTACAGGATTGCACCACTGTGCCCAGCACAGTTGTAGTTTATACTACAGTTTCAAATAGAGTGGTCAAGAAAGTCTCCCCAGGAGGATTCCTGAAAGATGAAGGAGTATACCATGTGGACATCCAGGGCAAGAGTGTTCCAGACAGAGCAAGCAGTTACACAGGCTCTCAACCTGGCCATGCAGAGCCTCTTAACTGAGTGGATAGCAAAGAGTAAGTTTTTAAGGGGAATTTCTGATTTCTCAGGTAGATTTATGAGGATTCTTGAAAATAGAAAAAGGAGTACCAGAATGGGAAAGAATCAGAGATTAGGTAGATTCCGCAGAGATGTAAAGCACCATTGCCTAGTTTAAAATTACAGTGGGAATTAATGAACACCTATTGGAAACTGAAGAGCAAACAAGCTTTAGAAAGTCAGAACTGTGTTAGGATCAAATGCTAGGCAGAAATTTTTAAAAGGAAAATTTAATGAAAGCTAGTTTAACTTTGAAATTTTAGGAGTAAAACCAAAAATTTACAAATACACAGACAAAATAGTTATTACAAGGGAACAAAAGTCAAGCTAATTTTAGTCCTCTCTTTCACCAGAGCCTGATCAGATTGACTATATTGGGATAAAAGTCAGATCTAGAGAGGAAAAAGTAAAGAAAACAGCCATATGTCTTATGGCATTAGAGAGAAAATGAGATAAAAATATAAAATGAAGGGCCGGGGATTTAGCTCAGCGGTTCGGTGGCCTGCCTTGCCAGCACAAGGACCCGAGTTCAATCCCCGGTACCAAAATAAATAAATAAATAAAACTTCTCTAAAATATAAAATGAAGACAAGTAGGACTAAGCATGTTAGTTATGAAATAATAGTGATAAACTAAAATCTCTGAAGTTTGTTAACTGTATTTTCAGTGTCTTGCCTTGCCTTTTAAATTTTAAAATACATGTGGTCAAAATTTCAGCTTGATGTCATCCATAGGAAAGTTTTCCCTCACTTAAAATTATAAAAGTAATCTATGGTCTTATACACTGCTTATTGAATAATTCATAATTCACCATGTTAATTTGAGGTAAATTTAGAAGCAGTTAAAAAAAACTCACTGAAATTTTAAGTGTAATGATAGTACATTTATGAATAACTGGGGAAGCATCCATAGGGTTAACAGTATTGAGTTTTGCTATAACAAGCTGACATTTTTCTGTTTTCTGCTTGCCCAGTTTTCTGCTTCCCCAGTCTAAGCCAGTTCCATTGTACTAGGCCAATTCCCTAATATTTTTTAATCCCTTTTAAGCTGACAAAACTGTGTCTTAGTTGAAAAACCTGCTCTGAGACTTGGGAAGTAGAGCACAATCTTCCTCCAAGAGCTCTTAACATTGAAGCTGTACTCTTACCCACCACATTCTGTTTCCCTTTCCTTTTATCGTTTTCATATCTTATGAAAGTTCTGTGAGGGCTAGGGTTTAAGTGGTGGGTGCTATATATATATATATATATATA
>NW_022900923.1:11018036-11042297 GCF_012274545.1 Fukomys damarensis
ATACATACATACACACACACACACACACAAGCCCCTGTTTCCATCCTCAGCCCATGAGGGGGTAGAGGGGTTAGTCTAGATGTTTTTGAGATATTTTAAAAATATTTTTAACTTAAAATCAGTATACCCTGAGTAAAATAAATTACCTTCCATGATGTGGGTGGGCCTCATTCAACCAATTGAAGGCCTTAGCAGAAAAGACTGAAGGCCCCCAAAGAAGTAATTCTGTCTCCAGATAATCTACTGCAGTATGAACTCTCCCCCAGGTCCACAGCCTGTATGCCTCTTCTACAAATTTCACAGTTGCCTTTTTCCCCAGTCTAAGCTAATTCCTTAAAGTCATTTCTTTCTTCTTCTCTTCATTTGGGTTAGATTCTACAGTGACCATGATAATCACTCCCTCTGTCATACTTGACCAGCAACTCTAGTTAAAAGCAGCTATCTACTCTCTGCCTCAACAGCTAAATGCATTTAGAGAAAACATACAGCCATACTGGGTGATCTCCAAGATTGTGACATAAATCCTGAAGGCCTGAAATGCTGTCCGGCAGTGCTTTCTTAGTCCTTTGGTCCGTTGATTTTCCCCACTCTCAAAGACAACTACAAGATTTCTTACTCTCTTCCCATTCCTCACCTTACACTATGAAATGACCTCATAGCTTATTTTGCTGAAGGAGGGAGCAAAAATAACAGAAGAGCGTTTTCTTATCCTTTTACCACCACTGCTCTCACAATCTCTCTTGCCCACTTGTCCATCTCCGTCTGGGGTCAAACCTTCCACTGTAGACTGGATCCCATCTCTCCTGCCTGTCAGGGTTTACTTCTCTCAGAATGGTCAGCACTGTATTCTCCCTCATCAGTTTACCCCTCTCTCTACCATGTCATCCCATTCAGTAAGTGAATATGCTGTGCTTTCCATTCCTGTAACCAAGGAGACTCATGATATAGGTTAATATTATTTACCGTCCACCATGCTTTCTAGACTAGCAAAAAAGAGAGCAAAACCTGTGTTGTATTTTAATCCCTTTCATTCTGATCCATTGTTCTTTTTATCTGTGGATATCAGATAATAATGCAGCAGCATAGTTTCTTTTTAGTTTCTCACTATACAGTGATATAAGGGCAGAGACTCCTTTTCATCATCACGACTTGTTGCACAGTAAATTGCTTTAAAATGGTCAGTTGACCTGCATGAAGTTCCTCTAGGACTTGGCATTGAGAAACAGCTTCTTTCCCCACTATGTCTTGTTTGTTGCTGCTGCTGGGAGGACAAAATTCTACTTATCATTTGATCCATTTAACTCTGTTCAGAGTTCTGACTATAAATCTTGTTTCTCTTTAGTTTCCAATGCTGCTTATTAACTACTACTGTACTTTTGCTGGTGGCCACCAGTAATGGCTTCTGTCATCTCTGCCTTTTTTCTTTTGAGAGGAGGTCTCACCATGTTTCCCAGGCTGCTGATCTCAAATTCTTGGGCTAAAAGCAGTCCTCCTGTCTCAGCCTCCTGGGGATAATCAACACAGGCTTCTCTGCTATTCTAAAGGGTCCCAGCCTATTAGGTGGCATGTGGGAACCCTACACTAGGAAGGGGCAGCAAGAGACTATACTGGACCTTTCCTTTGGTCAAACCTGCTATCTGGAATGTGCTACAAGAGGTTGCGTAATATCGTTCTTTCTCCTTATAGTCTTGCCTGGAATTGGGATGTGTGATCTTGGAGAAGTTACTTTAATTTCCTGTGCCTATTTCTCTTAAATGGGAATAATAACGGTATGTAGTTATGGAGTTGTTGTAGGGATAAATCATTGTAGTAAAATGCGTAGAATTATAACTGGTATGTGCTAAACACTAAAGTGTTAGCTGTTGTTATTTTTAGAGTTATTTTAAGCTAAGTGAGCTGCCATTTGTATGCTTTTAGCAGTTGCAGCACCTAACCTAGTACAGTAACTGATGTTTAGAATTTCCTCACTTTAAGGAGTGTTACACTGCAGAGAACTGTGCTATCCATATTGAAGCAGTAAAAGGATTCTTTTACGTTTGACATTTGCTTCAAAAGCTCTTAATATATGTATAAAATTAGGGTTCATTGAGAGTTATAAATTTTTAAATTTAACATGTGGAGGTTGTAAAAAGAAAACAGCCTGAGATTGGTTTGTATGTCATAACCTAATTATGATTTCTAGCTTTTTGCCCAGTAAGTTAGAAGGACTACTAAATACCACTAAATAAAGAATTTAATGTGTCCATTATCTGTAGCACTTCCTAATGCAGTTTTCTATGTTAGCCTACTGAATGGTGTAAAAAGAGTTATGTGAATAGAGTACATTTGAAATTCTAGTTTCCAAAAGGAATGTGTCCTCTAGATTTTTCCTTTCCTTCAAATTTAGGATTTTATTACCATCCCAAAATAAAGTTTCTACATTACTTAAATTAGCAACAAGCTGAGCATGTTATGTGATGATGAGGCAAATAGTAGGTGATGCTGATTTCCTTTTGCAGTTCTTACAATGGTACACGAGGTGCCACCATAATGTCACATTTTAGGGAAAGTGATGAAGCAATCTCCATCCTGTTCTGAAGTTGTGCAAGACCACATAAAGAAAACCAAGGACACAAGGTTTTTGTTAGGAAATAGAGTTGTTTGACAGAAAAAGCAGTAGGTGAAAGTCCAAAACTCCAGGCTTTAACAGCTTAGCTACTCACTGTATGACCTCAGGTCAGTTACTTGTCTGAACGTCATAACATAATTTACATAGTTTACACTGTTATCATTGTGAAAGAATAAGTGAAAATACATTATCTGGAATGGCATTCCAGAAATGTTACTAATTTATATGTGTACATGTTTCTGTTTTAACCCTTAGAAATTATTTACATTCATAATGCATTCCTTATGGACACAGACTGAATTACTACTCATCCTTATATCTCTTGCTTAGCACATCCCTGACAATATAGGAGGCATACATGTATCTTGTAAAGTCAAAGTTGGATTGTTTGTAACGTTGGTATAAGTGGATATTTAAAGTGAGATTTAATCTGAGACACAGTTTAGGGGACCCTTCTATAATGATATTTATTATTTATCACACTCATTATACACATAACTAAAACCACATGTTCAGAAAATACCTTCCGTGACTTCTAATAAGTTCTGTTCCATTACATTTCATATAGTTAAAATAATGTAGGTGTAACCCACTTCTGGATTCACGAATGAGTTGCAACCTGCAGTTCAAAAAAAAAAATATCTCCAGAGCCAGGGATTTAGCTCAGTGGTTCCACCACCTGCCTCGCAAGTAGAAAGTCCTGAGTTCGATCCCTGGGTACCAAAAAACAAACAAACAAAACACCTCTCCAAGGCAAGCTCTATGAGAACAAGGACTTTGTCATGTTGCAGTGCTTGGCACATAGTAGGGGTTCAGTAAGTACTCATTGAATGAGTGAAAGAATGGAGAATTTCTTATTTTTAGGTCATATTTGAGAACAGAATGTTACTCAACGGTACCTGTATTGCGCCCCACAAGACCCTGGGTTCAATCCCAGCACCAAGAAGGAAAAAAAAGAACAGGATAAGCAGAAAATATTATATCCTTTTTGCTGTGTTTTAGCTTTTTAGTATTTGAGTGGTCTGCAAGGTGTAATACAGTGCACTAAGCAAAGGAGAATACATAATTTAAATAAGGCTGTCTCTAGCCTCATGCAGTTTAGAGCATAATCCAGTTAAATACAAGGCCTTAAAAGAAGTTTCAAGATTTCTCAAGGTATTGATACCAGCCATAGACATAACTGGAATATGAGATATGATCAAAAAATATGCTGAATGCTTACATTAAAAACAATTCACAGTGAAAGACAAATTCCATTAATCTCCCTCAAAATACTCTCCCTTTCTTCAAATATACCGTTGTTCTTGCCATTTTCTGAAGCAGTTGTGGAAATCATCTCTTGGAATGTCTAGATGCACTGTCCTGACTGCCTTAGTGTCCTGAATCAATTCAAAATGTTTGGCTTTGGGGAAAGCCAGCAGTAGCACTGTATCAGATCTAGTCAATAAGGGGGATGAGGACACACCATATTTTTGCAAGCTTGCCTCTCTGTTGGATGGCGTTCCAGTAGCATTCACCATATTTTTTATTACTTCTAGTAGAGACATGAAAGAGGAGTTGTAGAACTGTTTCAGAAAGTGGCAAGAACAACGGAATGTGTTTAAAGTAAGGGGAAGGATTTTTGAAGAGGGGTAGTAGTACAAGTGCGTTTTTTACTGTAATATGTTTTTAAAAACTTTCTCCATGTGTCTTGATTTGCCAAGAACTTCATTCTTGGCCCTGACCAAAAATTGACAGTACCTTGCCCCATCTCTGTATCATCACTAGAGAGTCAAGTACTGGGTTATATAAACTAGAGTTAGTCTTAAAAATATTCAGGGAACATTTGATTAGACATTTTAAAAATCTGTTCTTTAAGCAGCTTAACAGTAACAATTCACAGCAATCCTGGATCTGGCTTGTTGTGGACACTAAGTATTAGATTCTTTGACAAACACGACAATTTTTATTTTAAAATTACTTTGATAAAGTGGAAAAAACTTTAGCTCTATCTAAAATATATAACACCCCACTTCCTTAATTTTAGGCTACTGTACACACTGACTGATGAGACAGTGTGTAGGAACTTTTAAGAGTCAAAGTACAATTCTTAAGATTAGCCTTCAAAGTTATCTTTCTTAATTTTAGTCTACTGTACACACTGACTGATGAGACTGTGTAGGAGCTTTTAAGAGTCAAAGTACAATTCTTAAGGTTAGCCTTCAAAGTTATCAGTAGGCTTGGGACTTGAGAGTAAAACAGAGTGCAAGCTGAATAATTATACTAAAACATGTAAACTGGAACTGCCCTCAGCAAATTAGGAAATATGGTGCCCTACATTTAGTATGTGTTTGGCTACATTCTCAAAAGGAGAAAAGGGATAAACTTTGCAAAGCGTATGCAAAACTTAAAATACTATTAAGTAAAAAGTTACAAGCAAATCTTAGAAATACAGTACTTTCAAGCTTTTGACTACTGAAAGTTATTAGTAATATATAAAAACATTATAATGAAGATGTTTATATATAGTTTTTTTAACCCCTAAGATTTAATGAGTGGTGTCCTAATTGTTTATGATTTCATTTAAAAAGAGATACTAGAATATCTCAGTCAGTGAGTTTTTATGACTGATCTTACTAGTCCAGTCCAGAGGCACTATAGATATATTTAACATGACATGTTAAATAGCCTTTGCTGTAAGAGTATCTTGGATTCATTCCAGTGGTACCAAAAAGACCTCATGAGCTAGTTTAGTAGTAAATATCAAGGGCAGTTTTATACGAGACAGGAGTATAGCAATTTATTAACCCACAATCTCCATTGTTCACAATTTATTTGAGGCTTTTTAAGTGAATAATTGAAATACCTTCTGTTTCCTAAATACCCCTTTTAGGGATACAAATCAAACACTTGTTTTAATACATTGAAGATCTAACATAAACACTAACTCTGGTTCTAGTTTTTTGAGAGAAGCAATCATACTTTATACTTAAATTATTTACTTTTTATAGAAGTCAGGCCCACGCCCTAAGTGATTATATTAAGTGTTTTAAGTTCCAGAGGTAGCATTTATCATGGTTGCTTTCAAGCTGGAAGCATAAAATTTTATTAAATTGATAAGACAAATCATTGACTAAAATGAAGTTTAATGAAAGTTTTCTATCAAAACATGACAGTAATACAGCACATTCAGTTCACTTATGTGTACAATGCTTTAAAATAATGAATAGCGATATGAAGGCCAATTTTTTTGATACTAAGGAAAGATTGAAACAAAATAATTTGTTTACTTATGTATTTATTGCCTTCCCACATACTTTTTCCATGAATTGCTTCCTCTCCTAATAATACCTTAGAATGCTTTTTAAAAGCCTTCTAGATTTCGGTGACACAGATTGTTAGCAGAGGAGGTAAAATATATGGTAATGGTCTTTCATTGGCTTTCTTCTATATACTTAACATTTCCATGGATGTTAGGATGTACAGGACTGTAAGATCCTAGAAGTGAGAAAATGGTTCTCCAGTCATCCACTTATGTCCCTCACAGGTACAGGCATCTTACAAAACTTTGCCTTACTTACAGAGGCCTTGTACTCAGATCTGCTTCTGAAGAATATAAATAATTTTTGTAGGAGTCTTAAAGTAGAGCCAAATTAACTCTGTCATTGTTTGCTATTCAGGTTACTGAGTCAGCACCCTTGGTAGTTTGACATGAACTCCCAAAGATTCTTGAAAATTCTAGGAACTGACAGATAATCAGACTGATCTGCTCATTTACAACCTTTTCCAGTGTGTAGAACAAAAATATTAGAGGAGAATCATATTGTCAGATATATCAGCTAGTACTTCTAATGTTTAAATATGTGTGCTATGGGTCAAGCACTCTTCTAAGTCCTTTATACAAGTTAATTCATTTACCTGTCACAGAGCACCTTGTCTTCTACATAAGGACATCACAGGGTGGGTAGAGAGGTAAAATAGCTTTCCCTGGGTCGTATAACTAGTAAATACTAAAAGCAGAATTAGAACCAAGGTGTTAGGACTCCAGGAGTCTAATTTAGACTGAATTTTTGAGACAGATTGAATACTTTAAAAAGTTATCAAATGTACATGAAGTAAACAAAGTGAAACATCCAGATCCTCTCTCATTGCATTCTTTGTACTGCAATTAAATGCTTTGTGTTGTAATACTTGGATAATTTTTTTTAATCCAAGCAATAGTCTCTGATTGATTCAAATTAATAGAAGTGTCCTTGTGATGTAAACTAGAGTAGAGGAACATCGTGGGCTTCCTAGTTTGACCCTCAGGGAAACAGATGCTTAGATTAAACTGACCAGAAGATGGGTGGTTGACAAGGGGAGATTGTGGTGACTCCTCTGTTGTTTCAAGGTTTGAGAGAGACCGTTTTGTGGTAGCCTCTGGCTGGTTTCTTTGTTTTCCTTTGGTGTGTTATGGGTTTGAAAAGAATCAGAATATAAACTAACATTCCAATGAAAACATCTGATTTCTCATATACCTAAGGGTTTATGTAGTTTTTGGCACTGGGTAAGCTCTGACTATGGAGCCACCTTTAGTGGATCTGCTCCTGATGTCTCAAGTCACTGCGTGCTTTCACAGCACTGCCATAGTATGATAAATGTTCTCTGCACATTTGGCCCACAGTACCTGCGTGTGTAACTTCCTCCCACTCGTGTCATTTTATATAACTCTTCATGCCACCTTCAGTAGTTGTCTCAGAATAACAGTTCTTAAACTAATCTGCTAACACTAATTGCCCTCATACACTTGGACCATACTATAGAAGTAAAAATGATCTTTCTCATTCAAGTAAAAAGCCAGCTTCTAAGACTGTTTGGACAAAATATCCCAGAGTATTCATTTTCCCAAGTCTGTGTTTTAAAACTTTAGGCGTCTGCCACTATTGAGACAACAAAACCAATAAAGACATATCCAACACAAATTAGCAGGAATCTTGCTAACATCCAGTCGTATCTAGTTCAGCAGCTTGTTTTGTTTGTTTTTCATGGATACGTGTTGTTGGCCATGATTTCATTTTGCATATTTATATTTTCTGTTAGAATAATTACAAGCTCTGGTTTGTACATAGATCAGTGTTACATGGTACAAAAGCATGAATTTACACATAGTCTGAGAAACTCCCTGAGTTTTATAGGGAGATTTTTTTTCTCAACACATGATATGTGAATTAAATTTTTCTGGTAGTAATTTTTAAAGGTAAAACAAAAAATGGAAAACATTAAAGAAAATTATAAAATGCAACTGATAATTTCACAAATCTTAAACTATAAGAAGATAATTATTTTAGCATAAATAGCTATTAATAATTAATCATCGGGCCAGGGATTTAGCTCAGTGGTTCCGCCACCTGCTTTGCAAGCACAAGGACCCGAGTTCGATCCCCGGTACCAAAAAAAAGAAAAAAACAATTAATCATTGTGTTATCACAGGGAGTTTCACGAGGGAAATCATTCAGTAAAGGCTCAGTCCTCATCTGCTTTTTATTTGTTCACAGTTATCTCATTAAATCTCCACTTAAAATAGGCATCATCCATATTGTCTGCATAGCTTTGGCAGGGCTTAGAGGCAGAAGGACTCAATAAGGCATGCTGACCTTGAATTAAACTCAAGTCTTCCACAGGCAGCCTGCCCAGTGTAAAAAAATTGAGCCTTCCAGGCGTGTTCTCTAATAATAGATTGAGGGAGCCTACCTAACAGGAGCAGGAACATTTGGAGGGCATTTCTGTCTCTGACCAACTCTCCCTGGAAGGGCTATCCTCTTTTCTTTTGAATCTATTCAGAAAAATAATCACACCAAAGAAAAGCATCTTACTACTTTTGCAGAGTAAATTCTAACAATTTCTTCAGAAATTGTGCTGCTATGTACGTGTGAAGAGCTGACTGACCAAAATACATATTTTAGAATTGTTTTTTCTTGCTGTTATTGAATATGACTTTTTATATCCTGTTTTCCTTTTGATGAAAAGTACATGTTTTGTTATGTTTTGTTTTTTAAGACAGGGTCTCACTATGTAGTTGAGACTGACCTGGAGCTCACTGTGTTAGCCCAGGCTGGTCTTGAACTCACAGCGATCCTCCTGCCTCAGCCTCCGGAGTTCTGGGATCACAGGTGTGTACCTCCACACCCGGCCAAGCACATGTTTTTTGAAGTCATCTAGTTAGAACTATAAATGCAATATGTAGTTTAAGTAATTTAGTGTTTTTTTATTGGCAATATAGAATTTAAAAAACTAATTGGTTTTGTATTATTAGAAAAAGTTTTATGGTACCTAGTACTTTTGTTTTTTCACTTTTTTCCTCATGAGAATCCCACATCCATAATTTATATGTAGGTGGTCATCTAATCCAGAACATGTCATTAATTGCCTGTCTGCATTATCAGGCAGTTTCCTCCTGTAAACGTCATAGAGTGTACTTAAACCTAAATGGTATAGGTCAATCACTCAACATGGCCTGCTTTTTGATGCTAGGCATCAAACCCAGGGCCCTGTGCATGCTAGTGGTATAGTCAAGAGGTAAGGGAAACACGCATGTATGTGGGAGACTCCTGCCATGTAACACAGCATCTGGTTTTCTGGTAAGCTTTTTTCTTTTACATAAGTAGGAGGAGTAAAACCATAAGCCAGTACCAGTAATTTATTATCAAATATTATGTGTCACTGAACAGGGTCCCAGGTTCACTGACTCGTATCACAGAAACAGAATTTTCAAGAAATATCAGTAAGAGACATAAAGGCAGAAATTTAAAATACACACCAAAACACAGGCCCTTAAGAAAGCTCAAGAAAAATCACTGTGTGATCTAGAGCTGGTTGTATTTACAGGGCTTGGGATGGCTTCAAGATGGGTGATCTAGGGTGTGTATTCCTACTATTACAGCCGTCTCAGCTCCCCCCAAATCACATCACAAAAATGTCCAAATTAAAGAAGTCTTTTTTAATAGCTGCCGACCAAGGATGAGTTCGCACTCCCATCCTTGTTACCCATTAAACGGGGAAGCCCAATTTCTAAAGGGAAAACCACACAATAGAATGCCATTATCTCATCTTTGAGCAAGCACAGGGGTACAGAAGCAAATTGCAAGTTAGATTAAAATCCACTTTTTGGGATCTGGCAGGAAATTCCTATCCTTGTGGTTAGGGCTACAGTAAAACATGTTCTGTCCTTTGTTCTTAACCACTAGACAAGCTATGTCCTGTCCTTTGATCTCAACCACAAGGTAAGCTATGTGCTGGTTAACATCACTTTGAAGAAGCAGTCCAGGAGGAAAAGGGAAAAAGTTCAAGCACAGGCTGTTGGGTGGGTTTCTGGTTAACTAACTTCACTACTGTCTGGCATGTCAGACATCTGGTGCACTATTTCAGAATGTGAGCCATATACAAGAGTTTACAGGTGAGATAGTCTGCCCACTAATATTGTTCCTTTATTCCTGTACCGGGAATCAAACTTGAGACCTTGCACTTGCCAGCCGGGTGTGGCACTACTGAGCTACATCCCTACACACACACACACACACACGCACACACATACTGATGTTCTTTGAGAGTAGAGGTCTGTGGGAGGAAGTATAATTTATAGGACTTACATTGTGTCTTTAAGACCCTTAAGAAATTGGGTTTTGTTTTGTTTAGTTTTGTTTTGTTTTTAATGAATTTCCTGGAAGGGAAGAAATACTGAATAGCTTTTGTGTTCTGAAGCTGCATTTTATTAAAAGTACAATTTTTTTTTGGTTGGGGTTTTTTTTGGGGGGTGGGGGTTTGAGACAGGGTTTCACTTTGTAGTTGAGACTGAACTGGAACTCACTATGTAGCCCAGGGTAGTCTCGAACTAACAGTGATCCTCCTGCCTCAGCCTCCCAAGTGCTGGGGTTACAGGTGTGAGCCACCACGCCCGGCGTAAAAATACAATTTTAAGATTTCACTTTTCCTTGTCTCCTTTCTGCCTATCTTTATTTCATCTATCCTTCCTTCATTATGTGCTATGAATAATTTTATGTGCTAACAGCAACACAGGGAGTTTGTTTATATCAGCATTGTTGTAAACACATGAGTAATGGGTTGCACTACAATCTTGGTTATCACTAGGATATGACTAGGCAATAGGAATTTTTCATCTTTTTTTTGTTTTTGGGTTTTTTATCTTTACTAAATTTATTGGTACATTTTAGGTATACAATACAGTTACATTCATCATTGGGATCTTGTACCTTTACATGACTTACCTTGGTTCTTATTTTTCCCCATTCCCCAGCCCTCCTTCAGCCCCTCCACCCCTCCCTGTTTACAAAGACATTGTTGCCGTGTTTTTCCTTTTCACATATTTTTTCTTTTCCCTTTTTACCTTTCCCCTACCCCTCCCACTTCCTTTACTTTCAGACCTTTTCTTCCTATTACCAAACATCAATTATACATTTTTATCCTTGTTTACACTTTTACTTTTTCACACCAGAGAAACTATTCGGTATTTACACATGTGTGACTTACTAATTTCACTTAAGAGTATGGCCTCAATGTGCATCCACTTAGCTACAAATCTCTAGTTTCTTATTCTTTATGGCAGAGTAGTACTCCATTTTATATTTTTTAAAAACACACATCTTTATCCAGTCTCCAGTTAATGGGCAGTTGGGCTGTTTCTAGATTTTAGCTATTACAAACTGTGCCGCTATAAACATGGGTGAGCATATATCGCTGTGGTATGATTCTTTTAATTTTGGGGGGACGATACCCCACAGAGGAATAGCTGGGTCAAATGGGACCTCTAATCCTAGTTGTTGAAGTATCTTCATATTGATTTCCACAGTGGTTGCACCAGTCTGCACTCCCTCCGACACTGGAGAAGGGTTCCTTTCTCCCCACAGTCCTGCCAGCATTTGTTATTGGTTGATTTCTTGACAGCAGCCATTCTTACTGGGGTGAGATGGAATCTCAGTGTTTGCATCTGCATGTCTTGAATGACCAGGGATGTTGAACATTTTTTAATATGATTATCTGCTGCTTTTACCTCTGTGTTTGAGAAATGTCTATTCATTTCAGGTGCCCATTTTTGAATTGGGTCTTTATATTTGGGGGGTCAGATTTTTTTTTGAGTTTTTTATATATTCTAGATAGTAGACCTTTGAGAAACAGCTGGTAAAAATTTTTTCCCACATTGTGGGTTATCTCTTAGCTCTGCTTGTGATTTCTCTGGCAGTGCAGAAACTTTTTAAAAAGATGAGATCCCAGTTGATTCTTTGTGCTAGTTCCCATGCTACTGAGGATTTGTTCATAAAGTCTTTTCCTATGCCAATATCCTCAAAAGTTCTACCTAACTTATCTTCCAGCAAGTTTAGTGTTTCTGTTTTAATATTTATATCTTTAATCCACTTATATTTTAGTTTAGTGCATGGTGAAAGATAATGATCTAGTTTTAATCTTTGACAAGTTGAAATCCAGCTTTTCCAACACCATTTATTAAAGAGGCTGGCTGTCTTTTCTCCACTGAGGGTATTTGGCTCCTTTGTCAAAGATGAGGTAGCTGAGTATGTCAGGAGTTGTTTCTGCATCTTCTAATCTGTTCCACTGATCCTCGGGTCTGTTTCTTTGCCAGTACCATGCTGTTTTTATCACAGTGGCTTTGTAGTGTTGTTTCAAGTTGGGGATTTTGATACCCCCTGCCATGTCTCTGTTGCCTAGAATTGCTTTTGCTATTCCAGATCTCTTCTGATTCCAAATGAATTTTTGGATTGTTTTCTGTATGGTCATTTTCACTGTATTGATTCTTCCTACCCAGGGACAAGGGATGTCTTTCCATTTTCTTATATCCTCTTCAGTCTCTTTTTTCAGAGTGTTGTAGTTCTCAATGTAGAGGTCTTTTGTTTCCTATTTTGTTAGATTGATTCTTAGATATTTCATTTTTTTTAGTTGCTATTGTGAAAGGGATTATTTCCCTAATTTCACTTTCAATGAGTCTGTTATTTGTGTACAAGAAGGCTATTGATTTTTGGGTATTTACCTTGTATCCACCTACTCTACTGAATTTGTCAAGCCTAGAAGTCTTTTGGCAGAGTTTTTTGGGTCTTCTCTGTAGAGTATCATATCATCAGCAAATAATGACATTTTCATGTCTTCCTTTCCTATCTTTATTGCTTTTATTTCTTTCTCTTGGCTAATGCTGTGGCTAATGTTTCCAAAACTATATTGAACAGGAATGGTGATGGTGGATATCCTTGTCTTGTTTCTGATTTTAGTGTAAAGGTTTTCAGTTTTTGACCATTTAGTATGATGTTGACTGTTGGCTTTTCATAGATAGCCTTTATCAAGTTGAGATGAAGACCATCTATTCCAATTTTCTGCAGCATTTTTATCATGAAGGGGTGTTGAATTTTGTCAAATGCTTTTTCTTCTATTGAGATGATCATATGGTTTTTGTCTTTGATTCTGTTAATATAGTGTGTTGCATTTATTGATTTACATATGTTGAACCATCCTTGCATACCTGGGATAAATCTGACTTGGTCAGGGTGTATGATCTTGATGACCCTCTGTATTCTGTTTGCCAGTATCTTATTGAGGATTTTTGCATCTGTGTTCGTTAGGGAGATTGGACTATAATTCTCATTTTTGGTTGAGTCTTTCCCTGGCTTTAGAGTCAAAGTAGCACTTGCTTCCAGGAATGAATTTGGAAGTATTATTTCTCTTTCAATTTTATTGAAAAGTTTAAAGAGTAGTGGCAGTAGTTCTTCTCTAAATGTCTTATACAATTCAGCAGTGAATCCATTAGGACCTGGGCTTTTCTTTGTTGGTAAATTTTTAATTATATTTTCAATCTCACTGGTTGTAATTGGGGTGTTTAGAATTTTTATATCTTCATTTAAGTTTGGAATCATTATATGAGGTCTGTCTATTCTTTTTTTTTTTAATAAATTGAATATTGCATCTGAAGGGAAATTTATCCTTGGTCTCAAAGTATAGCATATATAAAATGTTCACTTAGTTAAATTTGTTTTCCAGCTTTAAGCTATTCTGCTGTTTGTTACAAGTTAAAAGAGCCTTTACGTCAATTACTGCTGTCCTTTTTTTATTAATAATTTCACTGAGTTATTACCCACCTGTTTGTAAATGTATAGTTCAGTGGATTTTAGTATATTCACAGTTACAGAGCTATCATCACCACAAATAACTTTAGACAAATATCACCCCAGTAAGAAAATCCATACTCATTAATCACTTCTTTGTTGAGGGGGGTGTAATTAGAACTTCCCTGTGAGCTATATCCCCAGCCCCTGTTTTATTTTGAGACAAGGTCTCACTAAGTTGCTGAGTTTCCCAGGTTGGGCTGGAACTTGCAATTAATTCTCCTGCCTCAGCCTCCCAGATTGCTGAAATTACAGACCTACCCCACCAGACCTGGCTTTCAGTCACTCTTTATATTCCCCCAAACTTCCCAGTTATAGGCAACCACCAAACTACTTTCTATCCTTATGGATTTACTTATTCAGGGCATTTCATATAAATAGAGTCATATCATATAAAGAGGCTTTTTTCACTGTCCTTTCAGTGCTTTTTGTTGAGAAATACTATTGTATTGTATGTAGATGTGTCACATTTATCCATTCATCAATTACTGAATAATTTTCACTCTGGTTATCAAAAGAAATGCTGCTGTGAACAACTGATTGCAAGTTTTTTTGTGACTGTATATATTTTCATTTCTGTGATACATGCATAGAAATGAAATTGCTAGGTTTATATGGTAACCCATTTTGAGGAATTTTAAGCAGCTATACCATATTATATCCCACCCTGAAGTTTGAGGTTCAGTTTCTCCACATGCTTTCCAATACTTTATGTTATCTGCCTCTTATTATAGTCATGTGAGTGCATGGGATACCTGATGGTGAGTTTGATTTGTATATATTAGGTCAAATTTTTAATTGTTTGTCTTGTTCTTGAATTGTAAAATTTACAAATTCTAAGTCCCTTATAAGATAAATGATTTGCTCATATTTTCTTTCACTGTATGCATTGCCTTTTCATTTTTTAAAGCTCAAACATTTTTAATTTTGCTGACATCCAATTTTAACTATTTTTTGTTTGTTTGTTTGTGGTTCAGGGGATTGAAACCAGGGCTTTTGACATGCTAGGGAAGCACTCTGCCAGTGACCTCCTACACACTCAGCCCTTAATGTTTTTCTTTTGTTGCTTATGGTTTTAGTATCAAATCTAAGAAACCGCTGCTTAATCCCAGATTATTTGTGATATATTATAGTTCAAGCTTTTGCATTTTTTAGGATTCATTTTGAGTTCATTTTTGCGCACGCAAATGAATGGGCTTGGAGTCCTACTTCATAAATACATTAACCCTAATTCTGACCTTTATGCTTTTTGCGTACACATTGTTATACTTCTTACCTTTATCCCTAGGTTTAATTTTTATGCACTTGTAATTGTAATTGTTTTAATTTCATTTTGGGGTTGTTTACTGAAAATGTATAAAAATAGTTGATTCCTTTGTTTTGTTTTACATTGATCCTGTGTACCTTGCATCCTTGTTGGACTTCTTAATTTTAATAGTTTTTAGTGGATTCTTTAGTGGGTATATGAGATCCCATAATCTACAAGTGGAGATAACTTATTTTTTCCAGTCTAGATGTTTTTCCTCTCTCCCCTCTCCTCCCCTCTCTCCCCTTCTCCCTTCTCCTCCCTCCCTTTCCCTCCCGTTTCCCTGGCTAGAATCTCTATCACATGTTTAATAGAATTAGAGCATTTTTCTCTTATTCCTGATCTTAAAAGGAAAGCATTTACTCTTTGGGCATTAAATATGATGTTAACTATGAGAGTTTCCAAATATGCCTTTTATCAAGCTGTTGATATTTCCTATTCCTAGTTTTTTAATTTATCATGAGAGGATGTTGGATTTTATCAAATGCTGTTCCACAACTATTGAGATGTGGGTTATTAAATTAATTGATTTTTTATATTAAATCCCCCTTCCATGTCTGGGATAAATCTCACTTGATCATGATATATGTATAAATAATGAGATTTCTCAACTGGAAAAAGCCATTTGAATCCTAAAAGTTGACTGCCAAGGAAACTAATGACTGGAAAAAGACTAACAGAATTTGTATGTAAACTAACATACTTTGTGGTATATTCTGCTTTTTTAATGTGAAAAAAAAAAGTAGAGAGTAGAATAGCAAGGAACTTAGAGAGATCTCACTTCTTTACAGAGGCGAAGGCCTAGATTATTCTGTTTAGTTCCTCCTAACTTAATATGAAAAAATTTAAGCCTTCAAAGAAGAACTGAAAGAGGACTACAGTCTGTGTACCCTTCACTTAGACGAACCAGTTTTTAACATCTTGCCACTTTTGTTCCCTTCTATTCTCATAGAAAGTAAGTCACAAGCATAGCCTTCACCCCTACTTTAGTGTGTATTTGTTTAAAAATATTCTCTATCAAACCACAGTACTGTGATCACATTTGGTAAATTTTAATTACTACAGTGTCATCTAATATGTATCTTATATTCATATTTCCCTCAACTGTCAATACTGTCCTTTATAGGTTTTTAAAACCTATGATCTAGTCAAGCTTTATTCATTACATTTTCTTTAAGAATACACATCCTTCTTTTACTTTCTTTTGATTTTTTTGTTGCTGACAGTTTGAAAAAGATCAAGCTATTTTTCTTGTAGAATGTCCCACTGTGTTCAAACTTAGCTGTTTCTTTCTTTGTGATTATATTGTTTTACACATTTGACAAGAAAACAAAGGAAATACAACCTTTGTGTTTTAATGTGTTCAGAGGCACATTGCATCAGTTTATCCAGCTATGGATGATAGTCACCTTAGTCATTTGGATAAGGTGATATTTGCCATATTTTTCCCATTTTTAAAGGTTTTTTTTCTTTTACTTATTAGGGTAAATGGGAAGAGGTGGCTACATTGAAACTATACATAATCTCCAACCATCTTTCTTCCAGTGCTTTGTTAATCATGATCTTTGCTTGAATCTGCTGAGGACTGCAAAATGATTAGCCAATTCTCTACTTATGTTTACATTTTTTAGCTTACTTTATTCCGTAAAGAAGAACTTTTTTAAATATTGTAGACATGGAAAATATCTTTTTATTCGATACTCTATAGCCAATAGTATTGTCTTTAGTTTTTGATGTTCAAATGTTCCTGGCAGAAGGCCCTTCAAGTCTCATTCTGTGTCATTTTGACATGTATCTAACAGGTGGTTCCCCACTCGGGATAATTCAGCTTAGTAAGCTCTTAACTTTACCATGGTACAGAAGCAATGTGCATTCAATAGAAATTACACTTGGGATTGTGAATTTTGGCCTTTTTCCTGGCTACTTTCTAAAGATGCTGGACAGCAGCAGCAAACTATACTTCCCAGTCAGCCATAGGAACAGGGAGAAGCAACCAGTGCTCTGTATTAATTACTGCACTGTGTTGCTAAGCTGTAATGGTCAGTAGGCTTGGTGTATTTGGTGCATTTTCATATGAGTGTCAGGAGTTGAGATGCATTTCTGATTCTTTACCTTAAAATAATACTTGCCTAATTGTAAAAATAATACCTGCTATAACATTTAAGAAAGAATCTTGAAATACAAAGTTAAAAATGATTCTTTTATATTCTCCACTCCCGCTATAACCCTGTTTTTAGTCCCCTCCCCCAAATTAACAGTTTGCTTTTGGCCTTACTTTTATTGTCTTTGGTGGATCCTAATACAGATAATGTAGGCATGTATTGAAACATTACAGTGAATGCTTTAAACATTTTAAAATGTACTGCAGTAAAATACACATTGCTATTAATCCCCCTCAGAATACTCCTCCTTATTTTAAACACACTTATTCCATCATTCTTTCTACCTTCTGAAGAGTTCTGGAAGTCATCTTTTGTGTCTTTAGTTGTACCGTCATGGCTACGTCAGTGCCCTGAATTGATTCAAAGCATTTACTTTTCATGGTCATTTTGATTTTGGGGAAGATCTAGAATTCACACAGTGCTAGATCTGGTGAATATGTGGATGAGGATGTATTGTGATGTTTTGGCTTTTGTTATGTTTTGGGTACCAGCAATTGAACTCAGGGCCTTGTGCTTGCAAGGCAGGTGTGGTGCCACTGAGCTACATCCTCGACCCCACAGTGAGGTTTTTATCAGCCTGCCTTTCCATTGGATGGTGCTCAGTAACAACATTTACCTTTTTTTTTTTTTTTTTTAAGACAATCTCACTATAATTCAGACTGGCCTTGAACTTACTATGTAGACCTCAAACTCACAGCAGTCCTCCTGCCTCAGCCTCCTGAGTGCTGAGATTACAGGCATGTACCACCATGCCCAGGTAGCAGTCACCAAATTTTTGACCCTGTCTCCTAAACACATAAAAGAGAATTTCCAGAATCACTTCAGAAAGTGGCAAGAGTAAAGGCTGTGTTCAACAAAACAAGGGAACATTTTCAGGAGGATTTATGCATTCCTGCTAGCTTGAACCACCAGTGATGCATGCAGGAGCACACCATCAGGCAGCATGGGACAGTCACGATGAATGTACAACCCGCCCGATGGGGCAGGTACACACATAGGGCCCCACTGCTAATGTGTTAATGCATCTTTTACTGTAGTAGGCATATTTACTGTATATTTTTATCACTCTGTGTTATAACTTAGTTTTTTATGTGGTTTTTTTAAAGCCCTTATATATTCTTTCTTTTTGGTAACTATATGACAGTTTGTCTTAGGTACCTTTCTCATTGGCTGAGACAAAATACCTGGCACCCAAAGTTAAGGAGGAAAGGTTTATTTTGGCTCACAGTGGTAGAGGTTTCAGTCCATAATTGGCTGGTTCCAAAGCAGGGTGGGATGGCAGAGGGGCATCACAGGAGAAACCTTTCATGGCAGACAGAAGGTAGCGAAACAACAAAGGAGGGAAGAAGCAAGTCCAGGTGACCCTAACAGCTGTTTTTTTGCCCCTTTCATATTCTATCTAGGCTACCAGTCTTCAGGCCAGACCAATCAGTAGGCTGATTTAGTAATCACACCTTTAATCCTACCATCACACTCTAAATGCAGCCACCTCTGAAAAAGCCCCACCTGTGACTCCATGAAGCTTTGTGGGGAGGGGAGGTCATCTAGACACAAACTATAACATAGTTCATAATAAGGATTTACCATAATGTCTTCAACCATTCCCCTACTGATACTTAGATTATCTCAAGTTCTTCAGTATAATGAACAACTACATTTAATATTCTATTCTAGAAAACGTTTTTGCATTTGTACAAGTATTTGTATAGAATAGAGTTTAAGGAGTAGAATGATTAAGTAGCTATCATTCATCTTTACCAACTATTGACATTATTTTTTTTAAAAACCTAAAGTTCACGTAAATGAGTTTTGAAACATAGGGATTAATGACTGTTCCCTTCATTTCAGTCTGGTTTTAGTGGCACCCTCTTCCTTCCTCCGGTCTTTGTCTCTGTCTCCGGTGGGGTTTTATATACAGGTGTACCTGGGTGTTTGAACTTTGGCTGCCCAAACTCTGCAGTTAAATATATTTGGGATGGGTGGGGACTTATCTCGGTGCTGCTGCCTGCCTCGCAAGCACAAGGTCCTTAGTTCGATCCCCAGTATCAAAAATACATTTTTTAAAAATTTATATTTGGGTAGATATTTCATGGACTCTTGCTATATAATTCATGCTATACTCCATCCCAAATTACATTGAATAAGATTTTTTTAAAGTATCCTTTGTTTTCCTCACTTGCCCTCCAAGTTCTGACTGTCCAAAACAAGAAACCCACAAGGCTCAGATACAGAATGACACTTGAAGTTTCATACCAGTCATTGTTATATGTATTATACATTTTTTCTCACATTTATCTTTTGATCTTTTTATGTAGTTTATACAATAAAAAGGATATACATGTTTATGTTAAGTATCTATTCATGTCCTAAAAGTTCCAAGGGTTTTTACTTTCCTTAAGTTGACTCTTCATTTAAGATTTTTTTCCTGATTTTTTTTTTATTGTATATACAATTATTTTTAGATATGCTAGAATTTTGGGATACATTATTTTTATACACTGCAAATTTTTCAACATGCTTTCAGTGTTTCCTTTGTTTATACCTTTATCATATATCAAGCATCAGTTTCATAACGTTCTGAGTTTAAATTGTTATGAATATTTTGATTCCTAGTTGAGAAAGTCCTTTGTCATTTGTTAAATATTTCTTATTATTTCTTAATTTTACTTCTAGATACATGGGGCAGGGGGACAATATCCATTTATGCTTCCTCCAGCAGTGCCTATGTCCATTTTTCCAAATGGGAAATAAGCTGACTAGGTGTCTGGAGCCAACATTTCTATGCTGAATAAACCTAAAAGAAAAAACATGATGAATCTGACCACTAACCTAGGAGAATCACTGAGTTTGTAACACTGCTGGAGCCTAGGGTTGGCTCTGACCAGTTGGCTTGGTGTCCTGTTACCTATGTACATCCACCCTCCCACCTCCCACCTCCCACTGCTTCTTGTTCGCCCGCCCTTTCTCCATTCAGTTATTTGGGGAATTTTCTTTTGTTCCTAAAGACCGGGTTCAGATGTTGCCTTTTCTGGGAAGTTTTTCTTCATGCTAACAGTTCTAACCTCTGTGCTTCTTATTATTTATTCCTGTGTATTATCATTAATAAACTTAAAGCTGAACCAGTATGTATATCATATATACCATATATATCATATGTATATATATGACACATCATATATATATATCACATATATCATATATATATATTGCCATAAATATTTGTTGAAAAAGAATAAAATATCCTTACCCTTCGGAGAGCTCACCAGACAATGAAAGCAAAAGTTTAAAAAAAATAGATCCAAAAGCAGACCTGATGTATATTGTTTTTGTTTTTTTTTTTTAATCACTAACAGAAGAGCTTTGCTTTTGTATAAATTTGTTGCCACCCTGACCAGACTTATGTTTTATTGCTTACTGCCTAAGCCTTAAGTTATGTTTATGTGCTGGACTCAAATTGAGACATTTGTTTTGACACAGGAAGACATCCCAGATGAAATGCTGCACAAGCAAAGACAAGGATTCATTGTTACCCAGAGTTTCAAACTCTGAAGGGAAAATACCAAGAAATGGGATTAGGTGCTTCATGTAGTATGAATCTGACTTGTAAATGAATGAATAATATGAGTCTTTTTTTCCTCCCTTAGTACTGGATGAATGAATACACCTCATCCATTGGAATTGGAGTTTTTCATTCAGGAATTGAAGTGTATGGTAGAGGTACGTGTATACACAGTTTGTACTTTCTGAAGATTTTGCGCATTAAAGGAATTGCAAAATTAGAACTATAGCTCTTTTTTAACCACTTCCATATGTTATTGCAGAAAGTAGGAAAAACTTTCCCCATTATTTGTTTATACTGTTTTGGTAAAATGCCCAAAATAGAATATGGAGAAAAGTACTCCAAATACAAGAGTGCGCATTCATTTCACTCTTTCATTCTAAATTCTCTGTCTTTAAAAAACGTTTGTCTTTTGCAGTTGCACCCTGTGATAGTTTGTGGTGCTCTAATGTATATTAGAGTTCTTTAAAAATGACCATTTTGATTGGAAAGGGATTGGTACTAGAGAGTGTCAAACTTGAAATACCAATTTCCTGAGGGAATTTCAGTAATAAATTTGGTTTTTGTACACTTATAAGTATGTATTTATATACTCTAAAAGTATCACTGAGCAAATCCTGCCTTTGATTACATGTAGCATTTTGCACAAGAATGATGGCCTTTGTTTTGAAAGCAGCCCTTTTCATTCTTATCTTCATTATGAGAAACACAACTGGAGCCACTCAAACCAAACACCTGTTTTCTGCTGCTCTTTCCTGTGTTCTGGTTCCAATTCTTGGTGCAAAATGATCTTCTTATATCAGTTTGAATCTTGTATCTTAAACCTACCTTAGAACAGAAATGCCTTTATTTACATCAACTAGGCAGTTTTTTTGGCCACTTAAAATATGATTGCAGTTCACTCAGGGTTACCCCTGAAGACTACATACCAACTTTAGGTAAAATAAAGAAAACACTCATTTACTTACATGTTAAATGTGTCGTATGGTTTTTATACTGTATGTCTCTCCCACCCCCACCCCACCCGTTCTGAAGATGGGCCTTGGCCTTTCGCTGCTAAGCTGGTGCTCTGCCACTGAACTACATCCCCAGACCTCATTCACATGTGTGCTCCACATTAGTGGATTTAGTTTAGCAAAATAAAACAAATCCTGACTATAAAGATCTACCATGTAAGCTTTATTTTACTTGAAAGGCCACACCTACCCAAGTAATCCCAAGAAGCATTGAGTGGCATTGAGTGCAAGTTGAAGTGGTTAGTGTGGCTGTGATTATAGTCTGTGGGTTTGCTTTCTTTATTAGTCTGACTTCTGCCAAATTTCTGTATTACTTTTTAACTTGAATATGGATGGTGTGTAACAGTTTTTAAAATGTCATTAAATTTGAGCCACATGATTATGCTGTGAAGTACAATAAAGCATGTGGCATTTTCTTCTTTTTTCAAATGAAGAAACTGAAGCCCACAATCCTATTGGTGATAACCAGTAGAACTGGGATTTGGACCCAAAGGTTTTTGGTTTTGTTTCGTTTCGTTTCGTTTTTGGGAGTACTGAGGATTGTAGGCTCTCCCACTGAGCTCCATCTGTACCAAACTTTTTTTTCCTGAAGCAGAGTCTCACGAATTGCTAAATTGGCCAGACCAGGTTTGAACTTGCATTTCCTTTGCCTCGCGCTCCCAGAGTGCTGGGATTACAGAAGTGTGTCACCATGCCTGGCTCTGTGATGCAGCGCTCTTGTGTGCTAATCCATTGCCCTGTGACCCCCGAGTCATTGATTCCTTCATAAAATGATTCAGGAATAAGTAGAAGCATGATTTTAAACATGATTTAAAAGTCTGTGTAAACTCACCAAAACTAGGACCAAATGGATTCTTGGAAGTGAATGATAACCTCTTGTATGAAACTGTATCTGTCTTTCCTTATATAAAGTTAAAAATTCAAGTATGATTTTTCCATGTCTAATGATTATCTAAAATATTTTTATAAATTCTGTCATTAAAATATTTAATATTTATATTTCAAAATTGAATACTAAACACTTCTCATCTATGTTGGTTTTTTTCTGGGAAGACTGATTCAAAAGTAAACTTTAGAGTCTTCATTTCTTTCCTATGCATTGTTTTAAGACCTTTTAAGATTATATTTAATAAATCTTAAATATTTAATGAGACTTAGGCTCCTTAATACCTAAGTGAGATTACATGAATTATAGCCAGAAACTTTAGTTCCTTCCTGATTTGAAATCATTCTCCGTTTTTGTTCTGGATGAATTTATATCAGAAAAGCTAGACATAAATGCACTGTAATATAAAGATGCTTTCCTAGGTAAGAGATTTACTGTGTAGAATTGTGGGGGGAGGGGCGCTTGTTAATTTTAGAGGTTACTTTTTTCTTGAATGAAGGGAATTTATTGTTTTGTGTTTGATAATGTTGTCCTTTAAAAATCAACAATATTTACTCAAGGTACCATGAATACTCAATGTCATTCCAGTATCCATGGAAGTGGCAGTTTGAAAAGTACCAAAACACAAAGCTGACCACCAGACAGACTTCACCTTTGAGCGTTAGTCACTCTCCTCTTGCCAATGTAAGCAAATACAGTATAGCAGTCAAGATTACCTTAGGGTGTCATCCTTTATTCAAGTTTCAAATCTTTTGTGACAATTGTTCTACCCTGGTAATAACTAAATGAGATGTTTGTGAAAGCATTTTATAAACTGAAAAATATTTAGATGGTATCATTATCTTCATTTATCAAAGCTACTTCAGCATTTGGCTAAATTTTATGTAATAAATACTAAAAATCATGAGTTTTCTCTTTTCAGAATTTGCTTATGGTGGCCATCCTTACCCTTTTTCTGGAATATTTGAAATTTCCCCAGGAAATGCTTCTGAACTAGGAGAAACATTTAAATTTAAGTAAGTAGGGAGGATAATTTTTGTTACACTGTCTTAGGTGCCAAAGCTTGTTTTTCAGGCATACAAAATTCATTCTGTAGGTTTAAGTTAAAATGTTTAAGTTATAGCTGCTGACACTGTTTTTAAATCTATTTGTTATGTAAAGATGGGAATCCAAATCAATTATCTGATAACTATTTATTCAGGACCTATATAAGTTATTATATTTTTAAGGTATTTTTATCTTTATTTAACTCAGATTCTATTTCAGGAAACTTTCCTATCTAATAACATACAATCCCTAACCCCCAGGCGCCTATGGGGAGGGGGGTAACCTACCTACCAGTATTAAGAATCTCTTCCTTTTCTCAATGAACACTTTATAAATTTGAAATAACCAAACAGTTGATCAACCTGGGCGCTGTTGTTAAGATACAGGTATTCCATGTAATGATAAACCTACAATGTGTGGATGTGGATGTTCCCTGGAGCCTGAAAATCATCAGAGAAAATCTAAATGTTAGGAAATTTCCATTCCTTAATCAAGGTTTCTATTTAAAGTATTCTTTTTTTTTTTTTTTTTTTTTTTGTTCC
>NW_022900923.1:11042365-11069175 GCF_012274545.1 Fukomys damarensis
TTTTTTTTTTTTTTTTTTTTTTTTTTTGGTACCGGGGATTGAACTCGGGTCCCCAAACTGCTGAGCTAAAACCCCAGCCCTATTTAAAGTATTCTTTACAATCTAGTTTCCAGAAGCTTTAAAGAAACTACTGAATAACTTGCCAAGTGAAAAATAATGTAATGAGTTGATAATATAGAAATTCCATATTGGGCTTACACACTACTAAATTTATGGCTCTCTTTATTAGTGAATTGAAACATTATACAGAGGAGTGCAGTAATGCTACACTTCCTGAATCCATTCCCTAGGGCATCCTTTTGGAAACACTACTTGATAAAATGATTTTCTAATTGTTTTCCGCCTTCTTTGATGCCTAACTTGTATCTGACCAAAATTTTGCTTTTTATTTTTACAGTAGGGTAGTCTGTTTTCTTTTTTGGTATTTTTTAATAATGCTTTATAAATCTGACCAAGTTTGACAATTTGTTACACTGCACCCAGTGACAGATAACTTAACTGATTGTTTCTAAGTGAAAATATGGCTGGCTCTTGCTGGTGAGTGTAAGTAATTAAGCAGGAATATTTTTAGCTTGGATATGGTTCTTTAAAGACAAGTTTTATAAACAGTTTAACTTGTGCACTTATATAATTCAGAAATGATGAACTTACAAATTTATTGCAGAAAGTAAAAACTAAAATAAATGAAATTATTAAAGTATCTCATTTACCTGTAAGCCTACATTAGCCCTTATTTGTTGCATCAATCATAATATTCCTGGAAATAAGCAAACATTTAAGTATATTTAATATAAATACCTGAAATTCACACAACTATGCTTTTTTTTTCCTTGTTGTTGTTGTTATTGTTGTTCTTCAAGAGAAGCTGTTGTTTTAGGGAGCACTGACTTCCTAGAAGATGATATAGAAAAAATTGTAGAAGAACTGGGAAAAGAATACAAAGGCAATGCCTATCATTTAATGCATAAAAACTGCAATCACTTTTCTTCAGCTTTATCAGAGGTAAATATAATTTTATCCTAAAAGTTCTTTAGATAAATAACATTTGCTAGAACATTCACTGTCTCACTGTATTCAATTTTGATTTGTTTCTTTTTCTGATTATTCGTGTTGTGTGAAACACAGTATTGTATTTCTGTTGCATTAATGACCTTTCCAGAATTGAGAGATTGGGAGTCAGCATAGCTTTAAATGATAATTGTTTCTTTGCAGTGGGTAGAGAGTGAGTCTTATTCTCTATTAATTTGATTACCACTGTGTTATCTCTCATGGCTGAGACAAATATCTGAGGAAAATATTTTGGCTTGCAGTTTCAGTGCATGGTCAGTTGGCTGTGTTGTTTGAGGGCCTGGAATAACATGGTGCATCCATGTGGGGACACATGGAAAGCAAAGCTTCTCACTCTTACCTCCTGGTGTCCAGGAAGCAGAAGGAGGAAGCAGAGTCCCAGTGACCTAACTTCTTCACCTCTAAAGGTTCTGCCATCTCCCCATTACCCTACAGGCTGGCAGCTAAGCCTTTTGCACATGAGCCATTGCGGGAGATTTAAGGGCCAAACATAGCAAATTTGAAACTTTTCAGTGTAAGAAAAATTGCCTAGGAAACCGATGCTTCTTAGCTGCAAAAATTTCTCTTGTGGAATTTTAGTTGCCAACCTGAAATTTTTTTTTTATTGGCCCTTATTTATTTATGAGTTATTCATTTCTCCTATCTGAAATTTTGCTGACCTCTCACCCTCTCACACAGGCACTTAAGTTGCTTTCCCTTTTTTTTTTTTTTTTTTTTGGTACTGGGGATTGAACTCAGGACCTTGCACATTTGAGGCAGGCACAGCGCCACTGAGCTAAATCCCCAGCCCACTTTCCCTAGTCTTGAATCCCAAACAGAAGATAGAGAAAAGAAATGAAAATAAAGTTTAGAGAATTAAATAGCACATGACTCCTCAGCTTTGACTCTTAGGAGATAGTTGTACTAGTAGCATCAGGGTACCACAGAAATTGCAGAAAATGTAAAGAAGAAAATGAGCTACTTATTGTAGTGACTTCTATGCAGAAATGCTTAGCTACCAGGCCCTTTGCACATCCCCTTTCCAACAGAGCTGCAGTGGTCCCTTACCAAGCTAGTCAGTGTGTTTCATGGACCAGCAGTATCATTTAGGAATTTGTTGACCAAATATCTCTGCCCCACTAGTGTGT
The DNA here is from genome assembly GCF_012274545.1 of Fukomys damarensis. Taxonomy (NCBI): domain Eukaryota; kingdom Metazoa; phylum Chordata; class Mammalia; order Rodentia; family Bathyergidae; genus Fukomys; species Fukomys damarensis. The sequence goes on from NW_022900923.1 coordinate 11,044,561, forward strand.
ACTGAGTCGTACTCTTCATTGTAGCGAGATCTCTAGGTGATTCCTATGAAGGAAGATGAAGGTTTGAGCTGCTCTGCCAGTCTGTGGATGCATCAGTACCGCAGAAGGGATGTAGTCAGTTTGCAGGGAAGGGGGAAAGGTAGTTCTGAGCTTTTTTGACCCTGGATATTATGTATGTAGGGAATTCATTCAAAGGTTGTGTCTCTAAAAGGTAGGGAGGAGGTTGAAGAAAATGTCAGTGGGACACAACTTCTTTACTTTTTGCTGCCATAGAGTGTGCAGGAATTTAAGTCATTTGAGTATCAAAAATATCTCCATAGGTGGTGATTTTTACTCTGATGTTTTGGAAATTCGCTAGTAATGGTTTTCAAAGCAGTTTTCAAGTTGCTAATGAGCTCTTCTAAAATCAAATGTTCGGCTGGTAATTAACCAGCCTGACATACATATTTTTTGAGTGGATCTTAGAAAGGGATTGCAAAAGCCTTTCATGTCACTTGAACTTGGCAATGTATTTGGCCCTGCAGCATCTCAGCATTATGCTAGAGAAAGGCCTGTAGCTTTGCTTTGGTTTTTGGTTTTTGGTTTTTTGCTGTTGTTGTTTGTTTTTGTTTGTTTCCCCTGAAATGCATAGATATTAATTCCCTGAACTTGACTCTTAAGCTAAAACTGGACATGGTCTGCTATCCGTGGTTTTGACCTCTGCATAGTCTCAGTTAAACTAAAAGATACAGGCTCAGGGAACAGGATTTCTGTGTGGGAATCACTGTAGTTTTAGGACACCATACTCTAAGGCCCTCGCTATATAAACATGGCTGCTGACTGAAGCATGTGGGACCCTTGTACATGTACACAGGAAAGCACTTACTTCCCTGGCAGAACCATCTGAAATCAAGCTTGGTGTTCCCAGTACGTGGACTAATTTTGTTCCTGACTTTTGATTACTGCAGCAAGTTACAAGTGATAGGGAAAGCCCATCACTGGGACCTGGGTCTCCTCTGCCCACAATTGACAGGGATTTGTCACTGAGTCTAGACTCAGAATTTTGTAGATTAGTTGCCATTTGTGACAGTGGGCTGATAGCCTTGCTTTCCTCCACATTTCTTCTGATGCACACATCTTCATGAGACAGTTTTATTACTAATTGTAATTGTCCCCAGAAACGAAATGGTCTTTCTACTCATTAGACCAGGGATCAGAATGAAAGAGGTAAGTGATTCTATTAACCCATTTTGAAACTCTATGAAAATTCAGGATATGATTTTGACCAGTTCCTAACATGGGTATGCCTTTCTGTTTATGTCATATAAAAATATTTCCCTTTGAAAACTTTTTTCCCACTGGGCGTGGTGGGTCACGCCTATTATCCCAGCACTCAGGAGGCTGATGCAGGAAGATCACTGTGAGTTTGAGACTAGCCTGGGCTACATAGTGAGTTCCAGGTCACCCTTAACTACATAGTGAGACCCTGTCTCAAAAAACCAAAAAAAAAAAACAACAACTTTTTTCCTCTTTAATATGTTCCTTCCAGACAAAAGGTCTCCATGAGTGTAGGACATCATTTTTAAATACCCTTGTACATACCTCTCTGTATTTTGACCAGCATGTCTCTGACATAGATTCTTAGGATTGCTCAATTGAAGCTTAAAAGCAAAAGGCATTTTGCTTTGTAAACTAAGGACTATTTGACCACTAGCCACAGTAAGATGAATGTTTTAAATTATAACCCAGAGGTCTAGGGATTTAGCTCAGTGGTGCCACTGCCTGCCTTGCAAATGCAAGGGCCCAAGTTCAATCCCCGGTACCCCCCCAAAAAAATTATAACCCAGATTATGTGTGTGGATGTGCACACACATGCCTATTTTTATTGTCACATTACCTCACTTTTGACTATCTTTTTGACAGTTTTTATTTTAAAAATTCAGAATGCAATGCTAAATGACCTACTAATGGGTCTTAACTGAAAGTTTTCAAAATATTGACTCTAGGGTTTGCTCCCTTTTTATTAAAAAAAAAAAAAAGATAGTACATTTCAGGTTATGAGCTCAACTCTGCCCTGCCACTGTAGCCCAAGAGTCATATGCAGTACCTAAGGAATAGACATGGCTGGTCCAGTAAAATTTTATCTGCAGAAGATTACAGAACTATTTTAGGGTAATCAGTCCATGCCCTAAATCAGCTTCACCTGTAGCACATAGAAATGTGGAGGGAAGATTGCTGAATAAAGTTAGAGCTCAGAAAGAAAATGATTGTTGAATAGGCAGAGTGGCTGTCACATTAACCTAAATACTCTTAGTTGCCAGATATGCAGATATTCCTAAATGTGTTTCAGGTATAAAAGGTTGCAAATACACTGCAAATGTATTTTTAAAAGTAGAAGGGGGCCAGGGAATTAGCCCAGAGGTTCTGCCATCTGCCTCATAAGTGCAAGGTCCTAAGTTCAATGCCTGGTAGCAGAACAAAACAGAAATAAAATTAGAAAGGTGTTGTAAGACTCTGCATTTGATCCAAAACACCATCCAAAAAGAAAGGGCTAGGTGGGAATGGTGTTCCATAAGGTCATTGCCCAGTTTTCTCCCAGAGCTGGTCCATGCACACATTCTTCAGATCTTTTTAAATACTTGTCTGCCCCTTCAGGCACTGTGAGAAATACTGGATAATCGAAAATGGTCAGCACACACTACCTTACCTCAAATAAAACCTCACTTTACATATGGTTAAGAAAGAGACATAATATTTAAAATATAGTGATCATTAAGGGGTAAAGCTAAATTGTTGGAGAGAAAAGTTAATGTTGCATTCATAGGTACCGGCTTATTTAAATTTTAGCTAAATTTGGGGGCATAATATACCTTGAAACCTCTTTCCAAGTTCAGTAAGATACACAGATATTTAAGAGGGCACTTTTCAGCTAACTATCATAATCTTTGTCATGTCTAGACGCAGAAACACCAAAGGAGCAAGGGAGTACGGGCTAAGTTAGGCCCAGTGCTGTGTGCAAAGGGGGAGGATAATGAAGAGTAGGTTTGTAACAGATCCAGTTCTCACCAACTGAAATGGCCAGGGGTGGGGTCCAGAAGAGGACAGTGGAAGGTTGAGAAACGGGCACACGTCCGCACACCATGAGCTACACCCATTTCCACCTGAGTCTTCAGACTGACACAGGACCGGCTTTGGTGCTTTGTTCCAACACAGCCCTGCCTCTTCAGAGGAGTCACCGTGCCAGCTCTTCACGTGGGGACGCTTCTTCCTGGATCGGGATGAGTTCCTTGAAACAAAGCTGTGGACAGGAGTAAAAGGGTACGGTGCAGACCAGTAAAAATGAAGTGATCCACACTAGAGGACAGGAGAAAAATAGCTTTGGAAAAGGAGCATTGAGAGGAGACGATCCAAGATGACTCTCACAGCTACCTGGGGCTTCTTTAAATAACATCTTCATGGACAAGCGCCTTCTTTTCTGTGCTCAGAGTACTGTTATGTGTGTCTCAAAGCAGTTCAGGGATCAAAGGAAGAAGCCAAGTGGAATTAGCTTGATTTTACTTTTAAAAGCAAGCAGCTTGACAAGGTTCTTCAGAAAGGAAAGAATGGCATTGACAGAGGGAGGCTCCTGTTATCAGAAGCCTGGAGTGGTAGCACCGAGCTGGTCTGCAGTGGCTTTTCTTTACGGCCCCCCTCCCTCCTCCTGCCCCGCACTTCCGCAGCAGCGGACCAGATAACTTTGTTTAGCCTCTGTTCTAATCCAGAACTCCTTCTCCTCTGTAGATACTTTGTGGGAAAGAGATTCCTCGCTGGATCAATCGGCTCGCCTACTTCAGCTCCTGCATACCCTTTCTACAGAGCTGCCTCCCGAAGGAGTGGCTCACTCCCGCAGCCCTGCAGTCCAGCGTCAGCCAGGAGCTGCAGGATGAACTGGAGGAAGCGGAGGATGCTGCTGCATCTGCTGCCATGGCGAGCACTGCAGCAGGCTCCAGACCCGGGCGCCACACTAAACTATAAATATCTCCAAAGTCACCCTGCAGAACTGTCTCCCGCAGTTGAATATCACTAGAGAAAAGTAAACAGAGTAAGCATCCTTTGGATATTTTGTATGCAAAGATGGCTCTCCCCCAAATCCCAGTTTTTCAGCTCAGGATTATATTTGTAATCAAAAAAAAAAAAAAAATCACTTGGCGCAGGAGGGAGAACTTTGTACAAAGCTGCCCCCTGCTTTTTTTTTATCCACTTGTAAATTTGGATTTACTTCTTCTGTTTTATACAAGCTCTGTTAAGTTATGTTTACAGTATTTTGTATCGCTGTTTACAAATCTTGCATGGACTTCTGCTGCCTGAAAGAAGAAAATCCTCATCTTCAGAAATTAGGCAGGTAATCTTTGTACACTTCCTGACAATTGCCAGAGCTGTGGCATAAATAATAGGCACACAAAAAGGTACTTACTCAGTTACAGTCGCCATCACCTGCTTAGGAATTCTCTTTTAGATTTGTGTTTGTTTTGTTAATGTTTTTGGCACCAGGATGCAGCAAACCAAACTGGCCTGCTGTGAAGGAGCACACACAGCCCGAGGGTTTGGGACCCTGGGTCATTTCCTCCTTTCTCCCACTCCAAGTAGCACATCTCCCAGGGTGCCCTTGGGACAGTAGGTGTCATCCCAAATATCCGTCCACCAAAAGGGTGGTCGTCTTGTGTCAGTCTGGCTTTGGCGCCTATGATTCTGTAAGATTTCTTTTGTTGAAGATAGTCGTGTAACTGACAAGTATTTTTGCACACATGTTGGGGGAGGGGCATCACTTTTATTTTAAGACATCATTATGTCCTCCCCACACAGGATTTCGTTCATGGGATAGGAACATCCTAAGTGGTAGCCTTCTGAGTAGCAGTATGAGTTGACTTTCATCTGCTTTTCACTGTTCAGGTTGCCTTTTATACTAGACCTTGAAAACTAGATTCTAAAGAAACATACTCCATTGAAGTAATTCTTTAATATTTCATACTTTTTATGTACCATATCAGAAAGCATATTTTGTTATGGGAGTAGTTTCACCTCATAGAAGAATGCCTATTCTCATTGACTTCTTGCTGAAAAATCCTATTTGTATGTCTTCAACATTCATCTTTTATATGTTCTCTCAGATGTATGTCTCTCTTACCTCACATACTTTAAGAATGAATTTTTCGTCGGAGATAAATCCTCATTAGCAAGGATGCTGTCTGCTCAAGCCTACTCCCAGTTTGACCCTTGGATGTAAGAACCAAGTCATTATATGTTAAATTGAATTTTTCTGCCTTAAGAATGAATGTCCTAAGTAAAATATTGGATGCAGTATATAAATGATCTAAGGCAGTGACTTCAGCTTTAGATGTTAGTTTTAAGGTTATTTACATTTATTTAAACTTTTAGATTAGATCATTTGCTGTTGCTTTCTGTGATGATACATATCTTTCAGTAAACTACATTTTTAACTTTTCCATAAGCTGATTTTGATTGGTTTTTATCAACTTAAGCACACCCTGTTGATAGGGAAAATAAACCTTAGGTTATAAATACTGGCCTGAGGAAGATGAAACCACTTTATGCTTTTTGACTATTCTATTTCTAGAGCGATAAAAACCTTTACCTGTAACTCTCTGTTCTTTAGGGGTAGAGTACTTGCTCTAAGAGATGTGATGGAATATGTGATCTTTATGAAATGTTGACTTGGTTTAGGTCTAAACATGAGACTTAAGACAAAGCACTTAGGCTCCAGCAGTCTAAGTGGTTCACTAAAAGAAGAGTCCTAACACCAGAAGCCAGATACATAGGAAATGTTCTGATGCATTTGGCCTGGGGGTTTTTAGTAATATAGATTATAGTTTTTTCCAATCCTCTCAAATATACATTTTTAAATGTGGGCTACTGACCCAAAGGAGTGGCCATTAGTTAGACACTTCTTGATGAATAGCCAGGGACATCTGATCTTTGCTTATTTACAATTCAGCAAGTCAACATATAAATGGTTTTGTTGTATTTACTGTCATCTGCAGCATTTGGAGTTTAAAACTAGTTCAAAAAGGTATTAGGAATACTGGCCTGTGGCCAATTGTCACACTAAAAATTATCAGATAAAATTTTGGACATACAGCTGCCTGTGGTGGCAGATGCCTGTAATCACAGCATTTGGGAGACTGAGGCAGGAGGATCACTGCAAGTTCAAGGTCAGCCTGGAATACATAGTGAAGACCCTGTCACAAAGAACAGAAATGGCCACCGTGTTCTCTCTTGCATGGTGCCCGCTCTCATGCCTATAGGGTATACTTCTTTTCTTTCTTTTGCTTGGCCCAAACTCACTCTACGGAGCCTGTTTTTTTTTTTCCTACCTTTAATAAAACATTGCCGTTAAGACAAAAAAAAAAAAAAAAAAAAAAAAACATGAAAAAAAAAAAAAAAAAAAAAAAAAAAAAAAAAAAATCTGGACATGAGATTCCCTGTAATCTAATTGTACTTGAAATAGAGAAAAAAGGTAATGTCTGTGTTTAGAAAGTCTCATTCAAGTCCAGTCCTTCTTTACAGTTTAAATTGAGAATGGATTTTATTAACATTTAACCTGCTTTTTCTTGCCCCTGCAAGAAAAGAATCTTGTTCTTAACCTGATCTCTGTTTTATAAAAAGAAGAAGAGAAAAAAAATCTCATGTCAAAAATCCTGGTCATTAGAATACATGCAATCGATGGAATCAGATAAACTTCTATTATAATAACCGAGTGAAACATTTTTCCTGATGGGTTAAACAGTAGTAATGGTTTTAGCAGATCAGAAGCTTCTGTAGTTTGATTTTTTTGTTGTTTTTGTTTCTGGTACTGAGCATCGAACTTGGGACCTTGCGCTTGCGAGGCAGGCAGCAGAACCACTGAGCTCTATCCCCGGCCCTATAGTTTGTTTTTAATGGCCCTTGGGGTTTTTTGTTTTGTTTGTTGTTTGGGGTTTTCTACCCAAAGGCATCTCATATTTTTTACCCTAAGAAGGGGCATCTGCTTTGGACAGTGTGAGTCAAGGACTGTGGGAGGTGGTGGTACCATCTTACAGGGCTCCACTTGATGCCTGGACTCCAGCCAGCTATTGCTCTGATCCACAGCAATGGCGAAAGTTACTCATCACCAGCATTTGTACAGAGCAGGGAATTCTGGTTTTAGTCGGTCGATAACATTGTGTGAATGAGGAGATTCAGCACCAGACAGCTTCAGGACCCGGTTTCCATGGCTTCTTCCATCACAAAACGGGTAGAAACACATTCACTGCTTCAGGGTTCTGATCTGTGTGTCTTCTTGTGGCTCTATCTGTGAGATACCCTGTGGACTTGATACGTCCTGTATTTATTTTAAAAGTTGAGTTTTGTTCAGCAAGTCGGCCACAGCTCCTCTTCTCTTCAGTGTGCTTTGCAAGCACAGCTCGGTCGTGAGGCTTTCACCGCCTGCTCAGTCCACACACAGACATCGTTGTTGTCCAGAGGTGTTACGGCTGTCAGAGTCTTCATGGACCTGAAGATACCATCTTGTGAAGTTGAATGCAAGTGTACTGTCATTCGTAGTGTTTATATAAAAATACCAGGAATCTTCACTTTTGCTACCTTGATATAGCATTGGGCTATTATGTTAAAACATTGATATACATCGATTTATTAAAAATACTTTTATAAGAAATGTTTTATAGTACTTTCTGACCTCTAAGACTGCTGTTGTATGTTTGCGTGGGGGGGGGAGTTACGGCCACGCCCTCTCCATATCTCCCTCCTGTAGTCACTGGTCCACTTACTTGTTCTCCTGTGCACTGAGGTCCATGGGCCAGCACTTTAGCTGTCAAAGAGCATATAGCCACTCCTGCTTGAAAGCAGCAGGTGCCAGCCCAGGATTCCAGAGAACGGAAGCAAGGCAGGCAGACCAGAAGGGACTCCCCTAAGAGCAGGGAGAAACCTACAGAGGAAAGTCCCAACACACTCGCATGCAGTGGTGGCGGCCGCAGTCAAATTAGCCTGAGTGATTAGGCTCTTCTTTCCCATGCACCTTTTCTGCTTGGCGCCTCCTCCAACCTGAGGCTTCCCCTTTTTCCACTGGGCTTTTCACTCCTAGCTGAGTAATACTTCCATCCACTAGTACAAAAACTTCACTTGAAGTATTAGTGAACAAGTGAGTAAGGTCCATAATGGTTTACCCTTGCCTATCTACCCTACTGAGTAAGAGTAAATAACTCATCTGTTCTCATCTCAAGAGCAGGAACCAAAGGGGAACACTCCGCTCCCCAGTCTGGTACTGTTTCTTAATAGTAAGGAAGTTACCAACTCAGACCTGGTAAAATAACTTCAGGGTTTTGCCCGTGGAAAGAGTGCCTGGTATTCTGGAAGATATAGGAGGTTTGCCGCTTTGTTGTTTTTCCTTTATTGTCTACCCTAAGTTCTCCCATTATCCTGGAGGTAGCCTGGTTCTAACTTTACAGAAGTCTGTGCTAATAAGGATTAATGGCTTCTTGCTACACTTCTGAAGAGTTACATTAGTGGCAAATGACTACTTCCTTATGGATTTGAAAACCCGGACAGCTGCTGACCCCTGCCAATCCTCTCTCTGATCCCTTCCCCAAAAGGAAAGTGTTCCCAAAGGATCATACCTTGAACCTACATTGAGAATTTTTCTTGCTGTCAAGGCCAAAGGGGAAGCTAAAAAGATGAGAATCTTAACAGAACCAGGGGAGCTTTTGTTTCCCAGTGAGCTCTGAAGCCCTGCCCTGACCCGAGAAGGCTTCTTTCGTGGTCCCTATTGAGAATACTGTTGACTGGAAAGGCCACCATTTTGAGCTCTTGACACCTGACCCACTACCCCTGGAAAAACTCTTCTGGTTCTTCTGTACGCTCACCCCTAGCCCCTTGGTGGACCTTGTGGTTAGGGAAACTTTGGTGCCAGCCTGTTGCCCTCAGACCCCAAGCTTCCAGATGGTGTGTGGCATGTGGTACCTGGGTGACCTCCAGGTGCTTCTGAAGCCCCAGCCATACGTCATACGGGTTGTCCTTAGTCCTTGACTTAGTATCAAGCCAGACTCAAATGGCACGAGAGACTCCTGTTTGTCTGCCCGGTGTTCAGTCCAGGTGGCCAGTACGTATCCATTCAGGCTAGGGCTTTCAGACCACAAAGCCAGAGTCTGATCCAAGGGAACCGGGGCTGCCGGACTTGGCTCTTAACAAAGAAGACTCACGTCTTCCTCTTCTGGCAGAAGCAGCAGGTGCTACCGAAACGGCCCAGTTTTCCCCCTGGCAGGTAGTTGATAATGCACAGAAGTCCAGTGTCTCCACATACAGAAAAAGATAATCACTTGTCGTAAAACCATAAAATTTGAAGACAAAAAGATTTACTTTGTACCCCTGCAGTGTGTTTGAAGCTGTGCTGTACTTTTACATGCACTCCGTTTAGTTGTCACAGTGGCTTTTTAGGTTATTCCTGCTTCACACGAGGCCATGGCCCAAGACCACACAAACGGCATAGAAGTCCATCCTTAGCCAGTTGTAAAGCTTTGCACCAAGGCGCACTGCTGTTCTGAAATGGAGATTCCATCCCACCCTAGGTCTCCTGAGTGCAAATCAGCATTTCACCAAGGTCCCCGGGTAGTTGCATTAATGTATGAGAAATACTGCTCTGTGCCGTAAGGCGTGGTTCTGTGTGGTGCCTCTTCTGTCCCTAGACATGAGTATCCGTGTGGGAAGTGACCGTCGGCCTGGACAAGTGAGTGAAGGATGGGCCTGGTAGTCCGTTCCCCTCCAGAATTCAGTAGAGTGGCAGGATCCGGGTGCTGAGGGTTCTGGACCACTTCGGCTGCCCAGCTTCCCGTGACTGCTCTGTGCCGTAAGGCGTGGTTCTGTGTGGTGCCTCTTCTGTCCCTAGACATGAGTATCCGTGTGGGAAGTGACCGTCGGCCTGGACAAGTGAGTGAAGGATGGGCCTGGTAGTCCGTTCCCCTCCAGAATTCAGTAGAGTGGCAGGATCCGGGTGCTGAGGGTTCTGGACCACTTCGGCTGCCCAGCTTCCCGTGTGACTGCCCGGCCACACCCTCGTGTGGCTGTCCCTCTCCGCCTCTGTCATCCCTGGAGGCCCCAGCGGATGCTCAGCTGACGCCACTCTTTCTGGTGCTAAGAAACATGCCGCTCTACGTGAAGTCCAGCTGTCCCTTGAGCAGCTCCCTTGCTCAGCGCGTGTACTGTTTCCACATCACTTGTCTCTCCTCCCTCCCCACCGTCCGGTTCTGCCGGTTATCTTCCCCTTGCTGTCACCCACTGTCCCTCTCCACACTTCGTGTCACCCTTCCATGACTCAGCGCTCACAGACGGCCCGTCCAGTCCTCTAGCCCGATGTTCTCAGCCAGGCCTCTGTTGCCATTTGGGATGGGACATCTCTTTGTAGCAGACAGTCCTGCCCGTGACAGCACCTCTGTCGTCTGTAAACCCTGCCCTCGCCGTGATCATCGTGACACTTAGTGAACCCCACACCTGCACACACACCTTTCCCTCCCCCCAGGAGAGGGGTCCCTGTCGAGCTGAGCCGCCATCAGTGTCCCGCATCCGCCATGCACTGCAACCTCCCACTTTTTGTCACTAGCAGTGTTCCAAACCATTTCTAGCTGGGCGTGGTGGCACATGCCTCTAATCCTAGCACCTGGGAGGCTGAGGCAGGAGGATCACCACAAGTTCAAGGTCGGCTTGGGTTACATAGTTCAAGATAAACCTGAACTACCTAGCGAGACCCTGTCTCAAAGAAAAAACCTTAAAACTCTTCAAAGATCTGACCACTAATGTCCCTGCTCGCCCCAGTGTCCCTACACTGCACTAAGTCTTGGCCTTATCAAGCTCTAACGTCCCTTAAATTGAGGGCTTATTTACTGACATCAGCTCCCTTTGCCGTGTCTTCATTCTTCTCACCCAACAAAATGCCACTGTCAATAATTGAGTCATTTCCTCCTCCGTGTCCGTCCACGCCATTCCCCTTCCTGCATCATGACGGGGCACACTCAGCTCTGTGGGGACCTGGACCTCTCTGTGTCCGAGCCCGATGAGCTGAAATCTCACCACTGGGCTGAAGGCTGACTGGCCAGATTTCAAGTCTCCCGTCCACCAGCCTCCGTGGGCGCCCTCCTGCCTCTGGGCGGCTCCTCCTCACCTCCTCCCCTGCAGGTCTGCCACGTGTTCACATGTCCCCGTACGCGTCTCGCCTTGTGCCTCGATAACAAGTCAAATTAGGCAGCGGGTTTTCAGCCTCCCAATCCATAAATTTCATCTGAATTTGTACCCAGAGTCACTAAGCTTGTTCCTGAAAGAAGCAACCCGCCCTCTCCCTTATCTCTGTGTCCCTCTCACCTCTCCAGACCCCAGCTCCAAGTGAACTCCTTCTGCTCCTTGAGATCAGATTCCCTCTCTCTACTAAGTTATTTCCATCAGCAGTAAACATGCTGCATGGTTTCTTACCAAAAACCAAACTGCCCCGACTCCCTGCGAGGTAACGAAGCAGCACTTCCGTTTCTGTCCACAACAGAGGTTCTTGCCGCCTTCTGTCACTCGCCAGCAAGGAGCACGCAACACTCAGGATTCTTCTGAAGCACGCTTTATTGGAGGTTCTTCTACATTCTTCAAAATGGCGGAAAGACCCCGAGCCAGATGCAAGCCTGCCTTTATATTCACCCGGGCGTCGTGGCCTGTTTCTATTGGTCAATGCCAGCCTGCATCATTCTGACGAGCCAAGCGCCTCATCTGCGCATGCGCAAACCACCGTCAAGGGCGGACTCAAACCCGGAATTCATGTAGGGCATGAAGAACCCGGAAATAATGGCGCGTGACAGCCTTCAGTTTCCTCTCTCTGTTTTTTAAAACACCTTGATTGTGATTTACATAAACAAAAGAATCGGGGCTGGGGGTGTGGCTCGATGATAAAGTGTTTGTCTAGTATGCACAAGGCCGTGGGTTCGATTCCCAGCACTGCCAATAAAAGAACAAATACACAATGCATAGGCACCGCGTGAAGGATGAGGTGACCGCCACCCTGTTTGGACTGCTCAGTTTAAGTCCTGGAAACAGCAGGATGACGGCACATGTGGCCCCTCTCCAGTTACTTCTTCACCCTCTGTCACACCATCCTGAAGTCTGCATTAATCATTCCTCTGCTTTTCTTTACGGCATCATCACCGACATACGGATTCTTAGGCAATATGTTATTTGGTTTTGTCTGTCTTTGAGCTGTATATAAATGGAGTCATGATGTATATATTCTGTGGCTTTTAAGTTCTATATCTTAAATTTATGCATAGTAACGTGTATATAGTTGAAAGTCATTTTCACTGTTGTATCATGTGTTGTATAAATATACCGCGATTTTTATGTCCTTTAATGGACACTTGGACTACTGCCAGTCTTATCACTTTAATGAGCAATACTTCTATGAACATAATGCAGATGGCAGAACTCTAGGAATGGAATTGCTAGGTGTGAGAATGTGTGTTCAACTTTATTATGTAGAAAAAACAATATTCCCTGCTATTACACATTTATTAAATAAAATCCTACTCGGTCCTCTTTCAACCTGCTAATCAGAGTTCCACAAGCTCGATTATTGTTCTATAATGTCATATAATGAAATTCCTCAGTGCCTGGCCTTAAAAATGTTTTTCATAAGTGGCTGAAGTCAACGAGATGGAAACCATGACAAGCTCCCGCACAGCCCTGGGAAAGGTAACATCCCAAAAGTATTTCCAAAATCTGACTGAACACCTTGCTCTCCTGTGTAAAGTGGACATTCACAAATGTTTATCACCGTGACTCTGGTGGAACAGCGGGGTCTGGTTAGACTCCACGGCTTCGGGAAATAAGTAAAGAAAAGTACTGTGAAGATGACCTCCAAAGAGCGGACACCCGGCTGCTTGTCTCCTTGCTAATCCGCTGCCTTGGATATAACGTAAACGGCATCTCTGTGTTCCTAAAAGTTGCGCATACGTGGAAGGTTTCCTCACTGCAGACTTCTGCACGCGATGAAAAAAATCAAACCCCTTCACACCTTGCAAGAGATGTTAACAAATCACCTGAAAGCCCGCGGTTCATGTAATCTACACTAGGTAATCAAAATTGTTTTCAGAAAGTTTTAAGGCCTGTTGGCCCATATTCTTACCACTTTATACTGAGCGATCCTAAAGTTTAGCAAAATGATAGACTGTCGTCTAGCTGGGCTTTCGATTTACATTTTCCTGATCATTAGTAAGGCTGAGCGTCTATGTATTTCTGGCCCGTGTGTGTTTTCTATAAAATATCCCATCTTTTTTTGCCCATTTTTCTGTTGGATTCTTTATCTTTTCCTTACTGATTTGAAGGACTTTTCTTCACATATTCTGGCTGACATTTTTTGACCATTCTATAGCTGTAAATATTTCCTGTCCCCGTTTGAGACTTGTCTTTTTACTATCTTTCAGGTGTTTTCTGTCTTCAGAAATCGGTCTCTCCTCGCTAAATCGTAAAGACATTGTGTTATATTTTCTTCAAAGTATTTTCATGTTTTTCTTTTGGCTTTGTCTTTATACTTCTCAATGCGTGATACAGCAGACTCCCAACTTCTTAGGGTGTCTTTGTTATTCTCAGCATTTTACTCTTCCGTATGCATTTTAGAATCAGCTTCCCCAGTCCTCTCTCTATCGGAATCGAATGTGTGTACCAACTTGGAATGAATCAGCACCCTCCGACCGCGTCACCCATGTATTATTGACTCCTGGAGCTCTCATTCTACGCTGATCCCTGTGCAGCTGCGGCATTCCAGCAAGAGCTGATGTCTTTCCTCCCAGGCGCCAAGCCTTAATCAGTGCAAAATCTGCCTCCCAAACTTCCTTAAAGTCAAAACAATATGGAGTAAGAACGCTAACTTGAGCCTTACAATTAGCGTGCTAAGTTCTGTTTATATGTCTGCCTGCCACATGGGACCATGAGCTCCGTAAGAAACAGACCTAGTTCCTGTTTTAACAGTGACTGCAAGAGTCACAATAATACCTCGTCGTTACAGGGAGTTTATTCTGTGCCACGTTCTGTTCTAAACGTCTTTACATGAATTCCTTGTTTCGTCGTCTTTTCTCAATCAGGTAGATAACTGTTACGGATCCTTTTAATTGAGGTTCAGAGAAATTAGGTCATACAGTTTGTGGGTGAAAATGGGATTCAAGTTCCCAGGGTCTAAATCCAAAATCCTTGTCCCTGGAAACTACTCGATTCTGGCTCCACACACATTCATCCACAAATTGTGCACCACAAAGACACTTTCCAGATGAGTCCAAATTGCAGGGGCATTTTATAAAACCCCAGCATTGCACCCCTCAAAATTGTTAAGTTCATCAAAAAAGTAAAGTTTGTCTATAGGGACCCAAAAGAGGGCTGCCGTGTGGCATCCTGGATGTGAGCTGGGGACGCAGGTAAAGGACGTTAGGTAAAAACTAAGGAAACTGACAGTGGACTTGGGGCCCTACGGAAGCAATGTCCGCCTTCTCAGCAGCGCCGTGGGGAAGGAAGAATGGATTCAAGTACTGGGTTTCCAAAGTACTACTACCTCTTCTGCCAGCCACGGCGCGAACCTGGTGATGATTAGGTGAGGGGACCTCGCTCTCCACTTTGGGAAGACTCGACCTGTGAAGGACGGAGTTGACACAGCTCCAAGTAGAGAGCTCCACCTTGACGAAAAGCTCATTTTCAAGTCTGGGTGTTGCCTTACAACTTGTTGAGCAGCCGGAATTAGCAAATAAAGTGGACTTGGTTTGGATCACGGGAGGTAGTTCTGTTTATACCGAAGCTTGTGAATTGGCCAGACTGTCTCAAGCTATTTGTGACACAGATCGCGTAGGAATTTGAAAATGACACACTTTTCCAGAAATTGATTGGAAAAACTACAAACTTCTAGAATATCCAGATGTACTTTCTGAGATCAGGAGGAGAAAGGCATGAAGTACAAATTTGAAGTATGTGAAAACAATAGCTAGTATGAAGGGGTATTGTGATCTATTTCAAGTTGTTCTCCTTCCTTCTAAAAAATTGTATATTTATACATAAGAGGAAAAAACCAGGGAAAGTAATAAAGCATGGATTTCATCTGGCCGGGAATGGTGGTGCACACATGCCTGTAATCCCAGCACTTGGGAAGCTGAGGCAGGAGGATCACTAGGTCTTTGAGGCCATCCTGGACTACCTAGTGAGTTCAAGGCCAGCCTGAACTTTAAAGCAAAAACCTGTCTCCAAAAAATGGGGGAAAAACTCATCTTGATGATATATTTTATCCAAGAACATGTACTGCTCCACATAAACGGATACATGTGTGTTGCTGATAATTAAATTTAAACACACTACTACTGAGTTACATCTCCAGCCCCCTTAACTGATATTTAATGTCTTTCAATAAAGTTTTATAGATTTCACCATAAAGCATTTCATATTGTTAGATTTATCCACAAATTCCTTATATTTTTTTTGTTCTTCGAATAAATAAATGGTAGCTTTTATTTCTTAGTTATATTTCCTGACTGTGCCTCATATAAAATGTAAGAGAATTTTATATTTTTTAAATAACTGATAGTCTTTTTTAGAGCCAATGTAGGAACAGAGAAAAATTAGTACCGAGTTCCCATATGCATCCACACACAGTTTCCATTATTAATATCTTGCATTAGTTTGGTACATTGGTTAACTGATGAACCATATGAGAACATACTTTATTGATTAAAGTTCATAGTCTGTTAGAGTTCACTCTTTGTACGATACAGTTCTATGAATTTTGCCAGATGTGTAATTCATATATTTTACCATTACACTATTGTACAGGAAGTTCTACCGCCCGAAGAATCCCTTGAGCTCTACCTGTTCATCCTCCTCTACTCTCAACCTTTGGCAACCACTGATCATTTTACTGTTTCGTGGGTTTATGTTTCCTAGAATTTCATATTATTGGAATCACACGGGAGCCTTCTCAAAATGGCTTCTTTCTCTTAACAATATGAATTCAAAATTCCTCCATGAATTTTAGTGACTTGATAACTCTTGTTTCTGAGTAATTTTCCATAGTATGAATGAACAATAACTTGTTTTTCCATTCTCCTGTTAAAGGGTATCTTGATTGCTTCCAAGCTTTGGCAGTTATAAATAAAGCTGCTATAACATATGCAAGTTTTTGTGTGGCTGTAAGTTTTCAGTTCATCTGGGTAAATGCCAAGGGTTTCAGTTGCCAGATTGTTTGGAATCATGTCCTAGGAGCCCAGTCAGCCCTCTGCACCTAGACGTTCTACCAACCCACCAGTGGAAAAAAATTCAGTTGCATTTGTACTACCCACGTACAGACCTCTCTTGCCATTGCTCCCTAAACTGTACAGTATAATAACTATTTAGATAGCATTTGCAGGGTAGTAGATTATTATAAGTAATCTAGGAATGACAAAGCATATGGGAAAATGTGTTTAGGTAGTATGATACGCAAACACTGTCCATTTTAGGTAAGGAACTGAGAATCTGTGGATTTTGATATCCTTAGATTCTGATATCATCCCAGAGTTTCTGGAACCAATCCCCATGGAAACTGAGGAGCAACTATCTGCTTAGTCTTACAAGAAACTGCCAGCATGGTTGTACTATTTTGGATCCCCACCAACAATGAGTGAGAGTTCCTACTGTTCCACATCCTCCCCGGGATTTAGAGTTGTGTTTTGTATTTTAGACATTGTCGCAGGTGTGTAGTAGTTTTGTTTTGTAATTCTCTAACTACATATGATATGGTTCATCTTTTCCTACACTTATTAGTCACTCGTAAATTTTTAATGAGGTGACAGTTTAGATCTTTTGCCCACATTTTATGTAGACTGTGTCTTAGTCACCTTCTTGTTGTTGAGGCAAAATACCTGACACCCACAAGTTGAAGAAGAAAAGGTTTATTTTGTGGTTAGTTTGTTTGTTTGTTTGTTTTTGTTTTGTTTTTTTGTACCAGGGATTGAACTCAGACCTTGCACTTTTGAGGAAGGCAGTGGACCACTGAGCTAAATCCCCAGCCCAGGAAAGGTTTATTTTGGCTCTCAGTTTATAAAGGTTTCAGTCCACAGTCAGCTGCCTCCGAGGCAGGGTTTCATGGCAGAGGAGAAACATCTCATGGCAGGGCAGGCAGGAAGCAGCAAGCAGCAGCAAAACAAGCCTCCCTTTCCCCTTTATCACATACAGGCCACCAGCCTTTTTGAGTGATGCCTCCCACATCCAGAGTGGGCCTTCCCATCATCCACACCCAGAACTGTGTTAATTCCAATCAGTGTACTAATTTAGTACCACACACCCTAAGACCCAGTGTCCCACACCCTAGATCTACCCAGTTCCTCACCTATGACTGCATGAGGCTTTAGGGGGACATCTAGATATATACATGCCATTGCAGACTGTTTTCTTATCATTGAGCTGTAGGAGTTCTTCATACAGTTTGTACAAATCTTCTTTAAGATGTGTGTTTTACAAATATTTCTCCAAATCTGTGGCTGTAATTTACTTTTTTTTTGCAATTGATACTTTTGGAGTGTTTTGTTTTATTTTTAAACAGGGTTTCACTATGTAGTTCAGGCTGGCCTTGAACTCACTGTGCAGCCTAAGCTGGCCTCAAACTCAAAGTGATCATCCTGCCTAGCCTCCCACATGCTGGTATTACAGTCGTACGCCACCATACCTAGTTTTTGCAAGTGATTATTATAAATAGTTTTTATTCAACAACCTTGCTATACTCCCATTATTTTTAGTAATCTGAGATTCTTTAAAGTTTTCTACTTAGTTTTGTCTTTTGCAAATAACGAGACAGTCATATTTCTTCAGTTTAAATTCATATAACATTTTAAAATCAATGTATTTTTAATATTTATTTTTTAACCTCTGTTTTTAGCTAAAACTTCTCAAACAATATTAACTTAAAAGAAGTGTTTCCAGCCAGGCTTGGTGGTGTACACCTGTAATCCCAGCACTTGAGATGCTGAGGCAGGAGGATCTTCATGAGTTTGAGGCCAGTCTGGGCTACATAGTGAGTTCAACCAGCCTGAACTACACAGCGAGACCCTGTCTCCAAAAAATGCGGGAGTATTTTCAGCATTAACTCTGTATCAAGTTTTGCTTTATATATTTTGAAGCTCTGTAAGCAGTGCCTGTACATTCAGAGCTTATTATTATGAAACCCTCTATCTCTGTCGGCCGGCACTACCCCTGGACCACGCTGTGTGGGCACGCAGTATCTGAATCTGCACTGCAAGATAAACATAAAGATAGCCATAAAGGCCCTGGTTGTGAGTTCCAGAAGATAGACCTCTGCTGTCTCTGAACAACAGAGAGAGGGTCTCTGAGGCTCCTCAATGAAAACTGAAGCCCATGGGAAAGTGAAGAAAATCTCTGCAATAAAGGCTCACTGGACCGCCGTGGTTGGTAAATTGGTGGGATCAGCACCTCCCCCAGGAATGTGGATTCTCTCTGGGGAAAGGGCAGCTGGAACTACAGGAGAACCTTGCAGAGTGCAATCCTGCAGGAGGTCAGCGACCTCAACCTGGGCCTTGCAGCCAGAAATCAGCCTGAATCTCAGTGGGCTGCAGCTGGCTTGCTGAGACCTTACATCTACTTTATTAATTATGTATCCCTTTTCAGTGATGGCTCATGATTTTTAGGATACATCTTTAGGTTGTCATTCTACCTTCAAACATTTTACCACTTCATGTACACCATTAGAACCTCAAAGTAATGCTTCAATTTCCTCCCTCATTTTATTTCTACAAATGTTGTAAACCACACAGTACTTTGTCATTGTTTGTGCTTTGAATGTCAAGTACCTTTTAAAGAAGTCTTCAAACTTCAGACAAATTTTGTTCAGAAGCCAGTCTTTTCTATCAGCCAGACGATTGCCATTTTCAGTGTTGTTCATTCTAGTTCTTTCTATGGACCGTTCTCTCTCCCCCACTCTGAAGACCAGAGCGCACAGAGGTTAGAATGCTTGATGCCATCCCGAGGCTTGAGACTCATTGCTGCCCCCTTGGCTTGTTTCAGGCCTGTTTTCTTCTTGTGCTTCAGTTGGATAATTTCTATCACTATGTCACGAAGTTGGCTGCTATTGTCTCCTGCTGTACCGAATCTGGTATAAATCCCATTCGATGTATTTTTCACTGAAGATGTAGTTTTTAAAAATCTTCCATTTTTCTCCTTATTCCATTTCTGTTTTTCTTTTATGGCTGATTTTTCTTATGACTGTGGATCATGTTTTTCTACTTGGCATATATGACAATTTTCAGTTGGATACTATTTATTTCTAATGTGTCAGTGCTGGAGGTCTGGATTTAAACAATATCAGGCCTTTTTTTTTCTGGTTTTTGGTTAAATTATTTGCAGATCAGTTTGATCCTTCTGAGGCTTTTTAAAGCTTGTTAGAGCACTTCAGAATAGCCTTTATCCTAGGAATGATTTGCCTCTGCTGTGAAGGTGTGACCTTCAAGAACTGTGGCAGATACCCCGGGTGGTTAACAAGACCTTTCTGGTCTGGCCGGTTGGAACTTGGACATCTGCGTCTGGTGGAGTTCTGGGAATCACTTGTCCTAAAGGTTCCAGGCTGCTCATTACCTAGAGCCAGAGCTCCTTCTGTCCTGTGGAGTATTAAAGTCTCAAGGGGGCCAGGCATGATTGCACACACCTGTAATCCCAGTGCTCAGGAGGCTGAGGCAGGAGGATCTCTTTGAGTTCAAGACCAGCCTGGGCTGCATAGTGAGTTCCAGGTCAGTCTCAACTACATAGTGGAGACCCTGTCTCAAAAAACAAAACAAAATGTCTCAAGAGTACGCCTGTGGAGACTTCTGGAGCTTTGTTTCTAGGCAGCGCTCGCCTGTCTGAGCCTTGACCCCCCAACCCCCCCACCCCGCTCACAGCATCCTTTGCCTCCCTGGACTTGGTTCTCTGTTGTCACCTCAGAGACACTGCCATGCGGTGCTCCGTCTGTTCTCCCTGCACCTGGCCTGGAATGTACCTCTGGGCAGAAAGCCAAGGCCAACGTGGGCATCGCCTCTCCTGTCTGCAAACAGTTGCTTCATCTTACGGTCCAGTGCTTTAGCGGTTCGCGGCAGTGAAGTTAGAACCCTTACTGCACCATGAATGAATCAGAAGTCTCTTTTAATCTCTTAAAATGATGAATGATTACATGAGTTATTTTCCCAAATAATGGATTTCCCACTTTCCTTATGTACCTGGTATACGGTTATAAAATCTTTATGAACATATTTCTGGTTTAGGGTAGGAGATCAGTGGTAGATATTGTACCTGCTGAGTAAAATTGGCCTGCAATTTTTCTTTCTTGAAATACCTTTGTCTGATTTGGGGTTCAAGCTGGAGCTGCTCTTATCAAATGAATTAGGGGGCGTTTCTGCTGTTCTCTGTCCTCTGTGTGGAATGATACGTTCTGTAAATTTCATGTTGTAGAACCAGACTGTTGAGATGGCTGCAGCTGGTGGTTTTATGGGAATATTTAAAAATATTGACTCTATTTCTTTCATAATTACCGGATTACTTGGATATGCAGCTGTTTCTCATGTATATTTTTATGATCTGTGGGAATATATCCATTGTATTTTATTTTTCAGATATAAGATGAGCATCTCTAATTGAAAGTCCAGAATTTGAGGTGCTCAAAACCCGACATAATACCCAAAATATTTCAAATTTGGGGATTTGGGATTTTTAGAACAGGGTTGCTCAACAAATAAAGTATGTAAATATTGCACAATACAAAAACCTCCAAAACCTGAAAGATTTCTGGTCCTAAGCATCTTGGATAAGGGATATTCAACCTATGTAAGGCATTCAAGTATTGACAGTATTCTTTCCTTACCATTTAATTGTTGCTAGGTATATAATATCTTCCTTCTCACTCTTAATGTCATTTCTTCGTGTTTGTGTACATGCATTTTCATTCCCCACTCAAGAGTCTGTTGTTTGTTTGCTTGTTTGCTCTTTTTCTTTTAGTATATGTGCTGCTTGAGTGAGCGCTGCTTGTTTTCCTCTGAGGCAGAGTCTAACTATGCAGTGCAGGCTGGCCTTGAACTCACTGTACACCTCAGGCTGGCCTCAAGATCACAGCAATCCTCCTGCCTCGGCCTCGCAAGTGCTGGGATCACAAATGTGCACCACCATGCTGGGTAAGAGTTGAGTTTTTTTGTTTTACTAGATTTTCTTCTCCAAATAATTAACTTTTGGTTTCATTTCCACTCTGTTGTGTGATTATTTTGTCACTAATTTCTACTTTTATTTCATTTGTTTTCTTTGGTTTATTTTGTTGTTCTTTATTATGTTTTTGACACCTTCGAATTTATTTTTCCCCATTAAGTTTATCGGTACATTTAAAGCAAACAATACAGTTACATTTATCATTGGGATCTCATATCCTTACATGACAGGTCTTGGTTCTTGTTTGCTCCCCTTGTCCCTGCCCTCCCTCCACCCGCTTCACCCTTCCCTATTTACAAAGACTTTGTTTCCATTTTTTACTTTTTTCACTTTCTTTTCCCTTATTTCCTTTCCTCCCCCCTTCCCACTTCCCCTTTAGCCATTTTGTTCCTACTTCATGCTATCAATTATACCATTCGAACCTTATTCACACTTTTAGTTTTTCACGCCAGATAAACTATTCACTACACAAGTGTGTCCTATTCCTTTCACTTGAGTATGGCCTCAGTGTGCATGCATTTAGCTATAAATGTTTCTAGTTTCTCATTCCTTAGGGTTGAGTTATACACCATTTTATAGAAAAACCACATCTTCTTTAACCAGTCTCCAGTTGATGGGCATGTGGGTTGTTTCCAATATTTAGCCATTACAAACTGTGCTGTTATAAACATAGGTGTGCATATGTCACTGTGATATGATTCTTTTAATTCTTTTGGAAAGATACCCAACAGAGGGATGGCTGGGTCAAATGGAACCTCCAGTCCAAGCTCTTTGAGGTATCTCCATATTGATTTCCATAGTGGTTGCACCAGTCTGCACTCCCACCAAAAACGGAGAAGGGTTCCTTTCTCCCCACAACCCTGCCAACATTTGTTATTGTGTGATTTCTTGATAGCAGCCATTCTTTGGGGGGTGAGGTGGAATCTCAGTGTTGTTTTCATCTGCATCTCTAGAATGACCAATGATGTGGAACATTTTTTCATATATTTACTTGCTGTTTTTACTTCTTTGCCTGAGAAATGTCTGTTCATTTCAGATGCCCATTTTTTAATCGGGTTTTCGTATTTGGGGGGGTCTGATTTTTTTGAGTTCTTTATATATTCTAGATAGTAGACCTTTGTCTGAGGAGCAGCTGGTAAAAAAATTTTCCCACATTGTGGGTTGTCTCAGCTCTGTTGGTGATTTCTGTTGCACTACAAAACCTTTTCATACAATGAGATCCCCATTGTTGATTCTTTGTACAAGTTCTCATGCTGCTGAGCATTGAGAACCTTCCGATTTAAATCGTATACTTCCCTCAAAGTTTTGTCACAGCTTGTAAATTTTGTTACATAATATTAGTGATATTTCTTTTAGAATATTTTATAATTTCCAATGTTATTTATTTTTTAACTGAAAAGTTATTTAGAATCTTCATTAATTTTGAAACATAAGGATTTTTAATTGCTTCTCATTGATTTTGCACATACTCATCTAGCCCAATAATGTTGGGTTTTTTTGTTTGTTTGTTTGTTTTTTGGTACCGGGAATTGAACTCGGGTCCTTGCTCTTGCAAGGCAGGCCGCGGAACTGCTGAGCTAAATCCCCAGCCCTAGCCGGATAATGTTGACTGCATACTGATCCTTTGAAAATCGTTAAGATTTAACAAACATCTTAGTACAAAGTCAGTTAGTGTTACACACCACGTGTGCGCATTTTCCTCTGTGTCCGGATCAGGTTTGTTTATTTGCTTTTCAAATCTATTGTGACCTGATGGAATTTTTTCACTTTCTTAATTACTAGAAGAGGTTGCATTAGAAATCCTCCACTACTACAGTGATTTTCTCAATTTTTCCATGTATTTCTGCTAGACTTTGTTTTATTTTTTTCAGTATTAAGTACCTGCATATTTGGAATTATTATATTCACTTTTACCACTATGCAGGGACCCTGCTTATTTCTCGTGAAGCCTCTTTACTTTAAAGTCGACTTTAGCCCATATAAGTACGGGTATGCAGACCCCTCTTGTGCGGTATCTCCCGGCACACTCTTTTACCCTGTGGTGCTCACTTCCCTGTGTCCCTCGTTACAGGGCTGTGTCTACAACAGCCGTGGTTGGATCGTGTTTCTCTTAGTCCTGAGATTCTTTGTCATTTAACAAGGTTTAGTACATTTAATCGGGTAACTTATATACTTGACCGCATTTCTACCTTTTGATTTTGTGCTTATTTCCTCCGGATTTTCTTTCGTTATCTCTCTTCTTTCTCGTCTTCTGGTTTATCCGATTTCTATTGAGAAATGGGCTGTTGTGTAATCAATTCCCCGTCCTCTATAGGTGACTGATTCACTCATCCTTTATTTCACCAAGTATCGATGTGCTGGCCACTCTCCTACCTGACAGCAAGCCTAGCCGCTGCCCGGTGAAGGTGGCTTTCGAGTGCCTGGCTTCTCTTGCTGGGTGACAGGTCTTGGTGTCCTGTAGTCACAGTGCAATGTGTAAGACAGTAGACAGAAATCTTCCCATTTTGCTACCTGTTTTTATTTGGGGATGGATATTTGTTTGCTTTGGTGCAGGGGTTGTTTTGTTTATAGAGACAGGGTCTATGGGTGGACTTGAACTCACTAGATAGCCCTGGCTGGCCTGGACTTCGCAGCGACCCTCCTGCCTCAGCCACCTGAGTGCTGAGATCACAGGTGTGTACTCCACACTGGTTGATATCTCTCTGTTCTACATTCTGCTTAGTTTATTCAGATCTACCTTCTTGTTCACGGATTTTGTCTGTATCCAGTCTGTCACTTAGCCCTTCTGTTGTGCTCCAGTTTGTGTTACCGTGGTACATTTTCATTCAGGAATTTCTGCGTGTGTCTTCCAAATGTGCTTGGTCATTCTTTCTTATCTTTGCTCCTGGCAATATTTTCAACCTTTAAAATTTTTTAAAAATATTAACCATCCTAGTATTTAAATTTTTCTTGTGCTTTTTGGATACTGGCTTATTTTTTCATTCTAAGGCATAGTGCCTTCTTATCTGTGTATTTTATCTTTTTTTTTTTCTTCTGGTGCTAGGGAATGAACACAGGGCCTCACACTGGTAGGCATGTTCTCTACCACCCCATCCCTTACTTTTATAATTTTTTAGAGGGAAGTTCATGTTTTCTTTTATCTTTTGTTTGTTTTCTTTTGTCTTTGTTTGCATGTGCTCTGACAGTCACCTTTGGGAAAAACTCTTAGGATCACTTAAATTCTCCATCTGATTCTTTGTATCACACTGCTTGCTAAATAAGACACAAAAATACTTGTAAATATATAGGTTCAGAGGTGAGGGTGAGTTGGAAGGAATAAACAATTTTAAGGAATAATCTGTTAAGGTATTTTGTTATATAAAAAGAAATTTTTTTTTTTTTTTTTTTTTTTTTTTTTTT
>NW_022900923.1:11069283-11077166 GCF_012274545.1 Fukomys damarensis
TTTTTTGAGACAGGGTCTCACCATTGTAGTTGAGACTGACCTGGAGCTCACTATGCAGCCCAGGCTGGTCTCTAACTCACAGTGATCCTCCTGCCTCACCAAGTGCTGGGACTACAGGCGTGTGCCACCACACCCGGTTTGAAAAAGCAAATCTTTAAATATAGCTGTAAAGTTTCTAAGGGATGAGGGGCTCATAGATCATGACTCAGCCTCTTTTTCCCCCAAGTTAATTCAGAGCCCACAGTAACAAAATTTAAGGGGTAAAATTTGGGTGCATATCATTTGGAAGTAAGAGGCAACACCATCCTCGGACGTGAAAGAGATCGTGTCCTTCCTGAAGACCGAAAAGGAAGGACGCCTGCTGTCCCAGCTGCTGCTGTTCAGCCGTGGGCACTGCCACTTCTGACCTGTGTCCCTCTGCACACAGGAGTGGTGATGGTGTCTCACTCGGGGCCCTGGGGAGCGCGAGGTGATCTCAGGCAACAAGGCCCTGGGGCAGAGTGTGGCGTCTACAAGTTGTCTGGTAAATGCCAGCCGGCGCTGTGAATTTTTTTTAGCCTGCAGCTGAGCTTCTCAGACTGAGGTCCCCGTGTCCCTGTGAAGTAGTACGTCAGGAATCACTACTCATCTTCAAGAAGGCTGCACTGCTTTGGACAATGCAGTGACAGAGCGAGCGATATACCTTTGGCCTTGCTCCCCGGTTCCTGGCACTGAGCTCACTGAAAGCCTTGTACAGGGCTCCGGGGGAAGCTTTGTTCTGACATTTGGGCTTTGACCTCAGTTGCTGACACAGTTCTCCGGACTTTTATCATTTCCTGTGTGACAGGAAAATCGCACTCAGAGTCCTAAAACCCTTGGAGTTTCCTGAGGGACAGGAGGCCCTTTTGTTCCAAGGAGGCAGATCTTGGTAGGCTCCTGCGTAGCCTCAGGCTGGGGCCAGTTGCTAGGGAAACCACCCTCCTGACAGGAAGGTTAAACCGTCACCCCTACGTGGAGGCCCATGGAAGCCACCGAGTTTGTCAGGAGGACAAGTCACAGTCCGGGCTCGCAGCTGTCACCTGAACAGGAGACAGTCTGGTGGGACTGGGCTTTGACTGGGGCGCCTGACGCTGTCCCCAGGCAGACCGTGTCAGAAGGGATTGAATTAGCAGATTCCCAGTTGGAGTCTGAGGACTTCTTCAGGTATAGGGCTGAGTGGAGAGGAGAGAGGAAGAAAAGTCCTTTAGGGTTTTGTTTTTCCATCCTTATAAAGACAAACATTTTTTTCC
This sequence comes from Fukomys damarensis, assembly GCF_012274545.1. Taxonomy (NCBI): domain Eukaryota; kingdom Metazoa; phylum Chordata; class Mammalia; order Rodentia; family Bathyergidae; genus Fukomys; species Fukomys damarensis. Next base: position 11,070,552 of record NW_022900923.1, read on the forward strand.
TTTGCGTTTGATTCAAATTGCACCCAGTGAGTATAATAACACTGGTCACCTTGTGCTAGTGGAAAGTCCTTGGCAATGAATATCCTTGCTTAATAAAATGGGGAGGATAAACAATAGTGGAATAAAAATTTTAAATATGAAATAAGTGAATAAATATAGCCAGGTGCATTAAAGGCTTTGAAACAAGGTCCGCAGGAAAAAAAGTAAAGAAGTAAGTGATGCTCTGCTGGGAATCAGGAGGCCAGGGCTGATAGAGTGTGGGAGCCGGCCATGGCCCCCTGGCATTTGACATTGGAAAAGTAACTTCTTCTACCATGAAGGCATTGACACAATCGATGACTCTATCTGTTTGGCTTTTCTGAGACAAGGGTCTCAGCTATACAGATGAGATTGACATGGAGCTCACTGTGTAATCCAGACTGGGTTTATGGGATTACGGGCGTGCACCACCACGCCTGGCTTAAGGACCTTGTTAAATTTGTTTGTTCTTTGACCTTGTGATGGGAGGAACTCAGATAGCCAAAGATCTGATCTTCTCCCTAAGAGTCAGAAAATCTGGTGTTCGTATACAAATAGTTGCTTGGTGCTTCCTGTTGGGCTGCCTTTAAAAGGAGCTGTTTCTGTGAAATAAATCGGACCTCTTGTCTCCACGCTATTGAGTGTGCTGTCCTTTCTCAATCCTCACTCCCCAACTCAGGTACTTTCGTGTTCTGACGGCTGGACCGCCACAATCGAGTTGTCCCTCTTCTCCTACCAGGTCACAAATGTGCACAGAACATCTGCTGTGTGTGGTGGCTTTAGTCCTCCAACAGTCAGACTCTTCCTGCAGCTCCCGAGCAGATCTGAAGCTCGGGGCCCACCTGGCCGCCTTGAGAGCCCAGACTCTCTGCAGTGTTCACTGACCCCAAAGAGCCTCAGCCACACCCCCCACGATCTTGAGAGATTTCAGTCCTCAGACTTGTCCTCTCCTCTCATAAACGTGTCATTCTGACAAGCCCCAGTCCTTCAGCGGACAAGGCCAGCCAGAGTCTGTTGACATGAGGATTCGCCTAGGAAAGAGAGAACAGGTCAGCCACTCAGCCCGGGAACTGAGCTCCAGCACCAGAAGCCAGCAGAGGTGGTACAGTTCGGAGCTCAAGGGTCACCAGAGGTCTGCACGGCCAAGGCTCCCCGGGTGACTACCGAGTGACAGCGGAGGCTTCAGGAGGTGGTGCCCTGGGTGCTGCCCCTCTCCCCTTGGCTGCTTACTCCCCACCATCGCCACCCAGTGTGCCCACCACAGGCGCACAAGCAGTGGGTCTGACTGATCACAGACAGGAACCTCCGCAATCCCGAGCCGAAAGAAGACTTTGCTCTCTGCTGTAGTGATGAAGAATTGAGTAAGGCAGGAGGAGAGAGTATTGTTGCCCCTCAGATTTGCCCTTGATCGAGCCCTCTGTGGGCCCCTGTTTGATGCATATAGAAAGGGACCTACTGTAATCCCAGCACCCTGGGAGGCTGAGGCAGGAGGATCATAACTCTGAACCCAGCCTGGGCAGCTTAGTCACTTAACAAGACCTTGTCTCAAAAAGGGAAAAAAAAAGAAAAGGAAAGAAGGGGCAGTGGGGGGAGAAGGGAAGGGAAGGGAAGGAAAAAAGACAAGCAAGGCTGCAAGAGAGGCTTTCTGGGCTGCGACACCCTTCCGCATGACACTATGAATCATACATTACACATCTGTCAAGACCCAGAGACCATAACCCTAACATAAATTATGTAACGTATTATGTATGTTTGGTGATAGTGACATATCCGGGTAGGTTCCTCACTTCTAACAAAGGTATCACTAGCCGGGATTTGATAGTGGAGAAAGCTGCCCATATGGAACTCTGTAATTTCCGTTTGCTGTGAATCTAAAATTGCTCTTTAAAGTATATTTTAAAGAAGGAAAGGAAAGGAATGAAGGTGCCACAGAACCTGATGTAACCATTCCATGCCAAGCAAACTCACCGGGCTGACCTCATCCCCTCCCTCAAAGCCCAGACTGTGGGCTCTGCAGCGCTGTCCTTGGGCAGCCCCGGCACCTGTGACTCCCGCCTGTGCACCTGAGTCAGCGAGTGCTTCCCCTCAAGTCCCCGGAGCTCTCAGAGGCAGGCACTTGTGTAGGTCGATGACCAGGTGCTCGGCCTTGCCAGAGACCGTGCACCAGCTGCTGGCCAGATGTGTGGCCTGGGGCCCCAGAGAAGCCCAGAATCCCAGCACCAGGCTGCCCCCCTTCTCCTATCCAGGCCCCGGCACAGCAGTTCGGGGAAGACTCCCAAGGGCGGCCGGTGCCAGCGGGGGAGGGAACAAGCTCTGTGGTCCTTTGGAGCGTGTGCTTGCTGGGGACGCTTCAGCTGTGGAAAACAAACATGGATTAAGTATAAATAACAAAGAAGCAAATGGCTTGTGAGAGACAGACAAAACTCAAGCTGGGTTAGGAGTAGTTGCTAAATTAGTCGTCTGTGAGACACAGCTGACCTTGGATCAAATAACTAGAGCACATCTGTGCTGAGCGCCCCTGGAACAGATGCAAAAACCATGAGGCAGGGCCAGGTGTGGCGGTGCACACCTGTAATTCCGGCACTCAGGAGGCTGAGGCAGGAAGGATCGTCATGAGTGGGCTACATAGTGAGTTCAGGGCCAACTTCAAGTATATAATGAGACCCTGTCTCAAAAATAAATAAAAGAGGCACACAAAGCCCCAGGATTCACTGTGCCTTCTCTGTCCAAACACCAAGGTACAGTAAATACACATGAGGCAGCCAGGCACCCAAATCCACGATGTATCATGGTACACGGCGTACACGAGATATTCAGTAATGCTGAGTCTTAAATCAGCCGCTGTTTTCAAATGTACCTGGGATTTACTCAGTAAATTGAATACAGTAAGATGCACGGAGACAAAGATGACTGTCATGAGAGACGGTTTCCTATTCACAGGTCCCAGAAACAGAAGGTGCAGCCCACCACTCAGGCCACCCAGACAGCACCGGGTCCGCCAGGAGCCATGGAAGGGAAAACGTGGGCAGCCAAGAGCCTGTGTTATGGAAGGAATGGGCAGGCAGGATGGGGTAAACAAGCCGGAGTTTAGCTTGAATAATCCCGCACAGACCCTGGACTACAGGGATGGCCCCTCTTTGCTCCGTATGGGACCTGGGGTGGTTAGGACAGGGTTTAATGTCCCAGACTGCAGGGGCCTGGTGGCAGGAGACCAGTGAGAGCTATGGACTCAGGACTGATGGGCTCCCAAATCAAAAAAGTGCTCTAGTAGGCAAACTGCTGGCTCTCTCAGGATCAGCTCATGCTGATATCCAAGCTTTAGAGTGCAATTAAGACAGCTACCTGTCCAGGAGGGCAGTCTGGCTCCAGGGCACCAGCAATCACGCAGACTAACTGATGAGTCACAGCTGGGGCCAGGCAAAAGCATCCTGCAGGTCTCAGCAGTGGGGCACACTGGCCTTGGACCTCTGTGGCTGGTGACCACCTCGCTCTGCCTCAGCTCTGGTCCTTGTAACTCCATCCTCCCTGAGGCAGGCTAGCAAGGGAGTCTGAGGCTCAGAAGATTGGGCTTCTGTCTCAAGGGGAGAAGAGAAGCCAGGTAGCTCCCCGGTGAACGGTTTGGTGGACTGGTCCTGCCACCTCCCTTGGACCCTTGTCCTGCGTGTCATCACCCTCTTTTCAATTTCCTCGCTTCATTTTTCCAAGCTTCTTTTTGAAGGAATCAATACAGTAATTTAGCAAGACCCTGTCTCAAAAAAATTTTTTAAACTTAACAAGGGCTAGGGATGTTGCTTAGTACAAAGCCCCAGATTGAATCCCCAATGCCGCAGGGAAAAAATCAATGCACTGTGTGATGGGAACCATTCAGTCTGGCTGGGAGTCTATTCTTCATCCTGGAGGGCTTGCTTGGCCCTCTTAGAGGCTATTGTGTCTCCGTAGCCTTTCCCTCCCTCCTTGCCACTTCACAAAGGGGCACTTTGGGAGCAAGAAACAGCTTTAAGTTGACAACCCTCCATATCACTAGGGTGCAGGTTAAGTTTGTGCGATATGGAAACAATACATGAGTGAGAAAAGAAGTGAAAACCAATTACTCGACTCTTGAAAATTCAGGTTCTTTGCTTTACCTCTCCAGATCTCTCTAGGCCATTTACTAGACATGCTCCCATGCAGAAGCTTGCTGGTGGCCTTGGGTGTCCTGTCCTTACTTGGAACAAGGAAAAGGGACAGAGGACTCAGGCTGGGTCTGGCCCCTGGCCATGGGGGTGGGCCCTGTGTCCTTTAGCTCAAACCCTGCAGGGAGTCTCTTTCCAGCCCGCTCCCTTGCCTTGGGCCATCTTCTGTGGCTGTCTCTCACCCAGTCATTGTGGGAACATACACTGGAAGACCAGAAATGAAACCATCCCACAGCTGCTGTTATTATAGACAGCTAAGTTAAGTAAAATATCATAGGCAGTCAGACAGGGCTGAGCCCTCAGAAAGTCAGGACAAAAGACGAAAGCACTCTACAAATGTGGTCAGAGACACATCTGCCTGAGAACAATGACAAAAAGACCAGTCCTACATATTTCCCCAAAGGATGAGGCAAGTGATAACATCTAGTCTAATAAAGTCTAGATAAGCCTCAGTTACCTCAGTGGGTGATCAAGATCCATCACCTTCCTGAGAAGTTCTATATTTTTCCACGGACCCTTGCTATGTGCCTTGCTTCCCCATTGGATCGCTATTACCTAAGAATATTACCTATACTTATAACTTTATTGGTTGATCATAGCTTTAATCTGTGAAGTACCCACATGGTTGTGCTCTATAAAACTTTCCCTGTAAAGTGGGTCCTCGGCTGCCCAGTTGGAATCCCTCCTGCCTCTCAAGAGCTATCCTCTCAATAAATGCTTTCCTACTCTTAAGCTCCATTGTTCCTAGAATTCATTCTTTGATTTTAGAGAACACAAACTCAGTGTATCAGACATCTAACAGGTTGGGAGTTGTAACATTTCCCTTATACTACTTGAAGGTCCATATATCATCCCTGTATCATTTTGGAAGTCCCGCAGAGATAAGTGCATGGAAGTAAGGGTCTGCTTTTGTTTCATAGATTCTAGGCTGTGACTTGGTTAGGTAGTCAAGATTGTCAACCTTGTTTTTCAGTTGCATATGTCTTGAGTTTTTCTGTCTTGTTTGTCTTTTATGCATTGTCTTTCGTTAAGATGACAGGTAAGCTTAAGTTGAGAAAATGGAGGATATGTTCCATCAAAAATGGGACATTTTTGGCCGGGGATTTGGCTCAGTGGTTCTGCCTCATGCCTCACAAGCTCAAGGACCTGAGTTCATTTCCTAATACCAAAAAAATAAATAAATAAAATAAAATAAAGGGGACTTTTTATTCTTGTTCTGTATATATTACATTTGGATTGATGTTTCTTATTTGACCTGTTTGACAACAACACTAGTATTAGAGCAACCCCAGTGGACTTTGATATAAAATGCTGTAAAATGGGTCTTTTTAAAAAATAAAATCTAGTTTATATTTGAGAAATATACATGCCTATTAATAAATCACAGGAACCCAACCACCAGTTAAAAGACAATAGGTTGGTGGCCATTCATAAAACTTGGGGGAGAGGTTTCACTGAGACATTCTGGCCTAATCCTTCTCTGTACCGTAGAGAAAACGTTGAGCCTGTTCTGCCTCAGTTTACCTTTCTGGTCTGATCTTCCACTGGTGAGGAGGCAGCCTTAGCTTTTGAGATTCCCCACTCTCACCTTTCCGGGCTGAAAGTGGTAACTCATGAGCAAGTGGTCTCAATAACTCACTGTGAGCATGAGGAGAAAAGACTTTCTTCGTATGATCTCATTTCTGAATTTTCCTGCCACTTTATATTTTTCTTTTTAAAGACATATGAAATTTTAAAAATGAGGGGATCTCTAAATTCCCCCAACCATTTCCAACTAAGAACCTTCAGGTTGATCCCATTGAAAATGAGCATCACTTAATGCTAAAGACAGGGAAGTCATCTTAGATAAAAACAGTTCAGGTGCTATCTGTCCCTTACAGAATGCTAAGACAGACAGTGGTTCCTCTGCCAGCGAGTTAGCTACATTCCTTTCAGGAGGCAGATCTCTGGTTGTGTGGACCGGTGAAAGCTGAGAGGGCAACTGAGGGTCCTGGCCAGGGCTAGTCTTTGGCAGATAATCAAAGGTTCCTAAGTGGAAGCTGGGTCCTGTCACCCCAACTGATAACCAGGAGAAATCTCCACTTATCCATCACCCCTACCTGCATCCCTGCCTCTCAGTGATCTTCAGGTATCCTCTGTCCCAGAGGGACCTAAGATGATGCTGTTAAGAGTCCTTTCTGAAGCCTCTGTTAAGAGTGGAGCTACAGGTTTGGACTTCTCTCTGATAGTAAGATAGACCCCTATGGGGCCAGGCATATATAGAAAGAATAACTCCCTGATACCCTGTTAAGTTAAAACCTAAGTTTTTTTTTTTTTTTTAATTCAGTCCAACTCACTGAGAGCTAACTTTAGAACTCCTTATCGCCAGACTGTACTTCTCCACAGGAAGTCTCAGGCTGAGGCAGCTTTCAACCACCGCTTGACC
>NW_022900923.1:11077214-11085514 GCF_012274545.1 Fukomys damarensis
GAGCAGCCTTACCCCCCGTTGAACCTCCCAAAAAAAAAAAAAAAAAAAAAAAAAAAAAAAGATTACATTTGTGCTTTACGTATGCCAACTAAGAAAAGAGGTTTTAGTCAAACTTTTTCTTCTTTCATATGCATGTAGAAAACTGATAAATATGGCTTCATTAACATGTAATTTTTGCTCATTGACTTTGGGTATAACTCTAACCTGTGGGCTTTGGAGACATAAAAATATGATTTAAATAAAACTTAGCCTTGTTTGCTGCTAAAGAAAATTTCCCAGGTGATTAGGTAGTTAACATAAATGCCTAGGAACTTTGTCCTAGGCCCAGAGCGAAACTTCCTAAGCCATTATCTTGACTCTGCTTATCTCTGGAGGTGATTTTTTTTTACAGGCTGAAAAGTGTTTGTTGATCTATTTTCCTCACTCTCCTTTAAAAAATTTTTAAAAAGTAATTCAGATCTCTTGATTATTGATTTTGCTAGCAATGCTTTCTTCTTTAATCTGGCTGTTATGGTTAAAATCAACTGTAACTTGTGGTTAAGTAAACTTCGAGTGCCTGGGAAAATAGGCCCACAGGCTGGTGAATGGATGGGTACTCCAGTCTGACCTGTCTTCTGGTTGCTCTCCAGAGGGCAGCTACCTGTTCTGGAGCTAAGTCAACACAGGGGATCCCTTGAGCAGATAGAAATCAATTAGAAATTAAGGGGACACCAATTTTTCCTTTTGCATCTCAATGGGGACTCATGTCCAAACCTCTTATTCCTTTAAAATGTACCAAAGTAAAAAAGAGCAATAAAAACTGCCTTGGGGTCATTTGTAGGGGGAATCCCACAAACACGGTCTGAGTAAGTGACAAAAGATGTAGAGGTGACTGAGCCAGAGGCTAAATAAAGGAAGAGAGCACAGAGTTGCCAAGATTCTTAAGACGAAATAGACAGGAAGAAGTATTGATTATGATACTATTTCACAACCAGAACTGTATTATTAAAAAAAGAAGAAAAATGGTCAAAATTGTCTTATATTCAGATTTTATTTGCATTAAGAGATAATCCTTATTAATGAATGTAACTGCACTGTATACCTAAAATGTACCAATAAACTCAATTTAAAAAAAAGAGATAATCCTTATTTGTGCTCAAAATACAAACATAAGCCACAAGAAAACCAGACAACTCTGGTTCTTAAAACACCCACTATTACTGAGCCTAAGGCTTTCTCCACTTGCCCTTCAGAGTCTAAGATCCCTCCCCTTCCCCCTTTGGAGTTTAAGGATGAGGCTTCTAACCCAGGCCACCTTAAGAGACACTACCTCAAGAGGTCCCTAAAGCCAGAAACCACTGTAAATGAGACTGGCCTTGAGGCAAAGGCCCCAGGAAGCAAGCCCATCTCACCAGCTGGTCCAACTACACGAAAGGGCCCTGGGGCACTCTCTTCTATCTCCCTCTGGTCAAACTGTCACCTTCTTGGAGAAGACCTGGGTAATCATGACTATAGAGGGGAAAAAAAGAATCTAGCCTAATGCTGGACCCTGGAGCATATCGCTTAGTCCCTCTTTTCAACCCTGGTCTTCCAGCCTTTATACCTCAGTGAAGAGTCACTGGAGAGGAGGTAACTTGCCATCTCTCATAACCTTATGCTGTAACTGGGATGGTTTTGTTTTTACACATTCCTCTTAAGTATACCTAAAAGTTCAGTTACCCTTCTGGAGAGAGATATTTTATCTTATTTAAATACTGCAGTTTCTCCCAAGTCATGGGCTTGCAATATGTAGATGTGTACTGTTATGAGCCCCCCAAGAAGAGCTTTCTAGCTAAGACACCAATGCTCTGCTAAATTTTCTAGCAAACAGGTTACAAGGTCTAAAGATCTAATACACAACTTTGTATCCCTGAGGTAAAATAATTGTGCCTCACCATATCCAAGGGAACCTGAGGGGTGGGGCAGGAGAGAATTAAACCAACACTTTCCTTCCCACAGCCCAAGGCTCTAAGACATCTAAGGGGATTCCTAGAAATTATAGGCAATTAGATAACAGGATGTGGTAAGATTGCACAACAAATCTATTGGCTTATAAAAGGATTCCAAAAGACGCTCATATTTTTACCTGAAAACCTGATTCCCATACTGCATTCCAGAAGCTTACAACCAGTGCTTTAAGTGCCCCAGCACTGAGCCTACCAAGAGGACACCATTTCAATCTGTATGTTGATAAAAAGTGGGGCATGGCTTTGGGAGCATTTATGTAGGATCAAGGACCTGCAAAAGCCTGTAGGGTAAGTTAAAATTGTAGCAAAATGATATCCTGTGTCTTAGAGTTGTGGCTGCAGTAGCTCTCTTCATGCCAGAGGTGTCCAAGCTGACTTCAGACAAAGAAGTCACTGTGTATGCACCTCACGATGTGACCTGACCTTGTTCTTCCAAAGGGAGCCTGTGGCTGTCGACAAAACCATCAGCCCAGATCCGGGCTTGAAAACACAGGTGTAGGGCTGGGGATTTAGCTCTGTGGTGCTGCCACCTGCCTCACAAGCACAAGGTCCCGAGTTCAATCCCCAGTACAAAAAACCAAAAACAGACAAAGTTTTAAAAACCCACAGGTATAGAAGGTTTTTATTCCTTTTGGTTCTTATTTAAAGAGATTTTTGTTAATTGACCTATAAAAAGTTCTGACTGGCCTTATTCATAGTTACAAACCTAAAAACTATAAAAGGGTTATTATAATTCAGCTTGGCCAATACATCTGTGTGCACTGTGGTTTATAAACAACTCATCTTATGTGTGTTTGTCCATCTGTCTGTTACAGTACAGCTATTTTGTTTTTTGTTTGTTTGGTTGGTTGGTTTTGTTTTGTTTTGTTTTTGAGACAGCGTCTCACTATGTAGTTTAGACTGCTCTGGAACTCACTGTGTAGCCCAGGGGGGGTCTCGAACTTGTGATCCTCCTGCCTCAGCCTCCCCAGTGCTGGGATTACAGGAGTGTGCCACCACACCCAGCCACAGTTATTTTGTTTGAGATCAACCATTTTTTCTTCTTCCTGCCTTTTTTGGATTTTAAAAATATTTGTCTATAATTTAAGTTGGCTTAAAGATAAATGTTATTGTAGTTAAGGACTTGCTTCCACCCAGGTTGCAGGCTGATCAAAATATTGAGACTGATTTTACAAATGCAATACATATTGTTGTCTGTGTACAATAATTTGGGAGTCTATCATTGGTCAAAAATAATATGCTATTGTTATAATCTGGTTCTCATAGGTCTTCTAAAATTTGTTAAGATAGTTAAACAGGGATCCCTTATGCTCAGGAAAATTGCTAGATAGGACAGGACTCCCCTTGGAGGCTAAAAAAAAGCAGCTCCCTGGAAACATCTTATTCCAGCCTGTGTTCACTAGTGGGACCCCAACTGTTTCCATGGCCTTATGGGAGATTCACCTTAATAAACATTGCTAAACATGTTACTGTAATATCTTTAGATTTGTTATCATCAAAAGGTTAAGTTTTCTATAGATAAAACAATAAAGTTTTCTTATTAAAAGATGCTCTTTGTACAAAATTAAATTAAGAGACCCAGTTTTCCATATAGCTGTGACACTCATTATTGCTGACTTTGTGGTGTACTAAATGTATTCATGCCTTCTGGGTGCACAGCTCTTCTAAGATATAAAACTAGGCTTGCTCGTGGTGATAACATTTTCTTTTAAACTCAAATATCTTCCCTTCCCTGGTGCTCCAGTTACTTGTGATAAGAAGTAAATACCATGCCAGCATGCCAATAATAAGTTTTTAATAATAATAATAATAATAATAATAATACATGATATATATGTTATACGTGTGTCACTACACTTAGAGATGCTCAGACACTGAGCAGTCCAGATAATGTCACATGCTTCTTCAATGACATCTTATTAAAAGATAATAAATTGGATGAGAGCTACTTTCTGTACTAGATACAGATGATTGACTAAAAAACTATTCTATACTGATATTTAAATGTTTCAAAGATGATATGATTATCATGCTAAAATACTATGTTTTCTCTGTAAAACTTTACAATTGTTTTCTGTTAACATTTTAGAGGGGTTCAATCTCTAAAACAATCATAATTGGTAAAAATAATTGTCCTCTAGCTATACTTTCGAAGTATTTCAAAGTTCTTGATATCCAAATCAAATTATAATAGTTAAGCTCACTGCTCCCACTGCAATATTAATATAACTGATCTTCTCTTCTGCATGTTCCACAACTAAAGTTTAGAGACCAGAACTAGAGAGGTAACTGGACACATAGAACAGCTAATATTTTGGCCCTGACCCTCCAAAGTCAACACGGACCCAGGACACGAGGGAACCTTTTCTACAGGATGGTACAACTTTCTACAGGATCTCAGAAGGATCCCACCTCCTGAGAGAGGATATTGCTGGACCCCAGAGGACAGTAACCAACAAATGTGCCATGTGCCAAAGGAGGGTTGCCAAAGAGAGAAGAGTCTCCCATGCTTTCACAGAAAGCAGCGTGTTCAAGCAAGACTGTGACCCATACTGGCTGATACTGACAAGAGATGAGAGACTTTGTACATGGTTGCAAATATAATGCTTGAAGAGACCTAATTGACCTTGATAGACAGCAAGAGGTTAATTTTGATTAACACAGGTCTCATTTTAACTTGGTCTTAAACACCAAGCAGTATGTATAACCAAAAGAGATATAAAAACAGTACCATGGTACTGAAAGCTAAATATAAAAAGTTGCTACAAAAAAGGGGGGGCTCTAATCACTGATTCCTTCTGACTGTTTCCAGTTCCACTAGTAACTGACCACTGTTATGGTTCAAAAAAACCTACAGTAGAAGCTATAAAAGCTCAACAAGTCTTTTAGTTCTTTAGCTAAAATTGTCCTTCCAAACCACCAAACTCTCTACCTTCTGACAGCCAGAACTAGAGAGACTTGCATGGTTACAAGGCAGGAGTGTTAAAAATATCGACAGACCTGTGAGCTTACACCATCTACAACATCAATGTTCTAAAATTGTTGCACTAGCTATCTTTGTTCCTTCCCTAGGGTTAAAGGATGTCATATAACACATCAAGGCCTTTAGTACCTATACCCAATAGGCTTTAAATGACACTTGGACTGGTATCTCTCTCTCTCCTAAATTAAAAAAAAAAAAAAAAAAAACTAAACATGTACTAACAAAAATTTAAAAAGAAAGGAAATAATTCCTTCTCTCTCCAGTTAGTAGGCTTCCAAAATTGTGAGGAATCAGCAATAGGATCTGGGCTAGTAGAAGAGCTGCAATGGCAGCTCCGTTCCCTGGAGAGGCTCTGAGGCTGGAGACATCGGCCCTGTGGGAAGGGAGCTTTTCCCCAGCAGGACGTTGAACCACTTCCCCCGGGGTTGTCATGTGTGCACTCGCTCGACTGGCACAGCTACCAAATGCCAGGCATTCACACATGAAAGTTCCTATTTACAAAGGCCCCCCAGAATCACAGCACACTTGGGCCAAAAATGAGACTGGACTTGAAACAAGGAATATATCCAAATCCTTCCTTCGTCTCTGGGCCTCATAGTGTCCCTGGGAAGCTGGTACCTGACACCACAAGGAGCCGGCCCTCGTGAACCTCCTCGGTCCTACTGTGCCCTGATGAAAGAATTCAATCAAGACACAAGGGCGACCACGCAGAAGGGTAGGTAGGTTTTCTTAGAGTTATTTATGCCTTCGAGCGAGAAGGCGGGCAGTCCCACAAAGGCATCTGCCTGACTAGAAGTTTCCATGTCTTTCTAGGTACCGAAGAATCATTCCTGAGCTTCAGGGAACTATGACTTTCATTGATTTGTTTACACAATGTATATGCTTGTCAACATCTTTCTTAGGGGCTATTTTGGAATGTTGATGTCTCTGAAATGTCTGCTTTGTTCTTTTCCAGTGTACAGAGTTCCCTCAGGGGCCTTAACCATATAATCATCTAAAATCAGGTCTCAGCCCAAAGAGAGAGGATGTTTAAAGAATGCCCTGCTCCCCCAAAAGAAATTAAATTTAATACAAAAAGAATGCCTCCCCTCCTGTGTCAGCGGGCGTGGGCCGCGGCACCTAGGAATGCTGTGCACAAAGTCTAGCCTTAAAATGTCACTTCTCTGCGGGATCACATTAGGTCTGAGACCTAACAAATGGTTATAAATAGACTATTCACCGAAATCTTTGCTTCTTTACTTAACTATAACTGGCAAAGCTACTTCTGGTTTGGTGGCACTGAACTTTAGTAAGAGTGAGTCCACTTCTTTGTTTGTTTGCTTGTTTGTTTTTAGTTTTTTGAGATAGGGTCTCACTAGAAAGTTTAGGCTGTCCCTGTGTAGCCCAGGCTTACCTTGTGCTCATAGCAATCCTCCTGCCTCAGCCTCTTGAGTGCTTGGACTATAGGCATGTGCCACCATGCCCCACTTGAATGACTCCATTTTGACCTTTGGTCTGGACAGTTGAAGCCCAGTACTGGAGCTGAGTCTCAAACAATGGCTTCCTGTCATTTTTATTTAACAGGAGTGATGACTGATTCCAGATTGCTTCCCTATCTGACAGTTCTGACAGGGTTTTGAGCTAAAGGATACAGGCCCTCTGTCCCTCAGGCTTGCTAATGTCTAACTACCTAGCTAACAATAGCTTTTTATTTTAAAATGCAGTAAGAAGCCAGGCATGGTCGCCTGTAATCCCAGTACATGGGAGGCTGAGGCAGGAGGATCTCCATGAGTTTGAGCCCTCTCTCAGCTGCATGGCGAGTCCAAGGCCAGACCAGACTGCATAGTGAGACCCTGTCTCAAAAACAACAAACAGAAAACTACAGTAAGACTCCCTCTCCTGCTGAATTCACAAGACTATGCACAGATCACCTGAGAACTACAGATGTACATGGAATAATGTCATTAAAAATTTATTGTTGGGGCTGAGAGTGTAGCACAGGGGTACAGCACTTAAAGAGCACATGTGAGGCCCTGATTCTATCCTTAGCGCCACAAAATAACAACAGAAACCAACCAAAAAAAAAAAAGATTTATTGTCAGATAGTAAAAGATATCTAATCTCACACGTGGGCAGTGTCTGCATAGCGAAGCCACTGCCCCCTCCTCACCTGAGGCTGTAAAACCTCTCCAAATCGCTTTACAGCCAACCCCAACCATTCTCCAGCACGGCCACCCCTGTGTCTCGATGAATTCGCTCATGCAAGGCGCAGAGCACGCGGAGCGAGGGCTGGTTCCGCGCGCCCTAAAGACATGACCTCTGCTGACAGCGTAGCTGGATCCACACAGCAGGATGCTGGGTCTTGGCCAATGCCCTTAGTCTGGTGAAGAGAGAGTAGGGCGCAGCTACGTCCACGCAGGCCAGAGAATCAGCTGCGATTTCATTTGCCTCTTTCCTTTCTGAAAGAAAGCTTCAGGAAACACTAAGTAGTAGGAATTTCTTACGTATTATTCCACAGTGCTTCCATTCAGACGTTGGAGGGTTTAGCGGTTTGGTATTCTTCTGGTGTTCTCGCCTCCTGGTCCTTTCAGCTTCGCCCTCTCCCGAGCACAGCATTCAATCAGGCTGCTGCCTGAGGAACAGCTTTAATTTGGGCTTCAAGGACTCCTGGCCCAATCGGCTACAGCCAAGGTAACAGGACTGCTGTCCTTAGAAGAATGAGGTTTAACGGCTTTCCCTGTGGCAGACTGGTAGAACAATTTAAACTATCTGCGCAAGGGCAGGAATAAAGAAGCTAGAAAAAATACAGAATACAGCGACTCAACCTTAAGTCACAGAATCAGAGAATGCTGCCCAGTTGGGCCCTGGCTACAGGCGCAGCTTTCTGACCTGTGCCTTGTTTTTCCTGCTTTTCCTCAGCTTCCTAGCTGCTTGCCTAGGAATCAGTCATTACTCCTGTTAAATAAAATGACAGGAAGCCAGTGTTTGAGACTCAGCTTCTGTACTGAGCTCCAGCTGTCCAGACCACAGGTCAAAAGGGCATGGTGTCTCACACCTGTACTCAGGCTGAGGCAGGAGGATCACTGGGTTCAAGGCCAGCCTGGGCTACATAGCCACTAAAGGATGGCCTGGACTGCCTAGTGAGACCCTGTAGCAAAACAAAACAAAACAAAAACCCAGCAACAAAGGAGTCACTGATACTCAAGTTCAGTGACACCAAACCAAAACTGTTATCTGACTTTCTGAAATATCAGGAGACAAGAATCAAATTCTCCACACAGACCCATTTCAGTGAACATGATAATGAAATTCTTCTGTTTTAATCCTTACAATAAAAAAAAAAAAAAAAAAAA
>NW_022900923.1:11085653-11086085 GCF_012274545.1 Fukomys damarensis
CCCCGCCAAAAAAAAAAGAAAGAAAGAAAACTAACTTGATGTTAACCACTTTTTTTTTTAAAACCAACTGCTCTGCCTCCCTTACCTGCTGTTCAAAGAACATAACTTTGAAATCACCACTTTCTGCTTTCTTCAGCCCTTTCCTGTCTCCAAAGCCAAGCTCCTCTGCTCACCCTGGGAACAGTACTCGCTCCGGGCCTGAGGTGCGGCCTGACTCCAGTCTCCAAATAAAGCCGGGCAAGGTTCTTTCAAGGGAATGCGACTGTGATTTGGACGCGGGACTTCCTGACACTCCCAGCGACTCTCGAGGTCACCGGGAGGGGAAGGAAACCCTGCCCGGCCGCCTCCCTCCGCAACCCCAGGCCTCGGAAGCAGCAGCAGCGGGAGGGGAGGTTCCCAGGCCCGGGAGTGCAGCGCGCTGACCGGCCCGCG
>NW_022900923.1:11086291-11115378 GCF_012274545.1 Fukomys damarensis
CCCGGTGGCCGCGATCGCCCCGCGTTCCGCCCTCTGCTGGCCAAGGGGCCCGAGGTGGCGCCCGGAACCTGACTCCATCCGCCCTCACCCGGACACCTCTCCCGTTAGGGTTATTTTTCTTTCCTGATTGTACCGATGGATTTTTGTCAAAAATGTGAAAAACACGAATATAAAGAAGAAAGCACTTTTCAAGGCCTATTATATTTTTTGTACTTGTCTATTCCTCTAGTTCAAGTAAGGAAAAGTTAAGCTAAATAATTAATAATAATAATAATAATTCCCACGATCCGTCATGCATATTATGATGCGTACCGTTTCACGCAACTTTTCTGTTTTGCAGCCCACTGATCAGTGAGCAGGCTCCGGTGAGTCCCCGGCCTGGAGCTCTGGCCCCTGCCTTCACTTTGGCCGGAGAACCCTGCGATGTGATGGCGCTTACCTGCTCAGGGACGGGCCTGGGGTCGCGCAGCCCAGCACTCCCGGGAAGTGTGACCCACGCAGCCCCCGAAGCCGGGCTGCCTCGGTGGCCTGCGGAGCGGCTCGCTTTGCTGTTCACCCCAAGCCTAGGAAGCAGCCTGCTTACTGCGCTCCACACCCGGGCCGCTGCCTGCTGCTGTGCCCTGTACTTCTGATAAACCTTTCTCCTCACCCAGAGAAAGGGTGCTGGCTGCGTCTGGTTCCCAGCGGGCAAGTGCACGCAGGAGCTGGTGACAGAGCGAAGGGATTCAGAGTCTCACTTTGCTGACTGGGAAACAAAGGCCTGGCGCGGCAGAATCGTTTTCCTGAAATAATACAGCTTAGAAATCGGTGACAGGGTTCACGATGTGCCACCCCGAAATATGTCTCTTGGGCCAGTGCTCAGGAGTCAGGTCAACCAAGACTCCTGCATGGGGTCTACTCAGCTCCTGTTAGACTGGAAATGTGACTTTTTAAACACCTGTCACCATGCACAGCTTTTCAGGCTGGTCCTAGAGGACCCTGGGCCTGGCACTGCTGGATCAAAGGCAGCTGGCCCAGCTGAACCTGAATGTCAGTAAAGAAATGATTCTTGGTAGCACTGTATCTCAAATTTTAAATAGGCTTAAGGAAGCTTCCTGGGCCAACAGCTGTGTGGAGGTTGGAGCATTGCCCGCATCCCCTACCCAGCAGAGGCGGGCTTCTCAGCCCTCCGTCCTCACCCGGAACGGCACCAGAGACCTAGACTTTCTGGAGTTGAGAAGAGCTCATCCAATAAAATAATGCTGTAGGAGCCCCGTTCTCCTGCGCCCTGCCAGGGTGGTGAGCAAGTGACAGATGTGGACATTGCCGGTGTTGTCCCCAAGGCCAGAGAAAGAGGCAGCCTAGGAAGCACAGCAGAGAGCGTGAGCTCTAGGACCACACAGACCTGGCTCTTCTTTTGTGCTGGGAATGGAAGTCAGGGCCCTGTGCATGCTAGGCAAGTGCCCACACCTGATTCTCCACGTGCAGTGTGACGCTGAGTACTCCAGGGCCCTCTCTGAACCTCAGTCGTGTGATCAGAACATGGGGTATGACTCCCGCTGTTTTACAGTGCTACAGTTGGAAGCCAGTAAGACGAGACCCAGAAGGGCTTTAGATGGTGTGTGGCACAGGCAAACGCCCATAGTGGAGACGGCCACGGCCAGAGAATCCGCTCCGCTTTTGCAGCTCACACTTCCTTCCCTAAACACCTCCCAGCCCAAATGGGTCTTGTGAGTCCCAGCCGCTCCTTTGTTTCAAGGCCTCGTGCTAACCACAAACTCTGTGATTTTCAGCTCCTGGAAACTCTTCCAGGAAACTCGGGATGGGAGAGATGTGAGGGGAGAAAGCAGATGGCTCCCAGCTCTCTGCGGTCAGAACAGCAAAACCCCAGTGACCTCCGTTCGAGTGGGAGAGAGCACGGTGCCAGTGAGACCTGGCCCACGAGATGGCCTCGTCCTTTTTGCAGCCAGCCCTGCAGCCAGTCACAGTGCCCTGGGAGCAGGAGATTAAGTTCAGGGTCGTCCTGGCAAGATGTGGTTGGTGACATTATTTCTATGAGACAGGAACCAGAAGTGAGAGTGAAAACACCCAAAGTTACCGCTGCTGTTACCCACTAACTGGGGCAGAGGCAGGGTGTGAAAAGTGAGCACAATAGCACAGTTTTGCCTCTTCTTTGCCAGGTATTGGCCTCATTCTTGCTCATAGACTGGGCAAGGTCACTCTTATAAGAATTGAATGTTTTTGGCTGGGGCGTGGTGGCGCATGCCTGTAATCCCAGCACTTGGGAGGCTGAGGCAGGAGGATCGCTGTGAGTTTGAGACCATCCTGGGCTACACAGTGAGTTCCAGGTCAGTCTCAACTACATAGTGAGACCCTGTCTCAATTCCCCCAACACACAAAAAATACCCAAAGAATCGAATGTTTTCTTCAGATATTTTGAGATAACATTTTGATGAAGTAAATGTGTCACAGGAAAAGGCCTGATTTCCACATTAAGAGAGTAAATTCTGTGTTCAAGGACATTAGCAACTGCACCCTCAAATGCTTGCCCATTTTTTTTCCTTCCTTTGTTTCTTTTTTTGAGACAGGGTCTCGCTATGTAGTTCAGGCTGGTCTCAAACCATGGCAGTCCTCCTGTCTCAGCCTCCTGAGGGCTGGGATTATAGGCGTGTGCACCACCACACCTAGCTAGATGTTTGCTTTTCTAGTGACCATGAGAGAACCGGCCTGTGGAGGTAGATCTTTCCAACCATGTGGCGAGGATACTGAAATATTAGCTTAACCTCCTGAGACTCCCCCAGGCCTGAGGGCTGTGGAGATCCAAAGACTCCCCCAAGATTTCTACAGATCCACTGTCTCCTAGTTCCTCTTTCTTCACACACTTACTTCTCTCTTGTGGGAGCCTGGCTGAACCAGAGCGACTCCATCTTGATCAGCAAACAACCTAGAGACTGTCGCTCCCCCCGCATCCCTTACAGGATAACTAATGATTAATTGTGAATTGTTAGGTGGCTGTTTTGAAGTAGCTAGGAAACTAGGTAGAAACCGCAGTGAACACAGAGACCCAAGGCAGGTCACGCCACTCCTTCCATGCCTGTAGTCTGAATGTTCTGAACTTTATGATGATCTAGGTTGCAAATGGAACAATGGATAATCACTCTGCTGATCATTAGTACATGACGACCACTAGCTCAGATCAACTGACTCTATGCCTTTGTCCTTTTCCTGTAAGTTTTAAGTGTAAACCCCCCTTTTCAGCCCTATATAAAATGGCCTCTGTTTCTTAGCTGGCCGCCTCTCTGAGCTACTTGGCTTGGGGAGTGCCGTCTGGCCAGACTAATAAAGGTCTATTAGCCAACTTGCCTGGTGTGTTCCTTCCTGGGTGACTCTCGCTGTCCGACAAGCTCCTGGAGCCTCGCTGAGCTGCTGAGCCCAGCATCGTGAAGGCCTCTTGGCTGTTCACGCTCCAGGAGTAAAAGTGAGACACGAGTCTTACACTCTTTGCCCTCTTCCATCTGAAGTATGAAGCATTCCAAAATTCATAGACTTTTGTGGAGATTCTGAGCCTTTTGCCCATGACGAAATGGCTGAGGAAGTCAACCCAAAGGGGGAAAGTTATTTCGGCTCATGTTTTCAGTCCATGGTCAGCTGGCTCTGCTGCGTTTTAGCCAGGAGTGAGGCAGACTGACAGAGGGAAGCTGCTCACCGCAAGGCAGTGGGGAAGTAAAGGGGCGGGACCCCAAGGTCACGGCCCGTGATCCTGTGTTGGAGGAGGCCCCACGACACCATCAGACAGGATCTCATCCGTGGATGACGAAGTCAGCGCCGCACGATCCAGGCACCTTCAGGCGTGACAGGAAAACGGGCCGACACTCGGGTGAGCAGTAGCAGGCTTTATCGGGAAGGTTCTGTCAGGCTACTCCAGAAACAGAGAGAGGCGACGGTTCCAGTGAACGCGCGTGGTTATCACACTCACTGGGCGGCACTGGCGGTCAGAGGAGGGAGAGCACCACGTACTTTTCCAGTTGGGGGCTCTGGCTGTGCTGGGTGATGGCGTACTTTTGGGTACAACGGGAAAGGGAGGGGAAGGGATTGGTTGTTTCTTCACAAAGGGCTGTTTTACAGGAAAATGAAAGTGGAGTTGGGGCTGTGACAGGAATGCCATCTTGGGCCTGTCAGACACCATTTTAGATTTAGTCGGGCCTACCGGAAGTGTGTTCTCCTCGGTTCCTCGGAGTTTCTCAGTCCAGGCGAGCCAATGGTTGACTGATTACCCAGTGTTCCCTTCCAAGGACAGCAGGGGCAGCAGGGTCCCGAAGCAGCAAACGGAACTGCAGTGACAAGCCGTGTCCCCCGCCTCCCTCCCCTTGGCCCCGGGTGCGGCCCTTGCCCGGTGAAGGACCAGGCCTGCTCTACAGTGGCAGGATGTCCAGGCCATTCGGACACACAGAGCTGGCCCTCGACGGCGGGGATCAGCGGCTGCTTTCCAGAGGCCTTGTTGAAAAAGATTCGGCCAAGGATTGTGTTTATTTTGGCAAATGTTTTATTTAAGGGAGCCCAAAACATTTGTTTCAAATTCCATATTGAATACTAGACAGGTCAATCCAGCCTCCGAAGAAAACATCTGAGTGCGTAGTTCAGTTGTACTTGGAAAGAAACAAAGACCCCGACCCCTGTGGTTTAGACAGTGGCCCCAGACTGACAGAGCCAGGCAGATTTGCCGGATTTTTGCACCGGTGGAGGCCCAGAGACTATGGGACTCTGGAGGATGCCTCCTCGGTGGGAGGAGAAGGAAGTCAGCCCTTGAACAGCTCATTCTCCTGCCTCGAAGGACAGGCTAGGTCCTCAGCCTTCGTGCTCAGTGACCTGCTCCTCCCAGGCCAGCAGAGAAATCCTCTCCCAGGAATTGGGATGAGGAGTTAAGTACGGGCACGGGCGTCATGCTGTCTCAGGACCAGGGCACCACAGCCCCCACCCTGCTGGACTCGGGCTTCACAAATATGGAGGGAACGGAACGGAACAGATAAATGGCAGAGCTACCTACCCCTTCCCCTTCGTGTACTCAAAACCTTTGCAGGCAAGAGCTCATATTCCTTTATCAGGTAGAACAGACTAAAACTTCTCCACAGACTTGTGAAGCAGCTCTTCAAGGTCATTGTGCAATTATGCACTCAAAAAATGTAACTGGAACGGGGCTGCTCAAATCCAGAGCCAGTTGATACCCTCTGAATGAGAACGCCACGCCCACGGCAGGCCCACCACATCCCTGACTTTTGTATCCCTGGATTCAGCCAACTGTCAGTCAAAAGCATTTTGGAAAAAAACTGTGCCTGAACTGAACAGGTACAGACTATTTTCCTTGACATCCTTCCCTAAATAGCTGTGTACAGAGCACGTGCAGTGTTCAATACCATAAGTGGTCTAGAGTTAATGTAAGGCACACAGAGAACTGCACAGGCTGAATGCTGCTTTATATCAGGGTCTTGAGCAGCCACGGGTACTGGTGTCTGCGGGGGCCCTGGAGGAACAGCTCTGCACGGCTTCAATCTCTCAGATCACGTGAATGAAAGGATCTGACAGGGCCCGGTGCTGAGCTGCGCTGTAACTCTAAAGACCTGGAGGATCATCAAAGCAGTGGGAATCTGGCAGAAAATTGCCAGCCCTTGAAATCACTCTACCCAGCAACCTTCCGAATTATGTATATTTCAAGTGATGAATGTTCTCTCCATCTCTATTTTTAGCTCTTCAATCCTAAGGGAAGAAGGGGAAGCACCGGGCCCGGCTGGAATCTATTTTGTGCACGCTGCTCACCCCGCACCTCAGCAACAGGAGCGGTGCAGTGGAAGGTGATCCAAGCAGGTGTTTAAATCTGCTTCATCTAGTAGAGTTCTAGTAGAGTTCTTAACACTACCTGGAACATCCCTCGAGGTCCGAAATTAAATCCTTACCACTTAGTCTTTTTTTTTTTAAAGGCATGAAGTTGTTGAGAAGGCTGGAAACAGGCTTTCCTGGACATCCAGTCTTAAATGCCACCAGCAGCATAAGTGGTCAGTTGTCCAGAAGGAACGTCTGCGGTCCTGCTTCCCTGCAGTGTGACAGGACGCATCCTACAGCAGGGCCAGCCGGCAGGGAAGCTCCTACGGGCCCAACACGCCCGCTGAACTCACCCCTTCCCCGCGCAGCTCTGACGCAGACAACAAGCGTTCAGGCATCAGCCCTGGAGGTGTCAAGATTCAGGGCAATGGAAACAGCAGTTAACGGAGAAGCAAAGGAAACCGGGGAGCGTGTTACTCAGCGTCCCGTCACTGTAACAAAATACCCGAGGAAATTGGCTCAGAAAGAGGGCAGGTCTGCTGCGGTCACAGTCCGGAGGTTGCAGTTCAGGGCCCCTTGGTCCAGTCACTGTGGAAAGTGCGTCCCGCACAGCAGGGGTGTGCGGCAGAGGGGAGCCACTCATCTCAGAGCCAGCAAGCCAAACAGAGACCAGATCACCCTGCAAGGAAGGCCCTGGATGACCTGAAGGCTTTCCACGAGGCTCCCCCTCCTAAAGCCTTCCGCACCCCCACAGGGCAGCCCTGGGGACCCAGCTTTAACAGAGGGCTCTGGGGGACCCAAGATGCAAACATAGCAGAGAGTCACATGGGCCATCGGCCCGACATGGGGTGAGGCTCAGAAAGGAGCCTCCCCACCCTGGTGCGCCCGCCTGTAGGTCGGTGCCACCTCCCAGCAGGAGGGCACGGGTGCTGGTCCAGGGTGGAGACTTCGCCCCACAGATCCAGGACACGTTCCTGCAGAGGCACGCGGTGGGCCACGCTCAGGAGCGCAGAAGGACGAACCGCAGGACTCTCCACAGCTTCCCGCCCTGCCATCATCGTCTTAGCTTGTGGCTCTGACCAGGCGGAAGCCCACAGCTTTGCAGCCCAGACCGCAGCAAAAGGGCACGGCAGGCTGTCCATAGCAGGGCGGGGTGGTCCCTGGGCCAAAGTGTGGCCCAAGTCCCTAAACCCACAGAATCCCAGCTCAGGTCTGCTTTCCTGTGCCTCAGCTTCCTCCTTTGCAAAACACCAGCCTCAAAGGTGTGAGGGTTACACAGGAAGCAGGAAAGCACTGTACTGTTAAGCACAGTGAAAAGTGAGCTGTTAGCCCAAATTCGTGTGGAAACTGAGGCCCCTGGAAACATTTCAGTGGCTGGCACAGGCCCATCTGTAGGAGTCCTTCCTCATACTGAGGACAAGGAGTGTTACTGAGCCTCCCTCGGCCTCTGCCCCAGCTGAGACTTGAGGTTCTGGGAGCAAGGACACCAATGTCAGCCCCCTCCCATTGGATGCGTTTTTCTGAAAAAATTAAAAATTAAAAATTAACAATCTCGGCCGGCTTTAGTCTCCAGGCAACCGTGTTCTGCTGAGTCCTGTGTTCTGACAGCTCTCTGATGTGTGAGTCATACTTAACGGTGCACTGCAGGAACTGTGCAGGGAGCACAGCTCAGAGCCAGGGTGAGGAGCCCTCAGTGGGCCTCTTCGCCTTCTCTGGCAGTCTAGGAAAATTTATGGACCTTTTTCTCTTCCTGTTAGTCATCGTCGTCATCATCCTCCTCCTCCTCCTCCTCCTCCTCTTCTCCTCTTCTCCTTTTGGAACAGGGTCCCTCTATGTTGCCCAGGCTGGCCTTCACCTTGTGGACACAAGCAGGCTTCCTGCCTCACCCCCACAAGTAGCTGGGACTATGAATATGTATCACTGTACCCAGCTATGGACCTCTTCTAAGAATAATGTTTCTATGCACATAAAAAATAAAATACACAGCTGGGCATGGTGGCGCATGCCTGTAATCCCAGCACTTGGGAGGCTGAGGCAGGAGGATCACTGAGAGTTCAAGGCCAGCCTGAGCTATATAGTGAGTTCAAGGCAGCCTGAATTACAGATCAAGACCCTGTCTCAAAAAGCCAACAAACAAACAAACAAGCAAACAAATTAAAAAACAGAATTATAAAGGCAACAAATTAGATCAAATATTTTTAAAATTTGTGATTAACACTTTCAGTGCCAAGACTAAGCAACAGGTCTAACACGGCTGTTACAATGGAGGAGTAATAGATGTGGGAAATGTGTCATGGCTTGTGTCTGGATGTCCCCCCAAAGCCTCATGCAGTCATAGGTGGGGCTTGTGGGCTGGATTTAGGGTGTGTGCTGCGGGGATCAAGGATGATATACTGGGATTGGTTCACCCTCGATGCTAGGATTAGGGGTATGAGTGCTAGGCTGGCAGCCTGGATAAAATATAAAGGGACAAAAAGATGGTCATTGTCACTTGTCACTGCTTGCTACCTCACTGCTTTGCTGCCTTCTGCCTGCCATGAACTGTTTCTCCTCTGCCACCCTGCCTTGGAGCCAGCCCACTATGAACTGAAGCTCTACAAACTGTGAACTGAAATAAACCTTTCCTCCCTTAACTTTGGATGTCCGATATTTTGCCTCAGCAATAAGGACAGTAACTAAGACAATACTTAAGAGCCCACCAACTGTCTGCCCTTAGCAGATTGGGTATGGAGATTGTGGAAAGATGGAAAATTACAGACCAAGAACCAAACTTAGCTGGGCATGAGAACACCCCTTTAATCCCACCCACTGAGGCAGGAGGACAGCAAGTTCCAGCCCAGCCTGGGCAACATATTGATTTAGTAAGGCCCTGCCTCAAAATAAATCATTAAAAAAGACCTTGATAAAAAAGACCCCAGTAACTCCTCCCCCCCAACACAAGTCACTCCCTCCTGTCAGCACAGTGGTATATGCCTGTAGTCTCAACTACTCGGGATGCTGAGGCAGGAGGATATCTTAAGTCTAGGAGTTCGAGGGCTTGAGGCCAGGCTGGGGACTATAGAGTCCCTGTCTCAAAAAAAGCAAAAAACAAAAAACAAAAACTTTCTTTCAAGCAAACAGTGTTCTGAGTCTCTTGGACAGGGCTTCCTCCCATCATGACACAGAACCAGTTCACTTGGTATTTATGTGTGGGGACATCCACAGCACCTCAGGAGGCCACAGTGTATGGCATGTCCTGGTGAGAGTGATGACACCCAAAGTTAAAGGAGGAAAGGTGCACTTTTAATTCTTTTATTTGAGACAGGATCTCCCGAAATTGTTAAGTTTCATAGCCTGGGCTTGAATTTACAATCCTCCTGCCTCAGCTTCCCAGAGTACAGGAATTGCAGTTGTGCGCCACCATGTCCAGTCTTATCCTCCTCCTTGCCCTACTCATCACTATGTCAATGCTGTGTCCTTATCCTGAACCGGTCTCTTCCCACAACCCAGACCAACTGACTTCCTCCGCTCCTGCACAATGCACCTGGACACCTGCCCGACCTGCTGCCCCCTTGCTGATGGAGCCCATCTGTTAATCCTGTGGCTCAGACATTCCCGAACAGCTTGGCCTGTGGTATTTCCCAACCGTTTCGTGTCTACTGATTGACCCTCAACGCCTTTTTCTTTTTTCTTTTTTTTTTTTTTCCAGGCTCTGTCTATGTAGTTCAGGCTCATCTAGAACTCACTATGTAGTCCAGACTGGCCTCAAACTCGTGGCCAGCTCTCCTGCCTCAGCCTCCTGAGTGTTGGGATTCCAGGTGTGCTCCACCATGCCTGGCTCTGTGTTTTTTCCCTTCTCTGTGTCTATGAGTGTTCTGGGGACCAAACCCAGGGCCTTGTGCATTCTAAGTGTGCACTGCACCACTGAGCTGCCCAGAAATGCATTTTCCATTCCTCACACCGTTCCCTCAGGGGAAACGCTTATTTCCTGAGGTCTCCGTGCCAGTGCTGTCTGAGCTTTGGAAGAAACACGTTGATGAGATTACCGGGGATGAGAAGGTGGCCTTTCAGGGCATTCTCAAGCAGTGAAATGTATTTGCTAAATTACTCCCCTGAAGATCAGAAGACTAATTCATAGAGCTTCCGAGAAAAGGGTAAGGGGAAAGGGAGTGCGGCTGGGATGGCTGGCCATCCGCACCACGGGGCTCTGACGGGACCGGGAGGCGTCTCTTCCGGGAACCAGAGGGCCCAGCTCTGTCCCACGGAGAGCGTGAGGCCTCAAGGTCACGCTTGGAGGAGCAATGGGAAACTGCTACTGTCCCCTGAAGGACTGGCCAGTGATACACTGGGGCTGGCCTGGACATTCCTCTGCCTCCCCCACTGCTGTCTACTGGAGGCGGTTTAGCAGGGGGCCTTGTAGGGCGACAGTGCCATGAGGTCTGCATTTGATAAAACTCCCTTCAAGTCTGTGACTGAACCAGGCTGGCTCTCAGCTCAGCCCAAAGGCAGACAAATCATCCATTCAGTGACACCCTGGTCACCAGCTGGGGTGTCGGTGGAATTCGGGTACTGCTGGGTCCTTTATAATCATCCTCGTTCGGGGTGACCTGAATCATGTCACCTCATCTCGTTACCCGGACAGTGGGATGCACAGTCTTCTGGAGGCTTCGCATTTCACCAGTGCTGTTAATCTTAGGAAAATAAACATCACACGTATGTAAGACACAGGAGCTGTTAGGTAAGCACTCCACGTGCAGCAGACATTAACACAGACTTTGTTCGTGGCTAAAGTGAAAATTCGGCTGAGTGCTGCAGACTTGGGAGTCAACAATGGACACGTGGGAGGTGGTGGATCTGTGAGATTATGGCGGAGCTGAAAGTCTCCTGTCACCTGCTGATGTCATAAAACGACCAAGAACACATCACTTGTGTGTCTGTGGTGATGTCAGTAAGAATGCTACTAGGACAGTCATGTAAAGCACAGCACACACAATCTAGCACACAGTGCTTGGTAATGAGAAGCAGCTGTGGCCGGGCATGATGGTGCACACCTGTGATCCCAGCACTTGGGAGGCTGAGGCAGGAAGATCACCACGAGTTCAAGGCTGGCACACAGTAAGGCCCTGTCTCAAAAAAACAAACAAACAAAAAAGCAGCAGCTGTATTACTGGCTTATGCATTTCCTACCCTGCACTTTTTATTGTTATTTTAGAGTATATGTTCACCCGTCTCATGACTGCACAGGAGGCCATGTCACATGACTGACCCATGTGGTCCAGGTCTGGGCAATTACATTCCACAGTGTCTACATGACAATGAGGTTGCCTAACACCACACTTCTCAGAATTTATCCACCAAGTGATTTGTGACTGTATCACAGAAGCAAGCAGGGTGGTCTTAGGGTTTGCCAGAGAAACAGAGCCAGTAGACCATGTCTATAGGCATCAGGGATGTACACTTGGATAAATATAGCTATGGATGAGTACAATGATATATGTGACTCCAGCACTCTTGGAGGCTGAGGCAGGAAGATCACAAGTTCAAACACAACCTGGGCAATTCAGTGATTTAGTGAAACCCTGTCTCAAAAATTTTAAATTAATTAATTAAAAGGGCTGGGGATGTAGCTCAGTATGAAGGCTCTGGAGTAAGTCAGCAGTACTACAAAAAGAAAAAAAATATATAGAAGACATAGCTATGGATACCCAAGAGATCTGTTGTAAGTAATCAGTTCACACAACTACGGAGGCTGAAACATCCCAGGATCTGCAAAGCTGGAAACCCAGGAGAGTTGATGGTGTGATTCTGGTCCAAAGCCAGTGTGCTCAAGACCCAGAAGGGCTAATAGTTTAGTTCAAATCCAAAGGCAGAGAAAAACCCTCTGTGCCCCAGCCCTAAGGCATTCAGTCAGGAGGAATTCTCTATTACTTCCGGGAGGGTCTCTACAGACCTTCGACCCATTGCATGAGGCCACGTACATCAGGGCAGCCATCTTTGCTTACTCTGTGAATATCTGCAAGTGTTCCTCTCTCACAGACTCCCTCCGAATCATACACAACTGCCTGTGCACCTCATGGTCTAGCCAAGTAGACACAAGATTGACTGTCACAAGCTACAACACTGTATTCTAATTATAGAAAGTACAGAAATGAGCCAAATGAATCTCTTCTGTAACAGTTAAAAGTCAGGAAGGTATCCAGATAGGTATGTTCATATTGTGAAAACTTACAGAGCTAGATGCTTGGGATTTACGCCCCTTTCTGAAGGTACTGGAAACTCACCATATTGTCATATTTTACACGAACATTTGATACATTTTACAGGGAGTAGTGGGAGTGAGTGCTTGGCGACATCTGCTGCAATGTCTCAGGAGATAATGCTAGTGTAAATTCCTTCCAAGAAACTTATGCGTTCTTGGCTGGTACCTTCAGCTTCTCAGAATTCCTGGATAGGAAGTCAAGTCATATGGCTGCTGTTCGGTTTCATGAAATCAAACCCACTGAGGCTGAGGGGTCCCACCCAGGAAGGGTGGTCAGAGAACTGGATGTGGGAAGCCCACGCTGCGGCCTGAGTCCAGCCTCCTACAGTGGGGCTGAACACACCAAAAGCTGAGGCGATGTCGCATGAGAACCTCACAGTCAAGATTTCCTCCCTTTCTGTTGCTCTGTTTTCCCACTCTGTTTTTGAAGACTGTTTTTTGAAATTTCTAAGAGAAATTAATGTAGGCCTGTTTCACACTTGACACGGGAGAACTGCAACCCAGAGGTCTTTGGATACTTTTTTTTTCAACAGGTACTTTCCAAAGGAATTATTTTCTTCATTCTTTCAAGTGCCATCTTGGAGACTCCAACCCACAGGTACCCTGGGAAAGAAATTGACCGGTTAGGTTAACCAAGGCAGAGAGCCAAGCTTGATGATTTGGGTTCCAAAATAAATTTGGCCAGAATGGAATCGTTAAAATTTTTCAAATTGAGCCTAGCCATTCATCTGGCAGGATATTTATTTAGGCTTCGTGTCACGTGCTGGAAAGAGGTTGACCTTGTTTGGGACTCCAGCTCAGCCACCTACCAGACTAGTGACCTCTCAGTGTTATCTAACTTCTTTGAGGAGGCTGTTTCCTCAAACAGGTAGGGCGGATTTCAAGTGCATGGATGTGTGTGCCAGGTGTGTTCAGCGAATGACTCCCATACATTCACCGTCATTGCGGCCATTACCTTCCTCGCTTCAGGGCTGCGTGAAGGCAGCTTAGCTCTGACCTAATCAAGTCAAGGTGGCTGATCGAAGAACATGAGTTCCTTTATTCCAACAGAAGGCAAAAATCAAATCTTGGTAAGATTCAAGCCATCAACAGGTTTTTAATCTACCAGATTAGAATATTTATAATTTGGCCAGGGGTTTAGCCCAGTGGTGCCACCGCCTGCTGCACAAGTGCAAGGTCCGGAGTTCGATCCCCGGTACACTCTGGGAGGATGAGGCAGGAGGATTACAACTTTGAAGAGCCCAGCTTGGGCAACTTTGTGACTTAGAAAGACCCTACCTCAAAATAAAAAATACATATATAAATAAGGGCTGGGGAGGTAGCTCAGTGCAAAGGCTTTACGTTCCGTCTTCAGTACTATATAAAAGGGAAAAAGGAATAAGTGAAATACACTACAAAGTAACTTTAGTACAGTTGACTTGATTCATTACATTTGAGTGATGTTTTTGGTGGCATGAAAAGGGTAATCAGAATGTAGTCGTTTGTGTTTTGATGAAGTGAGGGATTTTTTAAAAAATATTGATAATTCAAAATAACAAATATAATTGAAAAATATATATAACCTGTATTTTAGAATGACTATTGACAGTAATGAAATCTTGGCAGGTGAACATTCCCAACACTTTAGTTTTCCTCCTAGCCTTAGAAAAATTAATTTCTTCTGCAGTAGTTTCTAAAGCTTGGTCACAGAAGTCCTAAAGGAGGACAGGGTGGCAGCTCAGCAGCAAAGCACTTAAACAACACACAGCAGGACCCCGGGCTGCATCCCTGGCACCCAAGGAAAGCTCCGAGGCCCACAGCATTTTGAAAATGGATTCCTGAAATAAGTCATGAGGTTTTTTTCTTTGCAAGTGGAAAAAAAAACTTTCTCTTTCTGAAATTATCATGTCAGGTAAACCCAAGGCATAAGCTGAAATACAAAGCATTATGTAATCTTTGTAAGGAATATAAATGATTAGTAATATACTAGTGAGAATTGTAACATGTGAGTCATAGCCTGTGAATCATGGTAACAGCAAAAGGTCTTGTGGGGAGAGGCTGAATTATATCCTTCTCCCATGTGAAAAAATAACCCCTCCCACGGGGCTAAGTGAAAAACATGGTTTTTCAGCAATGAACTTTAATTTATTTCCTTTATTTCTTCCCAGTTTGGTTGTTATGGGAATCTAGTCTAGGATATCTGGCTCCTTGAAGAATTCTATTATTTAGGATCTCCTTTCACCCAGTATAATATAATCTCCCTCCCTCTCTCTCACCTGGTCCTCATTTGATGTTGTCTTCACAATGATAAATATCATTCTTTAGAGCTTTACTTTACAAAGTACTTTCATAAATATGTCATTTGGGCATTGTTAAGGTTTAGATCTAAGTTGGCCCCCAAAAGCCTCCTGTGTTTGTAAGGTGACTGGATCCTGGGGTGCTGTGCCCGTTGGTGGATTCACCCACAGGGGAGCGCGGCCACAGAAGGCACCGTGAGGGGTGGGACCCGGAAGGGTGGGACCCACATCTCCTTCTCTGTGCTTCCGGCCGCCACGCTGTGCTCACTGTGAAGCCGGGCTCTTCGGGGCTCTTCATTCTTCCGTTCCTCGCTGTCCTCAGAGCCCCGGCGCGGCCCTTTCCAGCAAAACTGCTGTACAAAGCCCTCCAGCTGGCCTGGCAGCCTGGGCACCTCTCCTGTGCCTCACCACCCCCAGCTCTGCCCTGAACCCTGCCTTCCCCGTACCTGCAGCCCTGCCGTGTCCACTTTTATTTTTTGGAGACTGAAGCCAAGGTCTTCTGCACGCTAGGCAAGCACTCTCCACGGAGCTGCAGCCTGGGCCCCAGTTCCCGCTCCCAAACCACTCGGACCACATCCTCTGCCAGCCCAGCTTACTGCCTCGGCACCCCAGTTGGACAACCCTACCCCCTGAGACCTGCAGTCCTGCAGCACAGAGCCCACACCAGCTTCCTGTCCCCAGTGTCCTCCCCCCTCGGCCCCTCTGTTCCACCACTGGTGGTCACAGTCACTCCTGTGCTGACCCCTCTGCCTTTACCCGCTCTGGCTCTGAGACCCCCGCCCCACGCAGCAGCCCCCAGCCGGGGTAACGCCGTCTCCGCCGGCTGGAGGAAGCCCCTGCTATGCTCTCTCCAGGCCGGAGGCAGGATGAGGCTGCAGAAACCCGATGGGACAGCTCTCCGCCACCCAGGCGCAGGTGATGATTCAGGCCTTCGCTTCTCTCCCCAAACCCGCAAATCCTCCTCCTCTCCTTCCGTGCAGCCACTTCCCACCTCACCGAGTGCACAGGCGGCCGGAAAAGGACTTCCGGGCCCCACTGTCCCTTCCACTCACCTCCCAGCCTCCACGTCGCCTCTGACCTGAGCGAGCCCTCCGGGGACCGAGCCACCGTCACCACTCAGCAGTTCCAGCTCCCGCATCCTGTGCTCGGTCCTCACCATGCCCACACAGTCACATCAGCCTGGGAACAGACTAAGTCTACCCCATCTAAAAGGACAGACGAGGGCCGGGGTGCAGCTCAGTGGCACAGCGCCCACCTGGCGAGCACGAGGTCCTCAGTTTGATCCCTGGTACCAAAAAGAAGAAGGAAAAATGGTAAAAGGACAGAGTCTCCACTTCACTTCCTCCTCTGGCAACCATTCTATTTCTCGGTTAAATTTGGGAGTCAGAGATACTGGGGCAGGGTGTGCACCACTTGCCTAGCGTGTGGGAGGCCCTGGGTC
The DNA here is from genome assembly GCF_012274545.1 of Fukomys damarensis. Taxonomy (NCBI): domain Eukaryota; kingdom Metazoa; phylum Chordata; class Mammalia; order Rodentia; family Bathyergidae; genus Fukomys; species Fukomys damarensis. The sequence continues at coordinate 11,102,040 of NW_022900923.1, forward strand.
CCATCCACACCACTGCAGCAAAAGTCAGTAGAAGTATTGATTTCATGGCCGGAACATATATTCATTCTCTGAAGTCAGAATGAGGCTTGGCAATTTAATTTCTGTATAAATGACTGCTTAAATGGACAAAGTATCACATATGCACCATAATGTGGCAAGAAAATAATTACTCGACAGCTGGTATTAATTAGGATCACTGTCCCAAAGATTTTCTGGGCACAAAGAACGGAAACGCACGGCTGTGAGATTCTACCACGCAGTGGAACGGAGGCTTCTTCCTGGCCGGCAGGGTGGAGCACACTCCTGTCCCTCTGTCCTGTCACCACCCGGCCTCCATGGGAACTGTCGCAGGAGGAAGCTCTCAGGCGCCAGCACCGCCCCAAGCTACAGAAATCTCTACCACAGCCACTGACCACTGTGGCATTTCCCTTCGGAGCTGAGGATTAACCGCGAGGTCCTTCCGCTGTTTCTTCTTTAAGAGGAAAAGACCAAGTGCACCATAGTAGCCACGAAGTAGCGCACGCACGTACACCACTCTAGAGGAAGTCATCCTGGAACTGCGACCCCAGGACCCAGACACTGCCTGCTGCTGTGTCTTGGTGACAACTTGGCCACCTGCTGGCACGCCCGACCCGGGCTCAGCTCCTCTTCTGGGCTCCCAGCAGCAGCTCGGGGTCCAGCACACACAGCCCTGTGGGCCGCAGCACCCACAGCGGCTCGTCCAAGGCACAGAGTACCCTCCCCCGCCACCTCCTTTCTCTCCCCTGGTCCCTCTTGGATTTACCACAGCCACGTTCGTGGCCCAGCACTGCCCAAGGACCCCTCAAGGTCACAGAGGATTCCAGGGTCGCCTCCTCTTGCTTGAGGCACAGTGACATGTGACACAACCAGTGTTCTCCCTCCAGCCCCTTCTCATGCACACCTGTGCTCAATTCTGAGCAGCCCTCATCCACTCCTGTGGCTCTGAATATGACTGGCGTGTGTATGTGTGTGTGTGTGTGTGTGCGTGTGTGTGTGTGTGTGTGTGTGTGTTACATAATGTGTGTGATGATGACTCCCAAGCCCTTATGTTCATCATGAACCTTTCAAGCTGGGTGTGATACTGCACATCTGTAATCCTAGTATTCAGGAGGCTGAGGCAGGAAGATAGCAAGTTCAAGGCCAGCCTGGGTTACATGCGAGAATGGAAAAACGGGAACCTTTGCCCTGAGTTCCACGCCCACACACGCAGCCTAGCAATCTTGGGCTTCACCAGCCCTCTTCCCGTTTCAGCTGAAGGCAACAGGACCCCTCTAGTCACTCAGACCAAACACCTGCCACCAACTCAACGCCGCTTGCCACCCCTACGTGCCCCTCGCTGGCAAAGCTCGCTGGCCAGACCTCCAAAGTACAACCCAGCCCGGCTGCCTTTCCCTTTTCTAGTTTTGATGAACAGCTAATATGTGTACAGCATGCACTGATACAGCCAGGATAATTATTTCCATTCCCATATCATTCCTTTACCTGTAGAAGCTTCGAGATCCTTCTCTCTACTTCTTGATAGAATACGTAATATATATGCACAAGGTCCTGGGCTCAAGCTCAGCACTCCCCCCCCATATACTGCCTCTGTACAGTTATATATTACATACATGTGTACGGTGTTTATTATTTTTTTCCCCATTGAGTTTATCGGTCACAATGTCTATTTTATGACACATGTAACACGTCACTGTGAGCTGTGCTGCGGGAGCCTGGACTTCACTTTCGTCTGTGTTTTGTCGCCCACTCTCCACCCTCCTCCCCTCTCACTCATCCCTCACCAGCAATCACTGTCCTACCTTTGGGTTGAATGTTTTGTTGTGGTGGTTTTGGGTTGTTTGGTTGGTTTCTGGTTTTTTGAGGGTCTCGCTAAGTAGCCCAGGCTGGCCTTGAATTTGCGGCAATCCTCCTGCCTCAGCCTCCCAAGTGCTGGTATTACAGCCGTGTACCACCGTGTCCGGCTGGGTTGACTTTGTTTAAACTCTCACATGTAAAAAAGAGGACATGTGGTAGTTGTCTTTTGGTATCTGGCTTATTTCACATGACACAATGTCTCCAGTCCTGTCCATTTTACTACAAATGACGGGATTTTGTTTTTAAGGATGAATAGTACTCCCTTCTATAAATTTACCCCTCTTCTTTGTCCACTCTTCTGTCCCTGGACGTGTTGGCTGCTGTGAAGATCGTAGCAGTCGTCCCACTGTGCAGCTAGCTCTCTGGTGTGCTGGTTTCATTTCTCTTGGGTACAGACCCAGAAGTGGGGTAGCTGAATCATACATTAGTTCTGTTTTACCCTGTTGAGGAACCTCCGTACCATCTTCCAGAAAGGCTGCACTAATTCATATTCCCACCGTTGCATAAGAACTCCAAGTTCCCCACATTCTCGCCAGCATTTTATTTTATTCTATTTATTTTATTTTAATTCTTAAACAAAGGCAAAGTTTTATTAAAAGTAGGAAAATGAGTTTGGGCCAAGTGACAGTAGGAAGGGAAGTGTTCCCTGCAGCGTGACAGTGGCCATACTGTTTTTCAGTACTGAGGAATGAACCCAGGCCCCACACATGACACTGGGCCATGTATCCGGTCCTTTTTATTTTTTATTTTGTGACAGAATCTTGCTACACAGTCCAGGCCATCCTGCAGCCCCCTGCACAGCTGAGATTACAAGTGTGCACTGCGGTGCCTCTGCCCAGAAGCTCTCGTCCACCTCCTCTGCTCTCTTTTCTTCTCGGCATTACTGCTAAGGGCCATCGCCAGGCAAGGCAGCATGTGCCTGTAGTCCGAGCTATTTGGGAGGCTGAGGCAGGAGAAGTGCATATTCAAGTCCAGCTTGGATAAAACAGGCAACAGAGTAAGCTATTTCAAAAGAAAGAAAGACAGAAATTATACTGTGCTTACCTTGTCAACTGTCTCTTCCCTCTAAAATGACACTGGAGCAGGAAGCTTCATCTGTCGGAGTCACTGCCACCTCCCAAGGCCTGTGGGGCGATCCCTAGGCCGGTGTGCCTTAGTGGTCGCACCCTGGGACATCGAAGGCAGCCTCAGGGGCCCTGTCATCCCCTTCCTCTGAGCCACCGAGGCACAGTGGAGGCCTGGGCTCCTTTGCACCTCTAGCTGTTGGTATTTTGACGCTGGGAAAAAGACTTCCTCTCTGTACGTCTCAGTTTCTCAGCTGATTGCAGACCCAGCCTGCGTGCTCCAGTGCCCAGAACGACCACAACCGGAGGGTGGGTGCGGGGTTTGTGTGCTGTGTGCGCGGCTGGCACAGGAGGAGCTGGGTGGATGCTGAGGAGAAGCCGCGGGGAGCAGCTCATGCAGACCCCGAGTTGTCTCGTTTACACTGATTTTAAACGCCGGCTTCTCAGACTCCCGGGACCTCGCTGGCAGGAGAGTCTGGGACGGGGAAACAGCTGCAGAAACGGGGCACAGATCTGCCAACTTCAGGGCGAGGAGGGCAGCTGTGACCCGACAGCGCCACCCAGCAGGTTGCCAGCTCCAGCTCCAGCTCCATTTGCTCTCTGCTCCGACCTTCTGGAAGAGTTCATGTCGCTGTTCAGCTTCTCAAACCGGCCCTCCCACTCCGAGCGCTTGGATGGAATTCAGGCTGCACCCCGAACCGAACCAGAACCTCCAGGTTCTACCACCCGGAGAAAGAAAGCTGGACGGGACACTGGAGAAATAAGGGCTCTCCGGATCAAAAGCCACCCTCGCACCCATTACAGCAGAGGAAGTATCTCCTGAGAAAATCGTGAGATTTCAGCGATTATTTTGGAAACATCGGTTAAAGTGCCCACACTACTCATCTCATCTGTTCCTTTGTCATAAACCACTAAATCTGCATCTCTCTCTTTTTTTTTTTAGATATTTGTTAAGCAAGAAGGTTGTTGCCACACACAAGATGGTAAAATTAAACTCAGGAATCTCTTGCACTTTGAGTTGAGCCACAAGTCGGAGCATCTGTCTCACTTGAATACACCAGGAGCGCATGAGGGTGACCCGCGTCTCAGCTTCGCCCTCCAGGTCTCCGGGACTCGGTGCTGGCTGCCCGCTGGAATCGTCTGGCGGTGACTCACTGGGACGGTGATTATGTCACCGAGCACGTTTGGTCTGGTTCCAGAATGCGTGGGAAGGGGGCCCAGGTGCCAAGGCTTTAGGAAAGACCCCCAGGTGTGGCTGCGACTGCAGCTCAGCTACGGAGAAGGTGCTCAGCGTGCGCCAGGCTCTGAAAAGTCACCCAGGTGATCCCGGTTACTGCCAGGGCCGAGAACCCCCCGCTGGACCGAGCTCGAAGATGTCTGAATTACTGGAGTGGATGCTTCCACTCCTTTCATCTGTGTAAGACAGCAAACTCTGGTGCCACTCACAACTATGATTTCTCAATATGGCACTCCCTTGGCCACCAAATTCTTTTATTTTTTATATTAAATTTCTGATTAATAAGATACTCTTTTAGGATAAAAAACAAAACCTCAATTATTCTCTCATTTCTTTCTTTCGCAGTGGTGGGATGGACTATGGCCTTCAAACGTGCAGGGCAGGCGCTGTCCCCCAGTCACCTGCCAGCCCCAGGTCACTTTCATTTCTATCAGACTTTGAGGCGATCCCGTCTTCAGGGCAGCGCTGCACAGGAGCAGAGGCATCTCCGACACGGGAAGCCTTTGGTGTCTGTTTCTGTTTCTGTACAGCTGTGCCACCTGACGTGGTAGTCACCACACACGAGTGGCTCTCTAAAATTAAACTAACTCACACTAAATCAAGTTAGATTCATGATTAGCCTCACTATGATTAGCCACATTTCAAATGCTCAGTGGCCACAGGCAGCTAGTGGTGAGGTCGGAGGTAGCTACAAAACAACCTGCCTTGGAGCTGACTTTCTGGGCTAGATCTGAATAAAACTTTAACCTGGGTCCAGGACACTGTGATCTAAATACAGTGGGAGAAAGTAAGCAGGTAACCCAGTTCAAACTCAGCAAGTCTGGTCTTCAGCCAACCTCGGCTGACCTGGCCCTAATCACCACGTCACTGACTATGCTGATTCAACATCCCACCCATGGGCTTTGGGCACCATGACAGTTCCTCCAGATGCCATACAGGGTCAAAACTCCACCACCTGATAGAGGGGCAGAGAGAAGCTGCTGAAAGCCAAAACCTCACACCAAGCCCTCAATGCCATTCCAAACGCTAATGATTAAACCCTCAGTACCAAGCCCTGTCAGGTCAACGAGCTCCTCCTGCTGGCTGCTTCCACCTTACAGAATGTGCTTTTGCTTTCCATAAATCTTTGATCTTACTGCTCCTTTAGATGTCCTGCTCGATTCTTTGTTAACTTTTTTTTTTTTTTTTTTTTTTTTTTTTTTTTTTTTATTTTTGTACAAGGGATCCAACTCAGGTCCTTGTGCTTTCGAGGCAGGCTCCATCCAGAACCACTGATCTATATCCCAGCCCTATTCGATTCTTTGTTCAGGACACTAAGAACCTGGACAAGACCCCTGAGCAGTAACTGGGGCAGCTGTATTAGAGGTGAAGAGAAAGAACTTTGTCATCATTGCAGGAAGTTCTGTTCACGCCAAATTTGAGAGCATGGTTGAATTTGTACATCCGGAAACTGTTTTTCTCCTGGACTCCAGTGGAAAAGAGAGACCACCATCTCTACCTACAGAACTCCAGAAAGGTGCCACACAGAGGAAGTACTGCATTTGGGTGGATGGGTGACCCCCTTAGTTGCCATCTCAGGACCTGCGGAATAAATGAGGTGATGATGGAGTGATGTTTCCCCATTTCTAAAACCGCTTTGTCCACACACATGCTGACGATAGATTACTATCTGTGCGAACCAGACAGAAAGTTCACCACTCTGTCCAATTACAGATTGCAGTGTGATCCTCACAGCTACAAAGAATGGCTAAGAAGACAAACTTTTGCATTAGAGAGCATGAAAGCCAGCATAGCCAACCCTGTATTTAATCCTCCCCATAATTGTGAGGAGCCAAAGTTACTCCATTTTGAGCTAAAAAGCCATCCGGTGTCAGACTTCCCCCCCACCACAGGCTCAGGCAGCAGAAATTTGTTTAGCTTGCTTAGTTGAGATAAGAGCAGAACCAAGTGGGTGAGCAAGGCCATTCCAACCTTGAAAAGAAGGAGAAAAAACAGGACAGTCTGTGCAGACAACCACCACCCACAGGAAAGGAGCCAAACTCTCTAACCTTCACCAAACTCCCCCTCCCCTAGACTCAACGTTTCTTCCTGCTTTCACTAACACCCCAGCAACATCCAATAGATATAAAATATTAGAAAAGAAGCCAATAGAATAGAGAGGATTTCAAGCCACCTTAATCCTATATAACCCTGTTGTAATCGCATTCTGGGCTCTTGCTCCCTGATGGACAAGGGTCCAGGTTCGAACCTGAAATAAACTTCTCTTGAACCAATAGAATAGAGAGGATTTCAAGCCACCTTAATCCTATATAACCCTGTTGTAATCGCAATTCTGGGCTCTTGCTCCCTGATGGACAAGGGTCCAGGTTCGAACCTGAAATAAACTTCTCTTGTACTTGCAGCGGACTCGTTTCTCTGGTGGTCCTTGGGGAAACTGAGATCTGGGTACAACAAATTGAAAGATTCAGCTCTGAAGAACCAGCATGCTGTGGGTGAACCGCACTGTGTGAGTGCTTCAGGCATACTGACCGGAGTCCATCCAGCAGGGAGCTGCACAAGGGACAGCCCACTGCTCATCCCAACAGTTTTCAATGCCAGAAAAAGTGCCACCTTTGGTTTATTTATTCCTTGCCTTCTTGGGGCAGGAAGATGGCAAGAATGATCTTAGCCTGGGTCCCTTAGTGACTTAGCAACACCCTATCTCCAAATTAAAAATAAAGTCCCAGATACAGCTGGGCGTGGTGGCACACACCTGTAATCCCAGCACTTGGGAGGCTGAGGCAGGAGGATTGCTGAGTTTGAGACCAGCCTGGGCTACACAGTGAGTTCTAGGTCAGTCTCAACTACATAGTGAGACCCTGTCTCAAAAAAAAAAAGTCCCAGGGATGCAGCTCAGTGTAAAGGCCCTGGGTTCAATCACCAATTCTGAGTGGGAAAAATATGATTCCCAGATAGTGAAGGGGAAGGTGGCAAGTCTGGCTGGCTCTTCTGTCCTCACACAGCAGTGTGGCTCTGTTCACAGGTGGCCAGAGAGGAAGCTTGTGGACTGTCAGACTGTCCCTGGGGGCCATCCTGCAGTCTCGGGCCTGCTGCCTACAGTCCAGCAGCAAATTATGTACAGGAAGCAAAATGAGAGAGGACACCATCCCTGCTCCAACCCATTGCAGCCCTGGAAGGTTTCTGCTTTCGGTCAGACAGAAATCAAGACCCTGTGTGCCTGTGTGTGTTCACAAGCATTCCTGACACCACCAGAGTTTGGATCCTAAAAGTCTCCCCAAAGTCCATGTGTTAAAGCCTGGGTCCCCAGCTCCACCCACTGGGAGGCAATGGACCCTGATGGTAGGGTCAGTGGGGGCATTTGGGGACTTGTCCTTGAGGAGGACTGTGAGACCACAGCCCCTGCCCCCTCCTCTTTCCCTTCTACGCCTGGCAGTGTGGTGAGAGGTCCAAAACTGTGACCCCAAATGTTACCATGGGAAAGGGGGTCCTCGACAGTTTCCTGGGTTCTTGTGAATCAGACATGGCTCTCACTTGTAAGGAAACAGCAGCAAAGTTATTAAGGTGACAGTCCACCAGGAATGAGCAGGCTTGTGCTGGTAAAAGGAAAATGACACAAGTACTGAGGATATAGGGTGTAGGGGTCTAAAACACCACATCTGCGGCGCATCCCACTAGGTGTCTTCCAGCACACAATTGACAACATCATCGACAGAGAAAGTGAGATTTGAAGCCTATGGGGAGAAGGAAAAGAGAGACATCAATGAAGAAGGAGGAGATGGCAAGCTGTGCTTTCTCTCTGAACCCTGAGTTATTGTGTGGAAAGGGCAGCTTGAATTAGCAGATGCAAAACGAGAGGACATTTAAACAAGATACAACCACCCAGACTTCCAGCTCACCAAAGGCAAACCCAGGGGGCAGTGATGTGGAACAATTCAAAACCCAGCCACCTGAACTCTCTGAAGTGGTAACAGGAGAAGTAACAAAGCAGGTGAATGAGGCACTAGAAAAAAATCAAATTAGAAATAGTTTTTGAGATACAGAGATAATGACCATAATGAAAGACATGGTTAGTAACTCTAGAGCAGATACAAATAAAAATACTAGAGGCACTTAAGAAAATGATGAAAACCATGAATGCCCAACATAGGAAAGAAATGGAATCCATGAAATGGATTCAAGCAGATATCCAGAAGAATTTAAATTCTATTAAAAGTATACACAGCAGCATGAGTCAATGTGAGGAAAGAATATCAGATATAGAAGATAGGATTTCAGTTAGTGATCTTGAAAAGAAAAATTTCTTTAAAATAGCAAGAGAGCATGAAAAATCAATCCAACAGCTGCTAGATGATGCAAAGAAGAATAACATAAGACTGATCAGAGTCAATGAAAAAGCAGGAGATAGCACCAATGACATAAAAAAACCTATTCAGGGCCAGGGATTTAGCTCAGTGGTGCCACTGCCTGCCTAGCAATGCAAGGTCTTGAGTTGAATCCCTGGTACCAAACAAACAAACAAACAAACACTATTCAAAGAAGTAATAGCAGAAAACTTATGAAACAGGAAAAAAGAATTTGACATACAGATAAATGAGGCATATAGAACACCAATTAGCCATGATCAAAAAAATTATCCACCAAGGCATATAATAGTCAATATTCCAGAACAGAGTATTAAAAGCTGTTATAGGGGGAAAAAATCATCTATAAAGGAAAACCCATCATATCAAAGCAGACTACGCAACACAAACCATCAAGCCAAGGGAAGCTTGGAGTAAAGTATTTCAAGTCCTAAAGAAAAAAAACCCTCCCACCCAGATTGATGTACCTTGCAAATCTATCTTTCAAAATTGATAGAGAAACAAGATACTTCTATGACAAAGAACACCTAAAGAAATTCATGATCACCAAACCAGCACTCCAAAATGTTCTGAAAGACAGTTTAGAAAGAGATAACCAAGAGTACAACTCCATGAAGCCCAACAGAATGAAACTACCAGAAAGGCGAGCAATTAAACAGCAGGGGAAACAAAGGGGAACCAAGAACAGGAAAATAACATGGCAAGGATAAGTCAGTACATATCAGTCATAACCATTAATGTAAATAGTCTCAATTCACCAATCAAAAGAAAAAGACCGGCAGAATGGAGAAAGAAGCAAGACCCAACAATATGTTACATACTAGAAACACATTTAATTCAAAAAGAAATTCATAGACTGAAAGTCAAAGGATAGAAAACAATACTCCATGTGACAGGATCCTGGAAAAAAGCAGGATTGACTATTCTATTTGCAGATAAAGTGGATTCAAGCCAAGACTGATAAAACAGAGACAAAGAAGGTCACTACATCCTTGTAAAGGGAACAATCCAAGTGGAAGAAATAACAATCATAAATATATATGCACCAAATACCAGTACACCAAACTATATAAAATAAACATTAACAGACATGAAAAGTCAAATAAGTACTAATACAATTGTAATGGGGGTGCTGTACTATTTGTGACCCTACTGTCACAAATAGGCAGATCAACTAGACAAATAATCAATAAAGAAATGTCAGAATAGAACCAAACTTTTGAACAAATGGATTTAGTAAATGTCTATAGAGTCTCCACCCCACAGCATCAGAATACATATTTTTCAGCCAGGTGTGGTGGCCCATGCCTGTAATCATAGCACTCAGGTGGCTAAGGCAGGGGGATCACTGTGAGTTTGAGACCAGTCTGGGCTATGTAGTGAGTTCCAGGTCAGTCTCAACTACATAGTGAGACCCTGTCTCAAAAACAAAAAAAAAATCTCAAAAAAAGAATGCATATTTTTCTCAGCTGCACAAGGGACGTTCTCCAAAACAGACTACATAATAGCTCATAGAACATGCTTAAGTAAATGCAAAGGAATTGAAATTATCCTATACATATTATCAGATCATAGTGAATGAAATTGGAAATCAATGGCAAAAGAAACCACAAGAACTTCATAAACACATAAAAATTAAATAACAACCTCCTGAACAAAGATGAAATTAAAGAATAAATCACACCGTTTTTATAATTAAATGATGATGATAATACAATGTATCAGAACTTATGGGACACAATGAAAGCAGTCCTAAGAGAAAAACTTATAGTGGTGAATTCCCACATCAGAAAAATAGAGAAAGCTCAAATAAACAACCTAATGTTGAACCTCATGCTTCTAAAAAAAAAAAAAGAAGAGAAAGGCAAGCCCAAAGCTTGTACAGGGAAGAAATTATAAAACTCAGAGCAGAAATTAATCCAATGGAGACTAAGAAAATAATACAAAGAATCAATTAATCTAAAAGATGGTTCTTTGAAAGATTAAGTAAAATCAATAAACCCTTAGCCAACCTTATCAAAAAAAAGGAAAGAAAAGACTCAAGTCCATGTAATTAAGAATGAAAAAGATGAAATCACAACAGATCCTACAGAAATCCAGATCATCAGTACCTACTTTGAGAACCTGTATTCTAATAAGATGGAAAACACAGAAGAATGGACAGATTCCTAGATGAATATGAATTACCAAAGTTGAATCATGATGATATAAAAATTCTAAATAAATCAATAAAATTGAAGATGTAATTAAAAATCTACCAACAAAGAAGAGCCCAGGACCTGATTGATTCACTGCTGAATTCTGTAAGAAATTTAAAGAAGACCTAGTGCTGTTTCTTCTCAAACTCTTTAATAAAATTGAAAGGGAAACAATGCTCCCAAATTAATTCCTGGAAGTAAGCATTACCTTGATACCAAAACCAGAGAAGAATTCAACCAAAAAAGAATTACAGGCCAATTTCCCTAATGAATATGGATGCAAAAATCCTCAATAAGATACTGGCAAACAGAATGCACCAAATCATCAAGAAGGTTATATACCATGACCAAGTAGGTTCACCCCAGTAATGCAGAGATGCTTTAAAATATGCAAATTAGTGTAATATACCATACTAACAGAGCCAAAGACAAAAACAATATGATCATCTCAATAGATGCAAAAAAGCATTTGAGGAAGTCCAACAACCATTCATGATTAACAAAACACTATAGAACATTAATATAGATGGTCTTTATCTCAATCTGATAAAAGCCATCTATGATAAACCAACAGCCAACATAATACTAAATGAACAAAAACGGAAAGATTTAACTCTAAAATCAGGAACAAAATAAGGATGTCCACTACAACCATTCTTATTCAATATAGTTCTGGAAACACTAGCCAGAGCAAGCAGGCAAGAAAAATAAATAAAGGGAATAAGAATAGGAAAGGAAGAAGTTAAATTATCATTATTTGTGGATGACATATACTGTACATAGAAGACCCCAAAAACTCCACCAAAAGACTTCTAGATTTAATAAGGAAATTCATAGCATAGATAAATACAAAGCCAACACTCAAAAATCAATTCCATTCCTGTACACAAATAACAAACTCACTGAGAAAGAAATCAGTGAAATAGCACCTTTCACAATAGCATCCCAAAAAAAGAAATACCTAGGAGTCAATCTAACAAAGGAAGTAAAAGACCTTTGTATGGAAACCTACAGTGCTCTGAAAAAGAAGATATCAGAAAACGGAAAGATATCCCTTGTTGTCTGGTAGGAAGTATCAATATATTAGAAATGGCCATACTTCCAAAATTATTACACAGATTTAATGTGATCCCAATCAAAATTCCAATAGCAGGGCCGGGGATTTAGCTCAGTGGTTCCAACACCTGCCTTGCAAGCACAAGGACCTGAGTTTGATCCCCGTTTTTTTTTTTTAAATCCCAATAGCATATCTCACAGAATTAGAGAAAATAATCATAAAATTCATTTGGAACCAGAAGAGACTTAGAATATCAAAGACAATTCTGGGCAACAAAGGAAGGCAGAAGGCATCAAAATCCCCCACTTGAAATTCTAAAGCTACTGTAATTAATATTAAATAGAATGGTTGAGGACACAGGAGTAGGCAAAGACTTCATGAACAAAACCCACACTGCACAAGAAATACAACAAAGAATCAACAACTGGGACCTCATCTTATTAAAAAGCTTTTGCACAGCAAGAGAAACCACCAACAGAGTGAAGAGACAACCCACTGGGGGGGGGATTTATTAGCTATTCAGATAAAGGGCTATTATCTAGAATATATAAAGAACTCAAAAAACTCAGACCTGCTAAATTTAAAGACCTGATTCAAAAATGGGCATCTGAAATTAATAGAATACCTCTCATGTATTCAATAGCACTAGTGGTTTTTTGTTTTTGTTTTTGTTTTTGTTTTTTTGTTTTTTTGTTTTTTGTTTTTTGTTTTTTTGTTTTTTTGTCCTTTTTGAGACAGGGCCTTGCTCTGTAGTTCAGGCTATCCTGAGCTCATTACATAGTCCAGGCTGTCCTCAAACTCTTGGCAATCCTCCTGCCTCAGCCTCCAAGTGCTGGGGTTACAGACACGAGCCACCATGCCCAGCACCACTACTCATTTGAGAGATGCAAATTAAAACAGTGGGGCCATTCCATCTCACTCCAGAAAGAACAGTTGTGGGCTCCTTGATAACTCATTCAGGACCTCTCCTGTTTCTCAGGAGCTATTCCTATTTCCCATTCCGATTCCCTAATAAGTTTGCCTACTCTTTTAAAAAAGAGAAATCACGCCTGGGATTTGGCTCAGTGGTTTCGCCACCTGCTTCACGAGTGCAGGGGCCCAAGTTTGATTCCTGGTATCAAAAATAAAAAAATAAAGAGAAATCAACCAATAACAAGTACTTGCAGGGCTTTTGGAGAAAATTAATCCTTCTCTGTCAGTGTGAGTGTAGACTAGTGCAACCGCTGCGGAAATCAGTGTGGAGATTCCTCAAAAAACTAAAACTATGGGCCAAAGATTTAGCTCAGTGGTTCCACCACCTGCCTTGCAAGCACAAGGTCCTGAGTTTGATCCCTGGTACCAAAAAACAAAAAGAATTAAAAAACTAAAATTAGAGGTTTCATTCGACCCAGCTATTTACCTTTTTGGCATCTTCCTGAAGGAATCAAGAGCACTGTACCACTGCAACATATACTCACCCGTGTTTACAGCGGCACAGTTTGTAATAGCTAAATCTTAGAAACAAACCAAATGCCCATCACCTGACAAGTAGATAAAGAAGATGTGAT
>NW_022900923.1:11115429-11117191 GCF_012274545.1 Fukomys damarensis
GACAGTTCTAGCTTAATGGATGCACCCTGAGACCATACTCTTAAGTGAAATAAATTGGACACACGTGTATCTCATTGTCTCTCTGGTATGAGAAAACGAAAGTGGAAATAAGGACCAAATTTTATAATAGATATTGGGAAATGGGAAGAAAATGCTCAAACGAGAGAGGGAACAAGGGAGGGAAGAGGGAGAAAGGAAAGAAGGGACCAGAAAAAAGAGAATAGAAGGAAAAATGAAAACAAAGCCTTTAAGGAGGGGAGGAGGGGTCAAAGGGAGGAGGAGGGGAATTGGAAAAACAGAAGCAAGACACACAACGTACATATCCGTACTAATCACCGCAAGCCTGAGGCCAGCCTGGGCTACTGAGACCCTGTCTCAAAAAAAAAAAAACAAAAAACAGCAGGGGGGCTATGGTAGCCATAGACTAATGAACCCATGCAACAGAACCCAGAAAAGCCACCATGACTACAAGGAGCTCCAACATGGGAGGGGAACTTGCAGATCAGGGGAGATGGAGCCTTTATTCAATAAATAGAGCTGGGCCGGGCTGGGCTGGTTTTATACACACACATGCAAGGAGATACCAGGCCTACTTCTCTCCACCCCCAAACATAAGCTCCAGGATAAGCAAAGGACTGAGTGTCCATAGTATTGAAAGGAAAGTAAAAGCAGCCAGGGGTGGTGGCACACACCTGTAATCCCAGCACTCAGGAGGCTGAGGCAGGAGGATTGCCATGAGTTTGAGGTCAGTGGGGGCTACATAGTGAGACCCTGTTTGAAAATAAAAACAAAACACACACACACACACACACACACACACACACATCTCCTTTATATATCTCTCTCCTTAAGATTAAAAGGATTTCTTAAGCAAGGTGTAAAGAATACAACTATCAAAAAAGAGTTGATAATGGCGATTTTATGGAAATGAATAATGTCTGTTCATCAAAGACAACTTAAAGTGAAAAATAAAGTTATGATTTAGGAGCTCTTTGGGACAAATAGATGTTTGGGATTAGTATTAAGAGTAGGTGAAGAATCCCAGCAAGTCAACAAACAGCAACAAAGAGGACAAGTCACCAGGGGAAAGGGCAGTAGGAGCAGGTATTTCAGAGGAGAGGAGTTTAGCACTGTGGCTGTTAGCATTTGGGTCTTCAGTGGCCCCCAAAGGTGCAATGCAGGTGTTACAGGCTTAATGCCCTGCTGGGTGCTGTTGGGATGGTGGGCTGAGGGGGGTCGTTCCGTTATTGAGGTGCATCCTCAAGAGGATGGCAGAAGCCTGGTCTCCCCGTTTTCAAGTTCCAGCCAGGAGATGAGTGGTTTTTGCTGCCACATCTCCCACCAGAGACTTCCAAGCAATGAGTCCACATCCAAAACTGGGAGCCAAAATAAATACGTTTTCTTCGCTCAGGTACTTGTTATAGTGACAGAAAACTAACAATGATAAATAAACACATGGAGCAAGGGTCAACCTCATTAACAATCTGGGAGATTGCAAACCAAGACCAGGATGTGATGTTTTAGCTGCATTCAAAAAATTATGACTTAAAGCGTTAGTAAATAGGGAAGGGAGGAGGGGTGAAGGGAGGGCAGGGACAAGGGGAAAAAATGAGAACCAAGACCTGTCATGTAGAGGTACAATATTCCAGTAATGAATGTACTGTGTACCTAAAAAGTACCGATAGGCCCGGGGATTTAGCTCAGTGGTTCTGGCGCCTGCCTGGCAAGCGCAAGGACCCGAGTTCAATCCCCGGCATCAAAA
>NW_022900923.1:11117581-11135691 GCF_012274545.1 Fukomys damarensis
AAAAAAAAAAAAAAAAAAAAAAAAAAAAAAGTACGGATAAATCTCAGTGAGGAAAAAAATTATGACTGACAAGGCTAAATGGTGAGGCAGATATCAGTCAACGATCGCTACACATTCGGAAGGGAGAATGGAGGGGAGGCATCATGTTGGGAAACAATAAAGGCCAACATGTGTACATCCGCAGTCTGACACTCTACTTTCAGATTTATACCCACGGGAGCTTCCTTTGTGCATGTGCGTGTGCGTGATTAGTACATATCTGCATACATAATGATCACTTTCATCACGGGGATTTGGACCTGTACATGATGTGTCTTATTTTTCCCATTCCCTCACCTCCCTTCAACCTTGTTTCCCTCCCCATTTACAAAAGCTTTGCTTCCATTGTTTTCCTTCCATTCTTTCCTTTGCCCTTTTCCCTCCCTCCTCCCTCCCTTCCCATTTGAACATGTTCTTCCGCCTTCCCAATATCGGGTCCCCATCTTGCTCCTTACCCAAAGAAACTTCTGCCCTTGTACAGCCAAAGACAGGTGCAAAGCCATGAAAGCACCTAACACCACCAGGACAGGAGAACGGCCACACCGGCTGTGCCATCATCACACAACGGAACACGCACCCGAGTATCAGGCAATAATATTTTCCAGCTATTTCCTGCGGCATAACAAACTGCCTCAAAATCTGACTGGATTAAAATCTAATTACTGGGGCTGGGGTGTTGCTCAGTGATAGAACATGTGCCTAAGATCTGGATTTGAGCCTCAGATAAAAAAGGAAAAAAGGAGGAGGTGGAAAACTTGCGGGAACGGCCCTGTGTGGTCTGGTGATTTTGTGCCAGGTTCCCTGGGTCTCGGCTGGCTGTTCTGCTCCACTGGGCATGGCCTCAGCTCTCCTGGCAGCGTTCAGCTGCTGACCCGAGGTCCTGGGCAGCTTCATCCCAGGTCTGACCCCACAGCACAGATGGCAGGAAGACTGGGCTCAGCTGGGAATGTCCCCGACACCCTCATGCGACCTCAGCCCCTGGTCTCAGAATCTTATGTGGCAGCCCAGGGTCCCAGAGTGTCCAAGAGACAGGGAACAAGGGTGGCTAAGTTGGTGAATCCTGGGGAGTCCTGGACCCAGAAACCGCCACCACACGTTCCACTGAATTTGATCAGTCAGAGCCGGCACAGAGCCCACCCAAATTCAAGGGCAGGGGACACAGGCTTCCTTTCTCAAGGGGCCAAGTGTGAAAGAATGAGCAACCACTTTGGATCTACTCCAAATATAGATAAATCTCTAACTTGGGGTTTGAAAATAAATACTAGCCAGATGTATTGGTGAACGCCTGTAATCTCAGCACTGAAGAGGCTGAGGCAGGAGGTTCGCTGCAAGTTTGAGGCCAGCCTGTACTACATAGTGAGTTCAAGGCCAGTCTGAATGACACAGAGAGACTGTGTCTCAGCAAACAACAAAAAACCAACGAACAACAACAACAAAAAAAAAACCCTCAAATAATAACGATATGTAAATACTAAGAGACTGCCTTATGGGATGCTCTTCTTATTAAAAAAAAATAATCAAACAGCATGAGAGCCTGACGCAGTGATGCACGCTTATAGTCCCAGCTCCCAGGAGGAACAGGCTGGGCAACAAAGCGAGACCCGGTTTCCTTTCTTTTCTTCTCTTAAAGTCGGGGCGGGGGGTGCACGCCTGTAATCTGGGCCCCACCCGTGCCCCCGCGGAACTGCAGGGCCTACTTGTTCCTGAGCTCAGCAGGGTTGGCCTGTGTCCCCTCCTTTCCGGGCGTGTTCCCGGCCCCCGCCACTCCTGGGGTCAGAGCGCACAACACGGGGCTGTGGGCCCGACTGTCACCCGTCCCGGCCCCAAACTGCCCTGCTGGACAGGCGGAAACGGCCTCGCACCGCTGTGGGGACATCACCACCACCACCACCGTCTCAGGCCCTCTTCGGATTAAACACCAATAGTGTCCCAAAAGCAATGTAGAAAGGGCCTCACCATTTTTATAGCAACATCATTTGAAAATCACAACAGGGACTCTGGCAAAGAAAGTCAAGCAGCGGTTCTCACTGCACTGGCCTCCTAACATCACCCTCCTTGCTCCCTTAATCCTCACTGTGTACTTTGGGCTGTTTCAAGTTGCTTCATACACTAATTTAAAAGTAACCGAGCAGCATTTAGCAAATTAGGAACTCACCGGTGGGGAAACGTGCACGTGCGCCGCGGCGACACCTGGTGGTAGACGATGCAATACACAGCGAGCCTCCCTCCTAAAGGCAAGCTCCGATTTGTCCTTGGAATGGAATTAAGCAATACAGAAATTTCGAGAACCGTTCCAAAGGAGTGTCGCTGAGAACATATGTGTGCATGAATGTGTCTTCTGCGCATTCGGGGTAGGAATGATCCAAGGCCCCATCAGGGAAACTGAGAGACAGCGTAGCTCTGTAACTTTTGTTCTCGTGACTTGCAAGATATTTAACCACTTCGGACCTCAGCTTTCTTCTGTATCAAGTAGGGAGAATTAGTTCCCTAAAGGGTAAGTAAAAGGCATTTTGCGAATGCTCTGAATATGTATTATGCTCTACAAAAGCCAGCTGTCACTGTACTGTAATGCAGGTAATTATGCCAGTCAGTTCCCAGTCAGATTTCAAGGAATTCTGGTGTTGCTTACAGGTGAGAAAAACTTAGTGTGGACTTGGTAACTTACAAGTCCCTCATACTTGGGGCTTAATGGCTTTAAATTACAATGTGTCTCACCCCTGCCAATCAAAATAGCCATTTCTGAGACAGTGGCTCTCACCCAAGGACAATTTTGTTCCCAGGGATATTGAGCAAATCTGAAGATATTTCTGGTTGCCACTACATTTTTTTTTTTTCAGAGACAGAGTCCCATTATGTAGCCCAGACTGGCGTGGAACTACTGGCAATCCTCCTGCCTCAGCCTCTCAAGTGCTGAGATTACAGGTTGTGCCACCATGCCCTGCCAGTTGTCACTGTTAAGGGGTAGGGTGCTACCAACATCAATGGATAGAGGCTGGGATGCTGCTGAACTTCCCATGGAAGCCGACACAGAGCGCTTGTGCAAGAGACGTCAGTAAGGACTCTGGAGACCGGGAGGCGTGTATTTCCTCTAGGGACAGAGAAGAGGAGGATTTGCAGGGGGGCGGGGGGCGGCCACTGCTCTGATAGTGTCGCTGGAATACATCTGGTTTCAGCCTTGCAGGAAGAACCAGGTGAGGAAGCAGGACGTCAGGATCTTGATACTCTTTCTAGGAGCCGGGTGTCAGTAGCAGCAGGACTGCCACTCTGAGGTCAGGGTGAGTGACACGGGCTGAGTCAAACCAGTGTGCTCGGGGTCCCTCACTCTGCCGCCGTTTTATTTTTGAAAATGTTTCCAGTTGGAAGGAGGACTATGAAATGTGCTTGAGCTAGAAGAGGTTAAGTGGAATCTTTGAATTTGGCTGGAGATCACTGGACCAATGAGGTGTCTGTGCCACCCTCAGGAGGGGACAGACAGTCACCTCTCAGTATTCCTGGGAGGAGGTCTCAGACCCTGAATCTGCAGGGCCCAAGTCCCATCTATGCATCTATGCAGTGGCCGGGAGTTGGCAGAGAACCTACACCCACTGCCTGTATTCTCGGAGTCACCGTCAGATAACTTACAGTATTCCATACAACATAAGTGCTGTGGAAGTCACTATGATGCTACACTGTTTAGAGGTAATCACCGGGGGAAAACCTGTACATGTTCAGTTCATACAGCCTCTTTCCCTCAGAGGCAGTGCCTCACTATGTTGCCCAGGCTGGTCTTGAACTCCTAGGTTCAAGTCATCTGCCTGCCTCAGCCTCCCAGGTATCTGGGACTACAGGCATGCACTGTGCTCAGCACATACAAATGTTTCAGTGTGAATATTTTTTATCTGCAGTGGGATGAATTCAAGGATGCAGAACTCTCATTTACAGAAGACATACTGTATATAAAATCTCCCCAAAACAACCTTCTGGAAAAAAAACCTGAAAAGGCCCCAAAACAAAATAATGACCACCATAGCAGCCCTCAGCACTCTCAGCACTCAGCTTTTCGTTTTGTTTTTAGACAGGGTCTCACCATGTAGTTCAGGCTGGCCTTGAGCTCCAAGAGATCCTCCTGCCTCTGCTTCCCAAGTGCTGGATCACAGGCGTGTACCACCACAACTGGTACTCAGTTTATTATCTTGAATATTGTTTCCTGCCCAAACCAAGGCCAAATGTGTAGGTTGGCCCATCATATCAGACCTTCCTGGAATGTAAAGTGGACTTAGGAGCCCTCTGAAAGACAAATCCATTTGCTAAACATGGAAGCACTTATGATTCAATGACTCCAAGGGGTTGAAAGCAAACAAGTAACTTTGAAGCCATTTTTTGCAGCCTGTGCTGGGATTGAGCCGGGAGACCCAGATGTGCCAGGCCAGCACTCTGCCCCAGCTGTAGCTCTATTTCCTACTGCGCTCTCCCTCCAAAAGGCACAACATCACATCTGGGATGCCATCTTGAAAAACTGGCAAATGGAAAGGAATCATCCACTTTTCTGGTCTCTCCTACATGAATTGTGCCAGTGGGTAAGGAAAAAGTGGATGAGAAAGGTTGTCTCCTTACCAAGATACTGCAGCTAAGAAAAGGAAGACAGGCTGCTACTATTTTGTGATCCCTCGTGAATGGGTGTGGAGTTTAAGCGTCAGTGTTGGGTGTGAGAGTGCACAGCTGTAATCCCGGCACTCTGGAGGCTGAGGCAGGAGGGTGGTGAGTTTGAGGGCAGCCTGGGCTACACTGGTAGAGCCTGGGGTGGGGGGTCAGATACTTGCGCTTCCTGATTCAAGACCACTTTTTTGAGGTTATCTCAATACATTTACTTAGTGTTGTTAGAGCAGTGTAAAATTTTAGATGTAACACGTGATTTTAATAGTATGGGATTCTATCTCAAGTAACTTAGAGGAAGCTAATGTTTCTCCGACCTAACCAACAGTTTGCAACCAACACAGTCCTCTCCACCACTTCTCACCCGGAACCGGAAACAAGGGCCCTCCCTGCTGAAGCTGCATTCCCAGCCAGAAAAAATACTCAGAATCAGACCGTCGTGATGATAGATTCTCACCACTTGAAAACCCTGAGGAGAAATAGTTAAGTCTTTTGCCTACACATTTATGCGTAAGCTTCAGGGTTGACCAAAAGAAGACAGGGGCACATCTCTGTCACTAAGCTTTGTCATGGGGAATCTCAGACTTTGATGACAGAATTTTGGTCAGTTGTCGCATTCAAAAGCGCTGACTTTAAGGTCCGGGGTGTTGCTCAAGGGAGGAGCCCTTGCCTAGCAGGCCGGGGGGGGGGCACCAGGCCTTGGTCCCATGGGGCAGGGCTTCGTGGTAGGGTCAGATGCAACCTTAGCTGGAGCAAGGGGACCACCGAGCCAGGCTCGAGAGACCCAGTCTCCTGAGCCCGAGTTAGGGGTTCAGTGGTGGTTTTCACAGCACCTGTGCTGGCAGCAAATCTTTTGGAAAAAGCTCAGTTAAGATCAAATTTAGACCTACAGTCTTGCCAAAGTGGTTGAACCCAAGCTTCAGCGAACTTTGGCATCCAGCTGGCAGACTGCAGGAAACTCAGGACCTGCTGGCCGGCAGCGAGGCTCTCATCCGCACCCCGGAGGCCGTGGGGAAGGTCACAAGTCAAAGGACTTGGGTTCTCCAACAGATACATTGTAAGGATGAGAAAAGGGTAGAAGGGAAAGCTTTGATTCTGAGGCTTAAAATCATACCGGGTTTTTTAAATGGACAACTACAGAGACTCAAGTGTTCCATGGATGAAAGCACCATGAGGCAAGCAAGCCAGTGATTGTTTAGTGGTTCTTTCCAGGGTGGGAGTGGGATGTTGTGACAGGAAATAGTACGGGAGGTGAAATAGGAAATATTCCATCTCCCAACCTGTTAGCTGTATGATACGCTGAGCTCTTGTTCTCTAGAAATTGAAAAATATTCTCCCAGGGCTCTGATCACCCACCAGGGTGGTCGATGTCTGTCTAGACTTCATTAGGCCCAGAGCTTGTTCTCTGAGAGAGTATGTGGGTCTGGCCATCTTGTCTTTATCTGGGGCCTGGTTTTCAGCCCACGCACCTCTGGGGTGGTGTTTCATCTCTGTCCTGACCCACTCGAGGACCTAGCCCCATCCAACTGCCTAAATATTTCTACCCAACTCGGCTGTCTATAATAACATGATCGGCGGGAGGTCTACTCGGTGGCTGGAAAAATTCTATTTTTTTGCACACCTATCACCAGCAACTGGGAGGCGGAGGCAGGAAGATCGCCCTGAGTTCAAGGCCAGCCTGGGCCACATAGCAGGCCCTGTCTCAAAAAGCCAAAGGAAAAATAAGAGTCTATTGCTGGCTGGTAAGGCTGTTTCCCTTACGATGATTTTATTAAATTATGTTTGGTTTTGTGCAACTATCTATACGTGTCTTAGTTTGTAACAAAATGGTTAAAAATAACATAAGGAAATCAGTTGGCCAAAAACGTGGGATCTGCACACAGCAACACAAATACACAGCGGAGTTTTGTAACCGGTTTTACCCTTCACCTTTTGAATTCATATGAAGAACAGTACTTGAGTTGGCCACAAGGGTGCGCAATTTGCTGCCCCTGTGTCTGTGCCAAACGGAGAAAAAGGATTTTCCGCGCTTGCAGTGGCGCAACCTGTGTATGTATGAGTTTAAAGCAAATTATGCAGGGTTCTTGGAGTAGGATCTACACACGTGAGTGCCAAGGCCGGCGGATTTAATTTGAAAAGCTAGGTCCAACATGTGAATATGATGCACGGACCAAAAATACTGTGTAGTTTTCTCCTCCTTTAAAGCTAAGTCTCAGGGCTGAGGCAGCAGCTCAGGCGTAGAGCAGTTGTCCAGCGTGCATCGGCCCTGAGTTCAAGCCCTGGAACTGCAGAAAGGGCTGGGCGAGGAGCAATGGGGCAGTACGTTGATCATTGAAGCTCAGGGAAGGATCCTGGAGCGTATTCCCTTGAGAATTTAATTATGTTACTTCCTCTATTTGGAGGCATATTGAAAATTTCCAAAAATACAAAAATATATATAAATTGTACCCAGAATTTAAAGGTATGCTACTGGTGTAAACCCCACCAAAATCTCGTTAATTATATTTCTAATTTTTTTATCTTTTCTCTTTGGTGGTGGTGGTGGTGGTGATCAAACCTCATCCATACTAAGCAGAGACAGAGACGGAGATGAGATAGGTCTAGGCATGGATACAGACCTAGGTGTCTGTACAGATCTAGTTATAGATATGGGTGTAGACATAGGTATCCGTGGTACTGGTGGTTGAACCCAGGCCCTTCACACAGCTCTGTTTAGTTTTTGAGACGATCTTGCCAAGCTGTCCAGGTTGGGCTAGATTCAGAGTTTTGATCCTCCTGCCTCGCAAGTGCAAGGTCCTGAGTTTGATCCCTGGTATAAAAAAAAGTAAATTATTGTATGCATATCTTTTTCTTTTTTGAGATAGGCTCTCGCTACGTAGTCCAGGTTGGCCTTGAGCTCACTCACTGTGTAGCCCAGACCAGCTTCACACTGATCCTCCTGCCTCAGCCTTCCGTTCTTAAGGGCACTCCAACTTCACTGTCGGTTTCAGCTGGTGCCGACGGCCAAAAGACAGACGGTGCTAGGTCCATGTGCTGTCCGCTGAGATGCCAGCTAGGCTGGGCCAACTCTGGGGACGCTGTGAAGCCACGGCAAGGCTCCCTGGGCCACGCGCCCTCTGCAGCTAAGAGCTCTGCCTACTCAGGTAAAGGGCCCCACGCTGCCAGGTCACAGGGTCCCCATCTGTGTCACCAGCAGCACAGGCTCTCACTGCCAGGCTCCAGCCATGCTGACTGCACCAGCGTCCTGTGGAGTCAAACCACCTCGGGGCAAAATCATGTTTTAAAAAACTGTATCTTCACCAAACACATACAGACTCTTTTCTTCTTGTCCTTCTCTATTAAGCAATGCAATCATTTAGCAATTACTTGCATTTCCACGGTGCTGGGTATTGTAAGTAATCTCCACACAGTTTGAAGTCCTGGCGGGCACCACGCCTGTGAGAGAAGGGACCTAAGAGCAGAGGGCTGTGCTCTGTGGGTCCTCTGCACGGCCACCAAGGTTTTCCTCAACCTCACCCTCGCAGGGCTCAGGCAAGTCTGCTGGTTTCCAAGCCTGACCCAGACCCACGTGGGGAGGGAGGAAAGGGAGAATTTAAATAAATCCAGAGTTTCCATGAAACTCTGCGGAACTCAGGCATTTTCTAAGATGAGGTCACTCGTGTGTCAGAAACCAAAAGAACTAAGGAGGCAGATTCGGCCCCAGAATGAGTTTACTGCTCAAGGGCTCTTTTATGCTCACCCAGCAAATCCAGCTTTTTTCACTTAATCATAAAATATTCCTAGAAGCTTAGAGGGCAGGGAAACGGCCTGGCCAAGATGTCCTCACAAAGCTGCGGGAAACTCTAAGTAAGGACTGGGGGCAGACTGGGGATGCTCAGCATCCTCCACCCCAGTCCCATAATGTTTAGGACGCGGGGTTGTGCGGAGGGGCTGACGGGGCAGGACAGACAGTAAGGAAGCTGCTGTCCTCCCCGTCCCAGTGTGTGTGGAGGGGGCGGCAGGGAGCAGATGCAGATCTGTTTAGATTACTTAGACGATAACATGCATAGAGCTTGGGGACGATCAGCTCAGGGACATGGGGTGGGAGAAATTAGGAGGGAAAAAACAATTCTGAAAGTTTCTGTGTTAAGCACCAGCATACATCTAGTGTTTTCTCTTTTTTTGTACAGGGGACAGAACCCAGGGCCTTCACACTGAGCTACATCTCCAGCCCACATTTTATTTTGAGACAGGGTGTCACTAAATTGTCCACACTGACCTCAAACTTGGGACCCTCCTGCCTCAGCTTCCCAGAGTGCTAGGATTACAGAGAGAGGGACAGTAAGCAAGCGAGGGACTAGAGACAAAATATACCCCACTGACTGACTTCAGAGAGGCCCCACTGCCCACCATGAGCGGGGACAGTCTTCAACACACACTCGTAGGGGACATTAAGATCCAGACCAGGACTCCTGAAACACAAAGTGACCAGGGCTTCCCTGTCACGAGTGACACCAGGAACCTTTGCCATGTGGTCTGCAGAGGCAGAGCCTGGGCTTTTTCAATAAATTTACCTGTGGAGGGGAAAAAAGAGACAGGAAGGGGTGGGAGGCTGATTATTTCTTCCGAGCCCCCAGGGCTTGGTGACATCCTAACAGGGCTGAGCAGCAGACGGAGCCCCAGAGGCAGAGGAGGCGCAGTGAGGACAGCAGAGGAAGAAAGCGGCCTCGCTCTGCCTGCGGCACAGAAGTGGGCGAGGGTACAGGTGGCCTGAGAGGAGTGGCAGGGGACCCAGCAGGAGGCTCCCACTCCCTTCCACTGACAGAGGACTCCACGAAGCCGGGCCAGGGTTTGAAAATGAGAGGGTTCTCCAGGAAAGTGGGGCAGGGTGGGATCTGGGAACAGGAGAACTACAGGCTGCTGGACAGGTTAGCGCCCAGCTGTTAGGACCACTGAACCAGAGAGCGCAGCGCTGCAGGGGTTCCCGATGGCTGTGCAGCGAAGCCCCCAGCTGGTCAGCCTCTGACAGCCAGCGGTTACGTTGGCACACGCTCTGAGGGCTGATGGTCCCACCCGGCTCTCCTGGTCTGCAGTGCAGAGGGCAGGAGGGTCACAGGCGAGCTTCAAGGTACTGCTGACTACTGGTAGGGGTGACATTTCCTCAGCACTTGGGTCCCGGCCACAGGGCTGCTCACACAGGTGTCCCGCCTCCTCCAGTATGAAGGATTTAGAAGAGGGGAACAGAGAGAGAGCCCAAGACAGAGGCATTTCACAGCATTCACCACCATCTCAAATGATTTCACTTGCGTCTGCCCAGTGCCCCTTACTGAAAAGCAAACTTCCTGACAGGAAAGGCCCAGTGCACCCATCTTGGCCAATGCTGATCCTCCTAGAGTGCTAGGCACAGAGGAGATGATCAAAATTTCAAAATCTGCAGGCCAGAGGGCAGGGTAGCTCAGTCATAGACCAAGGGCTAAGGATGTGCAAGGCCCTGGTTTAAGCCAAGCTACAGTTTAGATCTAAGATGAACCCTAAAACGCTCATGTGTTCAGTGGGACTTTGAGGTGCCAGGATTGTGAGGCCCTAATTTCACCAGTGGCTTAATCCATTAATGGATTTAGTCCAACGGCATTGTCAAGAGGTAATGAAGACTCAGGAGGTGGGGCCTACTTGCAGCATGAGCTTGGGGACGTACCTTGTTCCTAGCCCCTTCCTTCTTCTTCCTCCACCTGGCTGTCATGAGGTGAGCTGCTGTGCTCTGCCACACCCTTCTGCCATGATGCCTGCTTCACCACAGGGCCAGAAACAACAGAGCCACCAACCACCGAAATCATCATTCAAAATAAAGCTTCCCGGGCCAGGGATTTAGCTCAGTGGTTCTGTCACCTGTGTCACAAGCACAAGGTCCAGAGTTCGACCTCTGATGCAAAAAAAACTTCCCTCCTTTAAGGTTTTTTCCTCAGGTTCATTGTCAGAGTAATAGAAAGCTAACACAACCCCCCCGCCCAGCACTAAAAAAAAGGAAGAAAGGAGAAAAAAGAAAAATGAACAAATCAATCTTTAAGTACATGGATGAGTGAAACATTTTAGTTTTGACTTAGTGTGAAACGTTCCTCTCACGGAAGAGGTAGCATCTCCAAGGCCTACTGTATCAGTTTGCCTAGAAGTTGGACGGCTCCCTACATATATACTGCTATTTTTACCCTCTTATTTTGTCTTTTGTTTCTTCAAATTTAGTTCACATTGTTGCCTGTGTATCGGAGGCTGATTTCCTCTGACTACCTATAAAGGGGGACAGCAGGGGCTAAAGAACAAAAGTCAACAGAGTCTCGTGTAATTTCGAAGCATGTGGGGGGCCGGAAGGTCAGTGCCTCAGAGTGGGCAAAGACAAGGACTCTCCGAGCTGGCCGTCATTTATTGGGGGACACACAGTAAACGGAGGGAGCATCCGGGGATCTCACATCTCATCCTGTGCTGATGCAAATCTCATGCTGATAAGGACAGAAGGAGAGCGTTCCCACCTCAGGACTCGGGATGAGCTAAACCTTTCTCTTTTGTTTTACTACTGGGTTCTGAAGAACCAGGATGGCCTAGGCTGGTGATATCTTGCCTTTGAGTGCCACAGCCTTACCGACCTTTGAGGCCTCAGCTGTGGCCAGAGGCAAAACAGAGTTGTGTTTCCACATGCCACAGCGAGAGAAGCAACATTGGGCCTTAGACCACTATAGTCATACTTTACGAAATTATTTTTCCCCAAAATTTATGTAGAATCGCTCCTGATAACAGTGGACAGTTCACAGAGTTTTGGCTTGACATTGCGCTTCTGAAATGTCACTCTCAGCCTGGCTGACTGCACACACCTGTAATCCCAGCACTCAGGGGGCTGAGACAGGAGATTTGCAAGTTCAAGACCAGCCTGGGAAATTTAGCAAGACCCTGCCTCAAAATACAATTAAAGAAAGTCCTCGGGATACAGCTGAGTGTGAAGCCCTTGGTTCAATACCCATGACAGAAAAGAAAGAGGGGGAAGGCGGAAAGAAGGGAAAAAAGAAATATCACTCTCAAATACAAACGCAAATATCCTGTTCTAAATACAAGAGAAGCCTCACAGAGGGTTGCTTTAAAGAACATCCACTTAACGTCCTCTTTTTCTTTTTCTTTTTTTTTTTTTTGTATCAGGGACCAAACTCAGGACCCTGTGCTCGCATGGCAGGTGGCAGCACCACTGAGCTAAATCTAAAGTCCTCTTTTTCAATTCACTTTTCATTTTAACTATGATTCTTGATTTTTTTTAAAGTTCCTGGATGAAGAAAAGCATGTTTAATAATTCCAACAAACTTTGACAATCAGGTATATTTAGAGAGACTCCTATCTAAAACAATACATTCATCTCTAGTGACAAAAATTAATATCCCTTACATTTTATTGACACTGGGGTTCACGTCCCTGTTTTTTGTTTGTTTGTTTGTTTTGGTTTTTTGAGACAGGGTCTCATTACATAGTTAAGACTGACCTGGAACTCACTATGTAGCCCAGGCTGGTCTCCAACTCACAGTGATGCTCCTGCCTTCTTAGCCTCCTGAGTGCTGGGATTACAAGCGTGTGCCACTACACCTGGCTCACGTCCCTGTTCGAGACAAGAAGTTGTTAGGGCCACCAAGGAGCTGGGAGCCACTGGCCAGCACCCTGGACTCCCAGCCCCACTTTAAGGTCTCCCACTGAGGAAGACCTCTGACCCCATGGGCCTCAGTTTCCCCCTCTGTAGATGTTAGCATCAGCCTCAGAGCTCTGAGAGGATTAAACGATCAGCCCTTCGGAGATAGACATGGCCACAGATGGCCGTTGTGGGCTACCGTCACCATCTTTATAGATGAGACTGAGTCAGAGCCGCGGCGACCCACCGGGTCACACAGCAGTGGAGAGAGCCTCGACTCATCCTGGGACCTGACCCCAAATCGAGTGCTCTCTCTGCCTCGCCCCAGCTGTGCCCCACCTTAACCACGAGTGTGTCCGGCCAGCTCAGAGGAGGTCAGAAGTAACGAGCACTAACAGTACCACCGACTTCGGAGCTAACAGTCAGCACTGGTGCTAGGTCCTGAGTCTGCTACAGCTTTGCCCGAGACAAAACATCATCTGGGTCCCTTCACAGCTCAGGAGCTCGTTACACACTGGCGATGGTTTGGGTTTATTTTCCCAGAGCGTCACCCGCTCTTGCCGACCTGCAGATGTAGTCTACAGTTGGGCAGGAGGCTATTGGGGGGCTGTCCCCAGCACCTCAAGACCAGAAAAGCCACAAGACGACGACCGACAGTCGGCCCCGTTATTCCCCACAGCCCTGCTCTGCCAAGTCACCGTGAACACGGAGCTGAAACAAACTGCATCAACTACATGGTGAGACCCTGTCTCAAAAAAACAAACAGAACAAAACAAACCGCATGACCCGCTCTGTGGGGAAATAAGAGCTCAGGTCCCTGTGGGCCTAGGGTCCCACACCGTGTCCAGTGTCCAGTGTGGGCGGACACCATGTGCGGCTGCTTCGTGACATCACACTGACAGCCGGCAGCGCCCATCTCGGCTGACTAGAGCTGATGACACATCCTGTCTGGGGAGGCGCAGGGCAGGGGATGGGCACTGGGGCTGTTTCCAAGACGGAGCTATTCCAAACTGCCTGAATCTGCCGCTAGCATTTCAAGGCATGTCTTGGTGGCCTGACTAATGTATGTACCTTCCTGTGTGTCCGGTGTTATTTTGTGTAGTTTGGAGCTCTAGATGAATACTGTGATTCTTTATATATTCTTGTGCTTACATTTTGCTTAACATTACTTTTGTGTAAATCATCCCTGGTGATGTGTGTTGCTGCTGTTACCATACGTGGTCTATGTGTATCTGTGCCTCTCTGTCAACCTACACGCCTCTATATCTCTGTATTAAGCAGCTCTCCAACTGATGTCTTTAACATGATAAGTTAATTCATTTTCCTACTCAGGATTTTTTTCCATTGAACCAGAGCCTCATGCCCACTGGCCCGGTGCTTTACCAGAGCTGAGCCCCAGCCCTGTGACACTCTTGCAGTTACAGAGGCGCTGCTGTGAATTCCCTCCCGCATCCTACTCGGGTCCCCAGAGCAAGCGGCAGGCTCAATGTCACCCACTTCCCCAGGGAGCTTACTAGAAACACAAATTCTGAACTAGAACCTGTGTTTTCACAACACCTGCAGGTAACGTGTGCACAAAGCAGATTTAAGAAGTAATCACCAGGAATGGTGGCACACACCTGTAATCCCAGGACTCAGGAAGCTGAGACAGGAAGATCCTGCAAGTTCGAGGCCATTCTGGGCTACACGGCCAGAACCTGTCTCAAAAAAAAAAAGAAAAAAAGAAGAAAAGAAAAGAAGAAGCAATGGCCTGAGAGAAGCAGACTTCTTAAACTATCTTTGACAAATCACACCCACTTTGGTTTTAAAATTTTCAATCCATCACAGATTGATAATTCTGTAAAATAGAAAAATTACGGGCTGGGGATTTAGCTCAGTGGTTCCACCACCTGCCTCACAAGGCCCCGAATTCGATCCCCAGTACCAAAAAAAAAAAAACACAAAACAACAACAACAAAAAAAAACCCCACCACAAATCACTTCCTTTGGTATCTGAACGATGTCAGGTGGCTATAAACTTTTCTCATCATGTACCTTCTTTTGGGGAGGAGTGTTGACACAGGGTCTTCACATGACATTCAGGCTGGCCTGAACTGTTTGTAGCCTGTAGCTGACCCCTCTGCCATTTACTGGCAGGCTGTAAGTGGCACAGGCTTCTTGCTTCCCCATAATTCAGCGTCAGCTGCATTGTGTTAGGAATCTGACCAAAGCCTACGAGACTCATGTGGGCACATCAGATGGTGCACAGGCAAGCACAGCCCCTCTGCTAATAGCTGTAACAGAGACCTAAGTCTTCGTCTCTGAAGCTGCAGGGCCCCGGCTGAGATAACACTGCAGCTCAGGACAGTGTGGCTCCAACTAAATTCCTTTCCCTAGATTCTTTTCCCCCACTGAGCTGAAGGGCCACTGGTTAATTATGACCCAGTCTTGGTCTGCCTTTGTTCCTCCTGCAGGAAGGCCTTGCCCCCCTTTACAAGCCTTGCCTGTGATAACTGCTATCGCCAGGTGTCTCACAAACACCTTGCCCTGTTTCTTCTCACACTTGTCATCAATAAATAGTGGAGGTCGTGGGTGCCTGGTATCTTTACTGCTAGCTCAGGTCAGATGATCCCAGATCCCCACATTTCTGTTTAAGTCTTATTTCTGTGTCTTTCACCTTGCGTCATAGCCCCTAGGCAAGAGATCAGGGCTCAAGACCGGGAGATAGATAACAGTCCAGGCAGCAATCCTTCTGCCTCAGTTCCTGAGTGCTGGAATTACAAGTGCGCACCATCACACCCATCTTCAGGGCTTTCTTTCAATTTCTGTACTTACCTCAGGGCAAACGGACCAGAGCAGGTCAGCTGGCTATGGACTTGGGAGAACTGCTGAGTCACATGACACTCTTAGCCTCAACTTTCCCGGGAAATGCCAGGGACTCTGCCAGCATACAGGCCAGCTGGGTGTAGCTCCACTGTAGAGCACTTGCCTGGTATCCACCAGGCTCTGGTCCATCCCCAGCATGGTTCGATCTCTGTGGAAAGGTCTCGCTCTAGCTCCACCTACCTACCTACCTATCATCCCCCCAGCGACATATCAGAATAATGGGAGTAAAACAGTACCACACTGATGTTTTAATTTATATTTCCTGTCACCCTCATCTTAGAAAACCACTGTGAGTTTCCAGTGATGGTCTTCTCATGCACCATCTTCCCATTGGTTTATCTGACTGGTCTATGACTGTTGCCTGACACTGCCTTCAACAGTGAGGTCCAAACTTAGAAATATGGGCATTTGGTAAAAAAAAAAAAAAAAAAATGATCCCTTTGTTGCTCAAAACAACTACCCAATTCTATTTTATATTCAATTCATCTATATTTGCATATATATACAATGTTCAGTTTCTAGATTTGTACATGAGTGATTCTCTAAAGTACAAATTTGTTTTAAAAATGATCATCGTCTTATTTTACAATAAGTTTTTTTTTTTTTTTTTTTTTTTTTTTTTTTTTTCAAATTTTTTTTTTTTTTTTTGGTACCAAGGATCAAACTCAGGACCTTGGGATTGCAAAGCAGGTGGAGGAACCACTGAGCTAAATCCCCAGCCCTTATTTTACAATAAGATTCTGAAAATAATACAAAGCTCTGCTTTTATTTATTTTTTTAGACAGGGTCTTCCTCCGGCTGGCCTCAAATTCACTCTGTCACCCAGGCTGGCCTTGGTTTTAGACGCACAACCCTCCTGCCTCAGCCTCCGCAGTGCTGGGATTGCAGATATGTACCACATGCATTATTAATGATCAGAAATTCCCTGAGAATGATACTCTATAGAGAGTATAAGACGAACTGAACTGTTAAGGAGGGGAGTGAGAAAAGACCCAAACTGCTGCAATCCCATGACACTGTAGACCGCACCCCCGGCTGGCGTAAGGACCACAGCACGCACAGCGGTGGTACGAAGCAATCTGTAAGACGCTGTACCCATTTCTTTGCTGAAACCTGGGCATCCAGAAAACCTCCTCCGTGGCTTCCACGCATCCGTCCTTATTCCCCAACCCCTTCTACTCCACTCTCCACAAAGCTGTCTGGTAATGGCTTTTATACAAATCCTACACAGGAGGCTGAGGCAGGAGGATGGCAAGCTCAAGACTCAGTCTGGGCCACTTACTGAGACTGAGACCCTGTCTCAAAATAAAAAGGTAGCTCAGTGGTGGACCAACTGTGGAGCATGTACAAAGCCTGGGTTTACTCTCCCAGTACCAGGATTTTAAAAAAATCGATATAAATCTCACTGTTACTTAGCTTTCAGCACCTTTCTGTCACACCTAGAATCCAGACCTCTCAGCTGCTTATGAAGCCTGGGGCCCAGGACCCCCACTTCCCCAGGTGCATCCCATCTTGCCTAGTGCCTTGGCCTCCCCTGTCCTCATCCCAGCCGAGTTCCCCCACCCGCTGTTCCTCTCCCATCTTCTCCCCAGCTCCACCTCCAGAGCCACCTCTCCCACACTTTAGAGCTCAGGAGAGCCCTGCACACACGCTACGGCTTAGTTATTTTTCTAACTGCTAAGACAAAATACCTGACACCCAAAGTTAGAGCTCACAGACCGCAGAGGTTTCAGCTCAGAGTTGGCTCGCTCCAAGGCAGGGTGGATGGAAAGGGCGCACTGAAGAGGAGAAACTGTCCATGGCAGGCGGGCAGGGGAGAGCCAGCGAGGGGCCTTAGCAGCTCCTTTCTGCCCCTTTTCTACTCTACCTGGACGCCGGGATCAGGGCGGCGCTCAACCCATCAGTGGACTGATCTATAATCACACACCCTTAACCCCGGGGTCACACACTGCAGATCCAGCCACCTCTGAAAAGCCCCACCTAGGACCGCAGGAGGCTTGGGGGGACATCTAGGCACAAGCCACAGACCCAGCTCTTCCCCAAACCCTAACTCGCTTCTGTCCACCCCCTCCTGTTCTTGCCAGCGCCCGTGAGCACCAAGCTCGATGGCCGCTCCACACTGCAAGTCCTCTCCTAGGAAGCACAGAGAGATGAGAGCTCATTCAGAGTCCCAGGGCTGCTCAGTCGTGGTCACCTCTGCTCCAGAAAAGAAGGCAGCAGCTCAGGCCGGCAGGCTTCACGGAGGAGAGGCTGCGTGAAGCAGGGACAGGGACTTCGATGGTGCAGGAGGAGGTGAAAAGGCGCTTGTGGGCGCTGCCGGTCACCCGCTGAGAAGCAGCAGTCGCAGGTGACCAGTTCTGTGAGTGTGAGGCTGGGAACGAAACCCAGAAAAGGCTCTTTTTATTACTTTATTTTGAGACAAGGTCTCAATAAATTGCCTAGACCGACCCTAACTGTCCACCCTCCGGCCTCACCTCCCAGAGTAGCTGGGATCACATGTGTGCACTACCAGCCCCAAGCAAAATACGTGAGAGAGAAGAAGAAGAGACACACCGCATCCACGGGGAATGAGGGAAGGGCCCGCGCCTCCCCTGAACAGTGCAGCCCGCGGGGGCCAGGACTTTCCCACGCCGGATCGCTCACTAAGTCCTGGCGACAGAGAAGTGAGATCCGAACAGGACAAGGAACCCGGCCATAACTCACAAGGCTAAAGCGGAGCCACTTGGCAGCTGCAATCCGCAAAACAACCTGGTGTTGAAGACCCAGCTACAAGGACAACTCTGGCCCCGAAGCACAGCGGTCACCGTTCACTGCCACACGCCCCCGTGACGGTGACAAGTGTCCCCACACAGCAAGCATTTTACCACCAACACCGCCAGCCCTCCTTTCTTTCTTTTTTTCTTTTTATTGAGTTTATTGGTACAATCTAGGTATTAGGTAT